>NC_072736.1:20247285-20607981 GCF_026930045.1 Uloborus diversus | reverse complement strand
AAAATAGTTTAATATTGAAACTATTTTTTAAATATTAAAGAAAAAGTGTATTTATAAAAATGCTGAATTTTAGCTGTAGTAACACTCATGATAGACAGTAATACTCATGACAGATGGACTCATGAAAAAATTTATTTTAGAGTTTTGGCTGTAATTCCTTTAAAATGTGGAGTTATTTGAATACATTTTTTTAAGAATTAGATTTTATTCTAAACAACGCGCATCAATCTCATTTGTGCTAACATTAGCTTTGTGTAAGTGCTCACTTCTCAACGTTTAATAAATGTGAATTTCATTATATAAATTCGAAAAAACGTCTTTGCAAGTAACCGTTTTTCTAATGAGTGTTTCCTTTATAAAACATTCTGTAATTTCTTTGCTAAAAATAAATAATCTATGAAACTTTAAATAAGCTATCTTAAATACTCCGTTATAAATCAAAATGGCCTAAATATGTGTTTATTTAAGAAATTTTAAGTGTTTTGATAACTGTTTTTCTCATGTGTGTTACTTTGTTTAATAAATAAAGGGTAAAGATTACGATAAAAAACATATTAAATTAAACATCACATGTTCTCAGTGCAATTACCATGAATAGAAAAAATAGTTTAATATTGAAACTAATTTTTTAAATATTATTAAAGAAAAAGTGTATTTATAAAAATGCTGAATTTTAGCTGTAGTAACACTCATGATAGACAGTAACACTCATGACAGATGGACTCATGAAAAAATTTATTTTAGAGTTTTGGCTGTAATTCCTTTAAAATGTGGAGTTATTTGAATACATTTTTTTAAGAATTAGATTTTATTCTAAACAACGCGCATCAATCTCATTTGTGCTAACATTAGCTTTGTGTAAGTGCTCACT
Organism: Uloborus diversus; assembly: GCF_026930045.1. NCBI lineage: Eukaryota > Metazoa > Arthropoda > Arachnida > Araneae > Uloboridae > Uloborus > Uloborus diversus. The sequence continues at coordinate 20,607,110 of NC_072736.1, read as the reverse complement.
TCTCAACGTTTAATAAATGTGAATTTCATTATATAAATATGAAAAAAATATATATCTTAGATAAAGGTATCAGTTAAAGGTAATACAATAGGGTAAAGACCCCAGTAATTGGCACTTTAAGAGTTTGTCCTTAAACTTACCTCTGTTTTCAGTACTTAGAAAAAAAATACTCTCTTGCAAATATTTTTGTATCAAAGAGTGCACATCTGTGCATTTATTTGGTTTACTAAAATCAAAAATATTTGAACCGATACTTTTATAAAAATATGCATATAAAAAGTTACCAAAATCACCAGTAATTGGCACCTGATACCCCAGTGTATGACACCTTGTGATCCAAAAATTGGAATATGTTAATAGAACTGGAAAATCACTTTATTTTTTACTTTTAAATTACATACAAATTTTATCATCATAAGAAACATGAGCAATGTTAATGCAAAGTAATCTTTACTAATAATAAAGCAGAAAGTCTCTCTGTCGGGATCTCTGTCTGTCAGGATCTCTGTCTGTCAGGATCTCTGTCTGTCAGGATCTCTGTCTGTCAGGATTTCTGTGACGCGCATAGCGCCTAGACCTTTCGGTCGATTTTCATGAAATTTGGCACAAAGTTAGTTTGTAGCATGGGGGTGTGCACCTCGAAGCGATTTTACAAAAATTCGATGAGGTTATTTTTCTAATCCAATTTTAAGCCCATTTTTCATATAAATTTGATAATATGGGGAAGAATGTGTTTTTCTTTCTTCTTCTTTATCTTTACTAATAATAAACCTGGAAGTTTCTCTGTCTAGAACTCTCTCCATCCGGATTTCTGTATGTCTGTCAGAAACACAGTCGGTCTGTGACGCCTAGACCGTTCTGCCAATTTTCATTAAATTTCGCACAGAATTAGTTTATAGCATGGGGGTGTGCACCTCGAAGCGATTTTTCGAAAATTCGATTTTGTTCTTTTTCTATTCCTTTATGCCCATTTTTCATATAAATTTGATAATATGGGGAAGAATTTGTTTTCTTTATCTTTATCTTTACTAATAATAAAGCTGAAAGTCTCTCTGTCTGGATCTCTGTCTGTGTCTGTCTGGATCTCAGTGACGCGCTTAGCGCCTAGACCGCTCCTCCGATTTTCATGAAATTTGGCACAAAATTAATTTGTAGCATGGGGGTGTGCACCTCGAAGCGATTTTACAAAAATTCGATGAGGTTCTTTTTATATTCCAATTTTAAGAACAAAATTATCATAAGATGGACGAGTAAATTACGAAATTATCATAACGTGGAACCGTAACATGGGTACAAGCCAATTAAAGAGAAAATTCGCTGCACAGGCGAACCAAAAGACCTTTTAATTTTTTCTATTACGGGCAAAGCCGTGCGGGTACCACTAGTTTTATATAAATTAATGCTAAATCACTCTTCTTCATGTTGGAAAAGTATTTTAGCGAAATAAAAACATAAATTTGGAATGTTCTATGGAAAAGATATTGAAATTAATGCTGTTTCATCCTTCGGTTTACAGTTTTGATTTTTACGAATGCTACCAAGTTAGGTTTGCCCCAAGTATAGTTAAAAACTCATATAGCATACTTTTTTGCATAAGTTTTCCTTTTTTTATTTATCAAATGCAACAAGTCGGTTTTCTTTCTCTTGAAAAACCACCCGCTGCAGGCGGCATTGAGATACCGTAGGTGACGAACGGGGGTTAGCGAGCGAATCTAGCAAAGGACGGAGCCCTCAGTATAAAATTAATTACTGACTAACTTTCATTTGGATTTTTTCTGGTGAAAGTCACTCCAATTGACAAAAAGTCGCAACTTCAAAAATTCATGATTTTTATGCTTTTTTTGACAATTACTGTAAAAAAGCTACCGATTTCAATTTCCGCTTTATCATATTCGTAATCTACGCAAAAGACTGAAGATAATGACACTTCACTCAGCTTTATCGCGGAAATGACGCTATTTCCCCAGTACTTGGCACACATGCCAATTACTGGGGACTAGCAAAATTGAAGCACCAGTAAATGGCGCCCATCATTATTTTAAAATTCCAAATAGGGACGAAAATATACTTCTACACAATTAAAGTAACACCTTTCAACTAAACAAAACTTTTGACAACGAAAATTTAAAATATATTTTAAGTCAAATTTTAATGGATTTATGTGCATTAGGGTGGATCGAAAAAAGCGAAATTTTGAATCTTAATTTGGAATACCTACCAAAAGCTGTGCATGTGTAAGTACAACACACATGTAAAATATTATCAAGTTTGAACAACTCTTTGAGGGTCCTACAAAGGCTTGAATTTATCCAAAAATAGAAAAAAAAGGTCAATTTTCCAAAATTTTTATGAAAATACTAGTGGTTAAAATTTGTGTTATAATATGGTTAAAATGCTTCCTTTTAACACTCTTTTCATGTATCTTCACAATTATTTACAGTCTTTGCACCATTAAGTTCGCACATAAGCCATTAAGTTTCGCGAAATTAACCAAAAATTGACTTTTTTTTAAGCTTTTTTGCACATTGCAATATTTCTCCTTTCAAAGACCAGTTTTCTTTTTTACAACGCTTGTACAGAATGCAGTTTTAAACGGAAGTGAAGTTAAACTTTATTACATTAACAGCCCAGGATCCACTAAAAACAGATAGCTGCACTTCGAGTTCTATTCTACCTTTTCCATCTGACGAGTCACATGTATTAAGTATTAATTTATTACTCATTTTATATTAAAAGTAAACCAACAAAATGATTTAGTTGTATTAACTAAAAAAACATAGAGAGAAGTGCATTGGTTACAAAGAATGTATATTTACTCACACACAGTCGCTCTGACATATAAGCATCAATATTTCCCAAAATGAGGGACTTGAAAAGTATCAGTTAGTTAAAGCCACAGAAAATAGTCAGTTCGTCACATCCATTGATGAAACCTCTTTAAAATCATTTTTGATTCAAACGATGACATGATACTTCGAGATTTGATTTTTGCTCCTATGAAGCCATTTCTTGCCGATTGACTGATTACAAACAAAGAAGCTTCTGTCACCATATTAGCACAGCGTTCCACCACCTGAGTGGACAGGAGAACTAAACGAACGTAAAATTGGCGTTGGTGTTTTTAATCTATTGTTGAAGACTTTCATTAGATATGCCAGCTAAAATAGGAGAGGGGTGACAGTTATTGCACATTCTTGCTGGTTGATAACGTCAGAGTAGTCTGATGCATTAAAGTTAATGCTTGAATTATAGAATTCTCTTATTTCTTCATGAACAGAAGCCACTTGTCTGGTCTTCAAAATCTTTGCCAAAACCAGTTCTCTGACATACTTCGTTCATCAGTGATCACTGTTAAGAGAATATTTTCCGGGTGACAAAAATTGGCATTTCGTTGAATGACAGGATCAATATTTTTTTCAGATTTTCACTTACGTAACATGATGCTGTAATAACATTGATGAGGAACAGCAAAGTTTTGTTTCAATTCCAGAAGAAGAAAAAATTGTAACGGCTATACTCCAGCCAACAGAGACTTCAACATTTTTTGGTGTTGATGTCACTTCAAAAGTGGAACAAATGAGGCTTTCTCTGCCAACGCTATCAGGAGTGTGCTACCAGTACGGCATTTCTGACAGATATGCGATGTGCTGCAGTAATTGCTTCAGAAACATTACAGGATTTTGGTACTGTGTCAAATAATTATCGCTCTAAAGTCGTTGATAGGAATAAAATTCGAAGACAGCGACAGAAGTGTCACAGGTGTCACAGACAAAGTACGTGCCTCTCTTCAAAACCTGAGGGAGTGAAAGGGTTTGAAAAGTACATTTTTCAATAGCTGAAAAGACAAAACTATAACAAAAAGAAATGGTTGGAGATTGATACCATAGAAGAACTATATGCGAGGAATCCATGGTTGAAAAATCCAATTCTCTTTATTTGGGTCATGTGACGCCAACTTCTGGAACGGGACAACATGTCGCGACAGCAATGTAATTTTTGAACTGAAAATTTGTTTAAGCCTTAAGGATCTTTTAGCTATTGGCTGTGATGGCACGGCCACGAATACCAGAAAAAAGAACGGTGCAATTGCGGTCATAGAGAATAAAATTGGACATCCTGTCCCATGGTTAATCTGTGAACTGCATACGTGCAGCCTTTGCGTCACCTGTTCACATTACCTGATGGAGAAACTGCTGGTCCATGTGAATTTTCGCAGGACCAATAGGTAAATTGCTACACTGCAAAAAAAAAGCTGTTGTTTTTACAGTAAAATACTGGCAGCTCACATTCCAAAGAAAAACTGCAAAAATTACAATTCTAAACTGTAAAATTTGCAGTAATATACTGTTTTATAACAGACTTTTATTGTGAAATTTACAGCGATAAACTGTAAAATTAGTAGTAATATACTGTCTTTTAATGGAGTTGCCCTATGAAATTAACAATGATTAACTGTAAAATTAGCAGTAATATACTGCTTTTCAATAGAACTGCCCTGTAAAACTTACAGTATCAAACTGTAAAATTAGCAGTAATATACTGCTTTTTAATAGAACTGCCCTGTAAAACTTACAGTATCAAACTGTAAAATTAGCAGTAATATACTGTTTTAGGAATGACTTGACCTGTAAATTTAACAGAGATAATATGTAAAATTAACAGTAATATACTGTTTTGTAACGGAATTGCCCTGCAAAATTAACAGTATCAAACTGTAAAGTTAGCAGTATTATGCTGCGGAATCAACTGAATTGCGCCATAAAAGCAGCAGTAGTATACGGTTTTATAAATGATTTGTACAGTAAAATTAACAGCAGTAAACCATAAATTAAATAGTAATCAATTTTTATGCAAAATAATTTTTTCACCCTATCGTTTTCTCTTTTTCATAGCCGAAATCACTGCTTTTACAGCTGAAGACCAATATAGAAAAGAAAAGCAATTGATTCTGTAAGTACGTTGTAGAAATCAGCCTACATACGAAATCTGATCCTTTTCTAAAGTTTTTCAACAAAAAAATAGTGTTTTAGGCTATGAAAAGCGACAAGTAAAGAAATATAAAAGCCTTTTACATATAAATAGTTTACTGCTGCCAAATGTTTTATTGATATTAATTTCATTGTACACAAAATAAATCAATGCCCTATCTCTATATTTTATAAACACCTGTTAAAGAAGAAAAAGTGGCGCATTTTCATTTCTACAGAAAACTATTGCAAACTTAAAAATTTACAAATAGAAGGAAATTGCAAAATATGGTCTGAAGCTTTATTTTAAGAACAGTTATAGCCTTTTCAAAAAACAAAACTTTTTGATCAATGAAGGTAGTAAAAATGAGAAGGTTTTTATATATAACTGAAAATACTACATCGTATTTTCATTAAAAGTACTTTTTTTCACTTCCAGCATTATTGAGTTGCTAAAATGTGCAGCATAACGTGGGAAATGCTTTGCAGTATGCAATCCATTATAACTTTAAGTTTATTTTAACTTTATGCATGCACTTCTCTGCATTTATTTTCCTTTTCTGGTAAAATAGATTATTTTCACAGTGTTGTTCTTTTTTTAATATTATAAGTTGCACTTGGACCTACTTTATTTGAGAAATACTACTGACAAACTAATTGTATTTCACACTATATGTGCAGTATTCAGCATTTAGACTGCACAGAATGGGTTTTATTGTATACTGATTATTATGGATTAGATAATACTTTTTCCTATTGATCTTTTAAAGTTTACATAAATGAAAACAATAAATATGTGACAGTTCAAGATTCCAGAGCTATTAAACAGAAACAGTTTTTTACTCGGTATAATAAAATCTGTCAGGTTCATGAGTACTAGTATTGAAAGTTAAAAATTAGTTTTACTACTCCAAAAATTATATAACTTTATATGTTATACTGTTTTCATGAGAAAAAACGAAACATTCACACCATTAAAAATTGCCAAATTATTTTATTTCGTATACATTACCTATAAATATAGATTACTCGTTTTTACAGTGAAATTACAGAAATTCATTTAAAATCGTCAGCTAATTTTTTCAAGGCATCACGAGCATTTTTACATGACATTTTTTATCACGACATTTTTACATCACGAACTTGATTCTTCTTTGTGACATCTTTGCCGACTTAGGCACCATCATTAGAATTTATATTATGAAAGCATCTGTCAAAATAAAAATTGTTAGAATCTCATAAAACTTGTAGACACCAAAAAACATACATGGAAAAATCAAATTATGTAGGTATAAAAATACGTCCTAAAATGATTAAAATTATGACTCTGAATGATCTGAAATTGCCTTGGAAATTGCTTTTATTTTGAAACCGCTCAACATATACCTAAATTGTGATTGAACCGTTGATTGTTTGGCAGCAATTTGCAAACTACGCATATGCAGAGGTGGTTATTAATGTTTAATTAAAGTAGACCTAATCTGGATACTTTACATAAGAACTCAAAAAATAAAAAAGAAAGAAAATAATATCTTACATATTATCTTTCATGTAAAGAAATGCACTCATACTGGTTCCTGAAATAATATTTTAAAAAAATCCTTGTAATTTTCGGTATTTTTGAAGGATTTTGTAATTTATATAAGACTGTTGATTAAGAATAATGTTTATTTGTTTCGATCACATAACTGAAGTGATCGGGAGAATAACTCCTTCTATAAGTTAAGAGAAAAAAAAAAACAGCGGAAAGTTGTCCAATATGGGAAAGCTAGCATCTTGGCCTAAAGAAAAAAAAAGTTTTAAAGATAATAAAACTTGAAACTAGTTTCTTCTTAGAATAAGCTTCAGATTATCGTATCGCAATATATTATTTCAAAACAATAATTAGGATGAGGTAGAGATATTTTTTTAGAAAATGGAGCAATGTCGACGTTTAGGACAACCAATTCGGAAATATTGAGGTATTCATTTAAAACAATGAATACCGCATCTAGCCTCTTCTACCCCGCCCCCCTCCCGAGGTGTTTTTTTTTTGGTAACCGATATTCCTTTCCAACACTTGTTAAATAGCTCGAGCTATGTTCAATGGATACCAGCTTCATTTTCTTTTTCTTTGACAGCTCCCCATTATTAGAAATATTTAGAACTCTGTCTGTACTTAATGTGAAATATTTTACTTTAATTTTTTTTTTAATATTTTTTTTCATATATTTTATTCCACAATTGTGTTATTACATTGGTAAAATTTCATTTTTTGGAGTTTTTTTTTCTTAAGTACTAAGGAATCACATAAAAGAGTCATTTGAGTTGAAATAAAATAATACCGTAAGAACATTCTATCTTATATATGTCCTAATATTTAAGCATAATTTAAGATGTTTCATTTATATTCTATGTCTTTCAAAATGGGAAGCCCCCCCCCCCTTCGTTTTGAACAGCAATCGATTTCCCCATTTAAGCTAACAGCGAATTTTTTTTTTTTTTTTTTTTTTTTTTTTTTTAAGTGGCACTTCTTTTGAAAGGTTTTACACAAATTATCTTTAAGTTTTTCAGAATTTACCTGAAATTTGGAAGAAAATTCTTTATTTCCAAAATCAAGATGGCTTAGTTAAAGTCAGTTCAGTAGAAAATGGAAATCGGTCAGAAAAGTTGAAAGTTTTTAACAAAAGAATAAACCGTCAAACATGTCAAAAAGTGGATTAAATCTGGTAGTGCCAGTTCTAATCATTAATTGTAAGTCCATATTTGGCCCGCCGTCCTTGTTGTAAACAATGCTACGCTTAAGATAAATAAATACCTTTGTGCTGAACAGTAAAGTAAGACAAAACAACGTAGAAGAAGCACAAATTTGTAAATTACAGCAGACACGTGTTTCGGCGTTACAGGGAACGCCTTTTTCAATGCAAAAAGTAATGAGCTTATGGATGAAAAGACATCCGACAAAAGGCTTTTGTCGGATGTCTTTTCATCCATAAGCTCATTACTTTTTGCATTGAAAAAGGCGTTCCCTGTAACGCCGAAACACGTGTCTGCTGTAATTTACAAATTTGTGCTTCTTCTACGTTGTTTTGTCTTACTTTAATGCTACGCTTCTTGAAAACGCTTGCCAGAAGACCGCACCACTTTTACTGTAGTTTTAAACATGCTCACATTTGCAAAATAACTGCTTTTTATTTACATTACAATGAAAATAATCTATAATTTTGTTTGATAAGTCAAGTCTGAATATGCGAAGAAAGTTTCATACGCTTTAATACATCGTACTTTAAACTTTAACGTTGTTCTCATTATGAAGTTGGCTTTAAATTTTGTTCCTTTAATTTTTACAAAAATACGTACAATAAATAATAAAGTACTCAGCATTCTGTTTCGTTCCTTCGATTTTAATAACATGTAAAAACAAAGAATCAATGTTCTAAAATTTACTGGAAAATTAAAATAATAATAATAATACTGAAAGATATGTATGCCTAATTTAGCTCTAGCGACAGAAATTTCTATATTCCGGTGATTCTGGAAGTGTTAATATTCAACTACCCGCAAAAATTAATATTGAATTACAAATTTAAAAAACTCAAGACTTAATATGAGTAATAACGAATTGTATGACCGATCACATTTCAATCAAAACGAAATAAAATTTAGTTTATATTGTTCCAATACATAGTTCTTGATTGTAAGTTCTTGATTGTAACGATACATAGAACCTGACAACGGGTCACAAAAATCAGCTTCAGGGAACCAATATGGCACGCAGGCCGTAAGAGAGGGTTCAGTGCCTAAGAACGCTCTAAAACTCAAAAGTATTCGTGATTACAAATTACATCCGATACAAAAATAGAAACACAAAAATATAAATGAAAAGAGATACTTATAAACTTCCGTTGCCGGCTTTCATGTCACTAAGTGAACCATCGCAACGTCGTTTAGACAAGATGCTTCTTTGAAATCCCAAGCGGAACACAACTGCGAACTGCCACGAACCCATTATTCCATTCAATTCTGGTCACAAGTTACGTAGTTCTTTACATTTGCATACCACTAAACTCAAAGAAATAATATTGCATTAGTGAATAAATTTAAATGAAGTGAATTGAGGCGGCTAGAATGAAATTTATAGTTTAAATTTTTCCGAAATACCTAACGCAACCATATCACCGGGCACAAATTCAAAATTAAATCAACTACAATTTTTTTTCCTCCGTAGAGGGACAGGAACAAAATATTCGCTAGCATATTCCCCCCTTCTTGGTACGCCAGCACACGGAAAAAAGGAAATACTTTAAGACATAAATAAAAAATATATTACAAGCCATCCGTTTGTGTGCACAAATTATAACTTAAACATAATGGAATAATTGAAACATTTCAAAAAAAAAATACTTTGAAGAATATGTCATTGCAATTCAATTTTTACATAAATTTTCCCTAGAGAAAAGTTTTGTAAAACAATCAGCTAAATTATTTTTAGTTTCGACAAATTTTATCCCAAATTCATTTTCATCAATCAAATTCCTTAGGAAATGGTACCCCACATCAATCTGCTTAGTTCTGCAATTTTCTATTGCAGAGCTAGAAAAATCGATCGCTACTAGATTGTCACAGTACTAAGTACTATCGATCAATCTAAAATTCTTATTTCTTTTCGTAGCCAATTAATTCATATAAAATTCTTTTGATCCGCATAACTTCCTTAGATTGTCCACTAAATGAAATATACTCCGCTTCCATCGTTGACAGTGCTACGCATTTTTGTTTGAATTTACACCATACTATTCGTATCTTATCCAAAAACACAAGCCCCCCCCCTCCCCCGCCATTGAAATCTGGTGGTCGTGATTCGAGGTGTAATCTGAATCAGAATGACAACAATTTATTCAATTTACAGACAAAATTTCGATTTTAGGGATAGACAAACCCTTCAGGTTGTCTCACAAATTTCCCCTTTTTAAATCCCCATATAAATACGCATTGCAATCATCTACTTGGAAATGGACCCAATGTAGCTTATACACAAAAATTGAAAAGAAAGCCTTAATCAAAGGAAATTACTGGAAAGAACACTTGCGAAAAGTATCCCCCCCCCCCATACCTGGTTGTTACCTAAAATTACCAGTCTTGCATTAAAGCGCATTTTTTCATTCTGCTCATCTGTTTTTAAATCAAAACCCTCATCTATCTCCTTTTTCTTTCTAAAATTTTCAGTCAGTGGAACCAATTCGTAAACGTTTCTTTCTCAGATCACCTGAATTTCTTGAGCCATTGCGTTTTGCCAAACTTCACTTTCTGGCGTTCTCAAACTTTGATTCAAACTCGAAGGAATTACATCTTCAGAAATGCTAGCTTAGCTTACTTGAATTATCCCCCCTATCTTCATGGGAATACGATCCTTTTGTTGAATTATAATGTTATTTTCAGAACAATAAACCTCGGCTTCGTGATTCAGACTTTAGAACCGTTGTCGTGTCAATAGAATAATACATATCCCTGAATTGTCTACTTTGCCTTGGTATTTATTTAACCCTATTAATTCTCAACATGCTCGATTTTATTATTCTCAGGATAATCTTCTCCTACTTAAGATTTACTCAGTAGTGAAATAAATCTGTGTCCCTCTGTTTCCCGTTAATTTTTTACGCCCCCAGAATTTATTTTCATCGACTTAAACATTCAGCGTTTTTGTCATTTCGCGATTTTCGGGATCCCAAATTCCATAACCTGTCGTATAAAACGCATATCCTACCATGACTCCCTGTTTAGCTCTCATATCCAATTTGTTGATTTTCTGTTTTGGAAGTCCAATATACGAAATACAGCCAAAAAACACGGGAGTGTTTAATAGATGGCTTTCTTCCCCCAAATAGCTCAAAAAGGTTTTGGTTTTTCCTTTTAAAACCGCTCTAGTCCGTAAGTAGTGGTAGCATATAGCTGCTTCGGCTCAAAACTGCTGAGGCAAACCCGATTCCTTTAAAAGTGTCCTAATTCCATTTATTAATGTTGAGTTATAGTGTTCTATGATGCTACTTTGTTAACTGAAGGATTTGTTGGTTCTTTTCAATTATTATGCTTTGGTCGCTAAGGTAAATTTCAAAGCGGGAGTTCAGAAATTCCTTTCCGTTATCGGATCTTTCCCGCAAATCTCTCTGTTCTCTTTTGAAACCTGACAAAGTGTTCTTAAACCTCACTTTTCTTCTTTAAGAAACAAACCGGAGACTTTCTTGAAAAATCGTCTATTATTGTGAAAATAATCCCTCCAGCCTTAAAGCACTCAACTGCTAAGGAACCCATCGCATTTAAATGCAAAAGATCTTACCCGGCTTTGGCTTGAACCTCCGTTACAAAATCAAACGAAATTCTCCGATTTTTCCACTTTAGACGGATAACAATCTGACATACTTTTACTTTTTATATGCAGTGAAAGACAGTAAAGTACAGAATCACATTTTTCAGTATTTCTTTCTTTTCCTTTCTTTCGGTGCTTAATTGCAGAGGTTTATTTTGATTAGGACTACAATCTGAGTGCTTTGCCTCCCTTACGCATGATATATTTTATTACACATATAAACAACACATGAAATAATTTACATCACAAAGAAGGGAAAGTACAACCGGAACGAGGAAGGGAGTCGAACCCACCGCCTCAAGTGTGTCAATGTCAAGCAGTCACTCAGACCGCTCGGCCACTTTTCAGTATTTATAATGTAGTTTTTGTCGTTATTATAAACACGTTGATGTCAATCTTTAAAACCTAAGGGTTCTAAAAGTTAAAATGTAAGGAAACTGACGAGTTCAAGGTTACCAGAGTTTCAAATTCTACTGTAGTTCACTAGCATCTACTTTTCTAAATGAGCATGTCCTTTAAGGCGAATAAAATATGACAAACAATGCATAATAAAGTAAATATTCTACTTTAAATTAAAAAACTAATTTTGACGAGAACGAAACACTACCAGATAAGAAATGAAGAGCTGAAAATTTTAAAATATAGCCAGGCACGGCCTGAACTTAACTATGTTGGGAAGGCGTATAATCTCAATTTGTCAATTGGAACTTACATATTTGCCGATTAATAAAATACTGGTGCATGCACACATTAAGTATGCACAACAATAAGTGCAATATCTAATGGAATTTGGACATTCGAGAATTCAAAAATTGCAACATTACAATTATGTCCCCAAATTTGCCGAATCGTCAGACAAAATTTTCCCAATGTGGAAATTTTGAGGAGGTCATAGAGACTTCCCTTGACCTCCCATCGAGTCTTTGAATATAGTTTCTGAAATTATTTTTATATTCACTTAGTTCACTTAAGTTCCAATGGTACTAGTGCATTTTTCCTGAAGTAAAACTTGAATTTCCTGCTGACGGAAATATAAAACTTTTAAAACACAAAGGTTTTATGATTGTATCTGAAAATGCTTATTTTTATTTGGGTTTTTTTTTGGAGTGTTTCATTGATTATTTTTTTAATTACTATTATTTTAGTTTTGATCGATAAGTATGAAAGCTGACTCCAGATTTCAGAAAACTTTGAATCGTTCAGACATCAGACTGTTATATTTTCAGAGTGGCAAATTCTTCAACAAAAAATATCAGTAAACGTGATACTGTTTGCATGTCTCTCAGTCACGCTGTTATTTTTTACATAGGAATTTAAATTTTAAGTACTGACATCCTATATAACACAAAATATAGTCGTAAACAAAGTCTAATATTCTAATAACTTTAAATACGATCAAGAAAGGAATTGATTTCTTTTAAAAACAAATTTGAGGTTCAGAAAATGTTTAAAATTTATCATAAGTGCAGTAAAATGTTCAGAATTACAACAACTACTCGGATTTTCGCTATAAAGCAATCGGTACAACTTAGGAACTAAAATAAATTACAAAGTCAACATCAACGAATATTGGGATACAAATTGCGATTTCAAAAGGAAAACTTATTTTACATACATTCTCGATGATAAAGAAAACTACATTTTGAGGAAAAGGGAATGAGTAATATAACTAGCACTTACCTTTAACGTGGATTACATCTTTGCAGTCCTGCCTCAGCACTCCTGAAAAATAACTAACATGGCTGTCTCGATACCTTGATTCATTTTCTCTTCCGTATGAAAAGAAAAACCTTTTGCGCATCGTTTTGCGCAATCTAAATCATTTTTACAGTTTTTCTCTGTTATTTATCACAGCAGTATTAAACTGTAGGGAAAAACAGTATATTACTGTAAAAACAACAATTATTTTTTGCAGTGTATAAGCAAAAGCAACTCACAGTAATTTTGACCGTTGTTGGCCGTTTTAAGTATTTTTGAAATTGGTATAGAAACAAAATGTGGTAAATAACTGAATTTCTTTGCGGAAGATGTTGTGTAGACAAGCTTAAAATATCAAACGAATTAGAACAGAGTTGTGAAAATTATTTTACGGTTAAAATAACCGGCCTGGATGTTCTAGTGTTAAAAGAACTTTTTTGAAGAAAATCACGTTACTAACTAAATTATAAAAGACTCAGCATTAAAAAAAAGAAGAAGAAAAAACCATAATGAAATATGTGTTTTCCTTATTCCGTGATATACAAGTTTTAAGTTAAGTTTTATAGTCTAACTTAAATGTAAATATTAACTTGAAATGAAAAGAGCAAGAATGCTGTAATTTTTAGTACTTTTGTCAAATATTTAGATTCCTTACAACATCAAAAAAAAAAGAAGAAAGTTAGAATAAAAAAGTATTTTAGCATTTGAAGAAATGTAAACCGTTTTCGAGAATTACTCGATATCAGTAATGTGTTTGTTGAAATGATGCTATTGTTACATGAACACCTGGTCGTAGATATCGAAAATTTCCATTTTGGTGGGCCGTCAATTGTTATGCTTATGATTATTATTATTTTTCTTTTTTCATTTTCACAAAGCAGCTAGCTCTGTCAAGTAGAGTTCATGCATAAGAAAAACATTTTTTTTTTAAACGCAAACGTGAACACAAAATATCATATTTTTGTGAAAAAAAGAACTAACATGATTTTTTTACGCATACAACTATATGATTTTACATAGTATAATACATGCGCAACGTATTATGTAATGATGAATACTTCCTTTTCACTAACAATTGCTAAATTTCAAATACATCGTCGGCACTTTGCTAAACTAAATGGGGTTGTTTACTTTAGTCAAAAGTAGTACTTTTTGTCACTGAAATTGATAGAATAAGCAAAAAAAAAAAAAAAAGAAAATCATGGACCCATAAAATATTTTCATTTTCCCAACAGTTATTTTTTAATTTTTTAAATGTCCGATTTTCAAACAAGACGTGGTCTTGATGACGTCACAAATGATGCTCTTTGGCGCATTTTTCTATCGCGTTTCCACGTCTGATAATCAAGAAGCGCATTAAAATTGCACTCTACGCTTGCTATCAACCATATCGTTGCCAATACACGTGAGTAAAGATGCGAATAAAATATTTTGATCTGTGAATGGCAACACAGAATGGCATTTCATCATTTGTGATGCCAAAGACAGAAGACATAAACAGTGAAAGCGCATTGATTGAGGTATTTTTTAAAGATATTAAACTTGAACAAATTATTTTAAAAATGGTCAAATCCATGTTTTTAAGCATGCTCTTTCAGAAAAAAAACACTTTTAAAATTATGGAAACGACCCTATTCGACGTTTCCCGCAGTTCTCAACAGGGCTAACTACTGGCTCTAATTGCAACCTACTGGTTATAACTACTACCTCAAAAAATAGTTTTACACTTAAAGTTATCTATAAAAATTAAAACATTTAAAATAACTATATATGACAGGGGGGAGGGGAGTTATATTTAGTATTTAGGCTGTTCTGAAAAGTGATAATTTTTCCATTCGTTATTTTAGCATGGTGCCAACGATGTGTCCAATAAACCTTTGTTGAATCATCGCTAAATTTTAAAGTTTTTCTTGTAGTTACGATAAGGGAATCATTACGGTTTCAAAAATTTTGATTTTACTATGAGAATTGGTTAATGAAAGGAGCCTCAAATGCAAATACTATATTTTGCTCAAATTACAGCAACCTAAATAACATATTTAAAACTTAAAATCCGAGTTATTACACACGAAATAGCAAAATATAGCTCAATAGTTAATCATAAACTTTTAGAGATTTTATATACCAGTATAAATGTGGACATTTTCGCACACATATGCACTGATGATTATTTGATTTGCTTTTATTGTAACATTCAGTGACGAGCGTATATATTTAATTTCTTCTTGTTTTCTAAAATACAATGTAAAATATGCAGTTGTGAAATATTTAAATTTATTCCTTACATTATTCGTACGAGATTTTCCGTAATGGATTTCACAAGCTCATTCAAAACATTAAGTGATACTTACAAAGCATATTTTCTAGCAAGAGACAAAGTAATTGCTTCTTTCCATTTTTCGGAAAGGTGACAGCTCAATTTCAGTTCATGTCATTTTAAAGACGGCGAGCACTTGATTTTCTCACATTCTTTTTACTTTGAAGAAAAATGTCAATATTCAGGTCCATTGAATTCAATTTATTTTAACGGATATTACAGTTTAACAATCATATTATAAATGCAAATAAAAAGATATCGAAGCATTATTTGAGTTGAACAGCGAAAAGTGTCATTTGCGTTTTTTAGCACTGAAACTCTATGTATATTTGTCTAACTGTCCATCTATCCAGCACTAATTAAAAAAATAGGCAAGTATATGATTTACAAAATCTTTTATTAGAGAAAAGTCTCAAAGATATGTATTACTTAGAAAGTTTCCATTCTTGCTTATGTTCATCTTTTTATTAATGTTAACTTTAATTTAAACTAACTATATTATATACACTAGCCTGCGTGCCCGGCGTTGCACGGGCTACTTAAAAATGAAAGAGCTGTTCAATTGATGTTTTTGTATTATTCTGACATCAGTTTCTAAAGCGCTAAGGAGTAAATAATTACGCGTAATGCAGGTTTGCAAAACACCAGTAGAGCATATTTTTGGCAAAAACCTCTTTAACGTTAATCACATTTATCAATAATACAAGTTATGAGTATTTTCAGTTTGCACAAAAGATGAAAATATATGCATTCTCAACTATAATATGTGCTCACTTTAAACTGAATTAAATCTGATAGAATATATCTGAAATATTTATGTACAATTACAATCAGCTTTTTACATAAAATGACACACACTTTTTTATTGATTACGTGAAACTAAAGCACCAAGACTTATTAAATACCAATTAGCATTAATTTAATATCAAGCCATCAGATTCCAATTAAGCTTTAGTTAAAATCCTTAAAAACTATCTTTTTTGTTCAATTCTGTTTCACTTAAAGAAATCCAAACAATCTTAATTTAACGTGTTCTTTTAACGATACAAACTGTATTGCAAAAATCGAAACAGGAAGGAAAAAGAGATTTATTACAATTCGAAAACTCACCCATGTGACGGAAAAAAGTCCAACAAAATAAACATAATTAGTCGCATATCCTAAATGTACCCAAATATGAGGCCGGTGAATAATAAACTTACACTTCAATCAATAAACATTACTAAAGAAACATTTTTCATGTGCTGAAAAGAGTTAAGAACGTTGAATGTGAAAAAATAAGAAAGGACAGACGATAAATATACGAATAGAGCAACCAATTTTAAACTAATTAAAAATGAAATTCTAGATGGAAACGTTGTTTTAAGATTTGGACAGCAGCCAAAAAAATCTCTTTTGATACAATTATTAGAATTTTATTTGCTCACCCATATGCAAAATGGCAACAGGAAAGAAATAAAAATTCCTGAATAGCGTTATGTTAATTAACGTTTTAATTAATATCTCCGCTAATTAAAGTCGTACAATTATGAGATTGATCCTATTGTTTTCTTTGGAAAATTTCGAATTGATCGGTATCTCGTTTGACTCCCGATTCGCAGTGGTTCTCGAGAAGATCGATCTTCAGACAGACAGACAGACGGACGCGAACAGATTTTAATATTCTAGTGGATAAAATACACCATCCAGCTTAGTCATTCTATCCGAGGACTGCAGTTTCGTGCTTTTAAGCACTAATCTGTCCGGAATGAGAAATAACTGAGCCGGAGGCGAAAAACCTCTAAAGGGATCTAAGAGAGCCAAGCAAACTGGTAGCTAATGTAGAATTAGCGCACCAGATGTGTGACCGCAGCAATGGTGCGGTTCATTTCAAAGATTAATGGCAAAGCAAAAAATGGTATTTTGAGGTAAGTTACCGCCCTAAGCCAGGGATAAGGCAGAAGTACATAAAATACACTGGTGTATTTTATGTATTTCTTCCTTGGCCTGGCTTAGAGCGGTAACCTACTGCAAAAAAACTTTATTACTACTATTGTTTCTTTTTGTTTTTGGTTACACTAAAAAAGGGTGAAGTACCTACCCACCTAAACAAGGTGGCAGAACAGAGCAGTAACAACTTTTAAAAGGAATCCCAAAAGATTAAGTTAGTTCTCTTCATATGCGTTTAATTCGATTTTCTTGTCGTTGAAGATCTTAGTGTATGGACACAACACCTGGGCCAGATGTAGACAGTTAGCTTGAGAACCTATATACTATTTATTTTTGTGCATGATATAGTTTTAAAAGAATATGTAAACAGTCGTAATGTTTTTTTTTCTATAACCAATTTATATATTTATTTATTTTTTTAACGCTTTTTCTTACTGAGCAGTTGATAAACAATTTCACTAAATAGTATATCACTTATAAGAATTTGAAAAGACACCGAACCGAATAAAAGACCGAATTAAAAAAAAAGCCATTTTAAATACATTATCACACTCTATAAAGCTTAAGAAGAGTACAAGTTTTTTTTTTTTAACCAAACAATAAAATAAGCGAAACATAATTCCAACATGTCTTTCCAATCCTTCTGCTTTCTCTTGTTTTTGCTGTATGATAAATTGTCAGCAGCACTTTTTCTAACCATAACATTGTAAAAACACAAACACTGGCTGCACCAAACAATAAAATAAAAGAAAAAAAAAACAAATGTGTTCTCATTTCTTCTGCTTTTTATTGATTTTGCTCCATGATCAATTAGAAGCAGCATTTTTTTAACCATAGCAATGTAAAAACACAAACACTAACTTCAATAAAAAGCGTTTTCAGTGCAGAGTTTTATTTCACAAGCATTCGTCCGCATTGCTAAAATATTTTTCTTTTTATTATGAATTATTCTAATTTGCATGGTGATTTGTTAAGTCGCAAATAAGGAAATACTATTTCAAACAGAAAAAAAAATTCTGGCTGTGCGAGAAATAATTTTTTGAAAATAAATGCTGCATTCGTGTACGCAAAAACTTTAATTATATTAATTAAAAAAAAAAAAAAAACACACACACACACACATGGAGGAAAGTAAATGATAAACTTTAATTTTTTACTGGATATTAAAAATGGGATGTTTTTTGAACTTACAATCTTGGGAAAGGACTGGAAAAGCAAAATTTAATTTACTAACCCAACTAAATTTTTTTAAATTATCTGAATATATCGTACACGTGTCGTTTAAGTAAATTTACATAACATTACAAAGGACATAAAGAAAAAACTTTTGTTGTTCACTTATGGTAAATTTGATGTTTTAATTTGAAAAAGAATGTCCACAAATATTTAGTATAATTTTCTTAAGTAAATGGTTTTTTTTTCAAATAAATAAAATAAACGGAGACAAATTAAGGAATTGTAAACTCTCGCAAAAAAAAAAAAAATGCTGCACGAAATTTATTTCTAGAGAGAAATCTAATACCCGTTATAAAAGTTGCTTCTCTTCTTTCTTTGCTAACTAGTTTTCAAATTAATATTATTGAATTGCAACAATGTTTGGTAACGACAAAGTAATTAGATGTTTTTTAAAAGTATTTTTATTTTTTACTCATTTAACTTCAGACTTTTTTTATCTTTAAAATTAAAGTAGAACAGTTAAATATTGCAATTTGTGTGAGCTTTAGATTTAATTTTTAAAAACATTATTTGATATTTTCAAATTAAGTGATAAATGATCCTTTTCACAATTTACGGATTTTAAGTAAAATGAAGTTGTAGATTTGAGACAACAAGCGTTACGAAATTAAAGATGATGTGTAGGAAAACATATGCTTTTTACAAACAACTTTCTTCTTTCCAATTATATGTGTATAACTGTTTTTCATTTCAGTTATGCGTTGGATAAAGCTAGCCATGAAAAATACAAAGAAAACTTTGTTATTGGGAAAGTGTGGGTACATTAAGACACGGAAATTCAATAACATTCTTCATTATTGCAAACACCGAAATTCATTTCTTTCAAATGGTACAATACTTACCGCTGCAATTAGTCTCATCAAAGTGGATTTACCAAAAAGAAAAAAAAACTAATATACGCAAATGAAAACATGAATAAAAAGGAAATGCAATTTTGTCTCACTGTTCCTTCAGTAAGTGGGAATAATGAGACAAGCATTTTTTTGAGTTAGCAAACTTTGAAAAAAGTCTAATTTTACTCGCCGTTGATTGTTTCCATTTGGTTTTTGTATGAATTTTTGACAACGTAAATTTCATGTCATCTTGATACACAGCAGTGACATTCACCGTGCATTATTAGCTTGGGACGGAGATAGAATGGTTCAGATGATTCTGGATTAGTAAATTGGTTAAAAAGCGTCTTCTCGTAATTCAACATTTATGAGGATTTAATGCTTTTACAGCAGTCTTTGTCTATCACTAGAAAAACTTCTTCAGAATAACGTCAAAAAGCTCTTCTGCTTCCCTTTTTTTAAAGCATGTTTAAATTTTAAAATGGATAAGTATTATTGTATTCAGCATGTTGTAATAAAACAATAAAAAATAACGTAAATGGAATAAACACCAAACAGAAATATTTATATAAAAATCATATCCATTCAATCATCTTTGTTTGGTGCAGGGCTTTCGAACTTATTTTATAATTAGTGGCCTCAACAGGCCAGCTGTAAGTAAATTTAATTAAATGTACTATTTCTTCATTCCTCCCCTTTTTTATAAAAAAGTGCCATAGTCTTAACACGATAGTAGCCCTGCACATACTACAAAGCAATCGCTGAATTTCCGATCCACGTATGTTTAATGTAACCACATCTGTTAAAGAGTGTATTTCCACAATTCAACATTTCTTCCCGTTGTTGCTCCTGCAGGTTTATTATTATGGGATACTTAAAGGCCAAAGTCGTCCAATGTGAGAAAGAGCATTACAAGAACTAAAAATTCCTCTTCATTTAGAAATCGCAACAACATCATCCGATTCGACAACGGGGTATTTCTTTGAACCTTTTTCGTCGAACACTTTAAAAACCAGAATTCAAATGAAGATTCAAATTACTAATACTTAGCATTTTTATTGTTTCGCAGCATGAGAATTAAATCACTTAACTTATATTAAAATCAATTGCGCTCTTGAAAATCTCAAAAGCTTTCCCATGTTATATATATATATATATATATATATATATATATATATATATATATATATATATATATATATATATATATATATATATATATATATATATATATATATATATATATATATATATATATATAATCAGTAATGACAGACTTAATTCCAAAATTTTACCTTATTTATTTCATATGTTTTCATTAAAAAAATGGCATAACTCGGTTTCTTTATAAAGAACAGTATTTGTTAAGGATCAACTCTTAATAATTATTATCTAAGCTCCGAAAAGTGGAATGTATTTTGTGAAAAGCGTGTTTTGCAACCTCTTATCTGAAATAGTTTTGGAAAAGTTTTAAAAATCAAGCACTTGTTTTAAAATCAATATATCTTGTAGAAAACATTTGATCTAAGACGAAAAACTGCATTAAGTTTGCACAGAATGTAATTTTTAGAACTTCTCTCTCCTTTTATCTGCTCAAAAAAAGTGGGATGAAGATTAAACGTCCAGAATATTTTTGTAGACTGTCAATGTATATTTCAACACAAAAAATATTTTATGTCTTATAAAGTGAACGAAAACAAACCTATTAGTTCAGTCTTGAAGTTAACGCTAGCAAAACTAGCAAAACTTCTAGCAAATTTCAATAGTTTAGTAAATATTTGCTTTTTTTTTTTGGTATAAAATGCATCATACAACATGAACATAACCTAGAAATTATGCTTTTAGTTCGTTGAACATTATATATTAAGATTAGATTTGAAAAAGAAATTCACAAAGCTTAACTTTATATTTATAGCGACACAAAAATAAAAGAAACGCAAGTGAAAAATAAAAACAACCAATAAAAATGTTTTAGAACACTAAGAATAATAACCTTATATACTTATGCACTCATTTTCCTTTTTTTATTTTCTTACTGGCACGCTTTTGTTTGGTGGAGAAAACATTTTTTTAACTAGCTATTGTTGATGATAGTAGTTAGAAAAATTATTTTACAGAAGGCAAAGCAAATTTAAAATTTTTAAAACAGGAAAACAAAGATTATTTTAAATATTTTAATTATCTTGAAAGAGAAATTTTAATCTCTCTCTCTCTCTTCTAATTCTCTTCTTTTAGAGTAGAAAAAAAAAACTAAATATTTAAAAATCTCCCCAAACAAATTGTATTGCTATTTCCGGTTTGCACTTAATCAGATATTAGTAAACGTAAACTGAAAATATTTTTATCTGTAGAAAGTATGCCATTTTTCTACGAAACAACCTAGGGCGAAAGTGCTTAGCATGGCTGTTATTTTAACTTTTAATAACGCCCCCGATCCTTTTTTGGACAAGCGAGTTGTTTTTATTTTTGAATTCCTGTACGTCTAGTACACACGGTTTTTCGAAATTGTTTGCGTAAAAACTTTTCTTCATACCGTTACAAGTACTTTAGATACAATAACTGCCCCCACTAACACAAAACCTTAAATTAAATGAGCTGATGTGTGCATCACATGTTTTCCTTTTACACCAACGTAATGTTATTTCCATATTATTGACAATTTTAATGTGATTTAATAGTTAACTCTCTAAATGTCACCAACAGTGGCCAAATTAAAACCAGATTTAAAAAAAAAATCGCCAAATTTGTCGCCAAGTTGGTGACAAAACTTGGCGACCAAAAGACTGGCGATATATCGCCAAGTGTCCGCCAAATTATAACATCACTTGAGTATCCATCGAAATTAACAATGATTTCCCCTCAGAAAGGGGCAAAAGACCCCTTTAGAAACACCCGAATGCAACCAAAAGAGGAGGTGCACAATAGAAACCACTAGGAGCCTACGTACCGAATTTCAACTTTCTAGGACATACCGTTCTTGAGTTATGCGGCATACATACGCACATACGAACATCCGCACATACGAACATCCGCACATACGAACATCCGCACATACGCATATACGCACATACGCATATACGCACATACGCATATACGCACATACATACATACGTACATACGGAAGTCACGAGAAAAGTCGTTGTAATTAACTGAGGGAATGTCAAAATGGATATTTCGGGTGTTATAACGCGGATAAGTTCTTATGCACTTATCCGCGTGTGGTCGGGTTGAAAAAAAAAACTTGACATTAATTCGGGGCTGAGAAAAATGAAAATTATGGCCGAATTTTGAGTGAAAATTTTTTCGCGAATACAATACTTCCTTTTTTGTAAAAGGAAGCAAAAATCAGACAAAAATTAAATGTGGATATCACAGCAACAGCAAAAGCAATCTCCGAGAATAATGATGCTTTCCCCTTAAGTGCTACGGAGTATCCCAGCGTCCAATATTGAAACTCTCTAAAATATGATTACAACCACCTTAAAAATATTACTCTCTAAAAATGCTATTAATTGCAGCACCATTAACTCTACCCTCCTTCTTGAAGGTACACTGAACCCCTGATATACAAGACTAGCAAAAACATTTCTCTTAAAGTTGAAATAACTATAATCTGAATTAAAAAACAAATCAATTTGGGAGCTAATGATTTTAAGAGTTTTATCAAAACCGTTTTAGCAAGGCAAAGAGGGTCCCAAAAGGAAAAACAAATGCGAAATACGAACATCCGTTCTCGCCAAAGAGAAAATAAAATTTTCAAAGTTTTAGCATTATATTTTATAGTATAATGTTTTTTTTTTTTTTTTCATTTTTTTAAAATTGTTTATTTTGTTGTTCAGCATTTAGTCTTCGTATTAATAAATTAAATTATTGAATTAGAATAAATAAAACGATCACTACAAAAATAAATACCAAATGAGAAAACGGAGCAAAACACGTAGGCTAAATCTACACACCCAGGCATTGTCTCTTAAAAGTTAAATATTTATCTACGTATATTTATTATCCTAATTCTTACAGAAGTTAAACATACACTCTAATGATACAATAATAAGATACTTATGAGATTTACATTTATTGATTCATTAACATTTTTATATAATTTATCACCGTTTATTTTATAACTCTTGGGGAACAAAGAAAAATAATGCGAGTCTAATTTTCAGTTCTTTCGAGAAAATGTCTCTTGGGCATGTCTTTCTTCCTCGTATTTACGTAAAAACTAATTTAATTGATTTATTCTATAGACAAAGATCTTCGGACGAAATTTTGTTTTATTTTATGCCAGAATGCCAGAACAGCTAACAGTATTCTTCCTACGGGCGTTACAGTTAGATTTAACTTATCTTGGTACCTTTGCAATGAAACATATAACTGATAATGGATTGTTATCAAATACTAGATTATTTGAACTATTAATAATGAGCTTCAAGAATTTTCATGCCGAAAAGCATGTTATACGTTATGGTGAATAAAGGCAAAATGTGGTGATATAAATATAGAATTGACATTGGAAAGGAGTTAGCTGAAGTTCATTAGCTGAAAAACTAATTAGGTGATTAAAAATTGCTTCCATCATTTAAAGTTCCAATGAATTGTAAAATGATCCCTCAAATAGATATGATATTGCGTGCTTCAAAATTTAAAAGTTGGATTCAAGTGCAAGCAAAAGCGACGTGGTGGTGAGTTTTCGGCTTTCATCAAGGTCATTGAGTGATTTGTCAAGAGTGTAAAATGTTTCCCATTGTAAAATTCATGACGCCCAGGGCGTCAGATTTTAGGGGCGGAAGATTTCGAATTTGAAACAGTTTTTAGAGTATGAATATCTGTTTCAGCGACATAAGATTCACAGCTTCAATGCTAAAAAAGTAATGATTTAGAGTGTGCACCAGTGCTTGGATGTTCAAGACATAGTTCGAAATTTAACTAGATATTCAGTTTAATTTTAGATGAGGCAAACGGCGTGATTCAAAAGTGTTTTGAAAATATTAATGTACGTTTCAGTGCCATAAGTTGCACTGCTTTAATGTTAAAAAAGATAATTTTAAGTGTGTACCAGTGCTTGGATAGGCAAAACCCAATTTGGAATTTAACAGAAAATTCACTTCAATTTTAAGCACATTACTATTATTTTTGTTTTCTTTATATATTATTATTTTATTTTATTACTAGCCGCCTGCGGCGACCAGCTGGTTCGCCTCCTTACGCCATTCGCCTTTCTGTGCAAACAGTCACGTACAGCGGCTGTTTGGTTAACTTGCCATTTACATTTTTACTTCAAGTTTGCCGCCTTCGACGGCTGTTTAATTAAATTTGGCAGCACTATAAATCAATCCATCTCTACCTTTTTTTTGTGCCATTCACACTTTTACGCCGAGATTGCCGTCTTCGGCGGCTATCTCGGCGAACTGCGTTTACGATCTATCTCTAAATTTTCTTATCCATCTATATTTATTTTAACCTCCCCGCCCATTTCCTAATAAAAACAAAGATCACTCAAAAAAACGCTTTTTTTATTTAAGTAGAGCCAAAAAAAAAAAAAAAAAAAAAAAAAGCTATAATTTCCTGTAGTTAGACAAAGATAAAAAAATCTCGCTGTTTTTATTGAACTAAATTCGCACAACTATGAAATGTGACGAAATATAGATACAGCAAAAGATCCAGCTTGTGGGGGGGGGGATGGAAAAATGAATAAATGCAATCCCTAAATAAAAATAAAAAAATAAAAAGCAAAAAGGAAAGGAAAAAAGCAAGCGCTGCCGGAAAAACACGTAGTCACCACGTCATAATATGAAGAAGTAAGCTGTATAGTAAAAAAAAAAAAAGAAAGAAAGATTAACATTGCTTGCGATTAAGATTCCATCGTAAATATCGAATCGAAATCCAAGTAGTGACGTCACAGGCATAAAAGATTGAAGAACGCTTTTTTCGACCGATGAGTGAAAAGACATGATGTGTTCAGCATTAAAAAAAGTGTTAAAAAAAAACTATTGCGTATTTTTAAGAACTTTTTTTCCGAAGAGGGCGAAATGTTTTTACTATTACCAACTTAAATTTTAGAAATGAGGCTTTGTTTCTTCTCGCAGGATGATATTAGAAGAAAATAAAACCCAGGAAAAAAAGCAAATTAAAGGTTTTTTTCAAAAATTCATAAAAATACAAAAATTGCTCAATCTTCAAAATTTTTTCATTTATCATATTTAAAATTGAATTTTCTACACTATAGTACAAAAAATATTTGTATGTTGCGATTGGTTCGGGGTCTGTGAGGTAAAAAGTACTAAAAAGTACAAAAAATCACATAAAACATTAAATAACTTTTTTCTAATTAGAATATCGAAAATCGGAGCCCGAGGTGCACATATTCGGCAAAATCTCTACCTGTATGCCAAATTTCATCTTTCTAGGCCTTACCGTTTTCCCGGGAAGCGCGCCACACACACACACACACAAACATCTTATTTTATTATACAGTGGCTCCAAAAAGTGTTCGTACACCTACGACTTTCAATGAAATAGGCCCTTATCCATTGGTTAGAATTAATATTTCGGAATAGGTATTTTATTATAAGATCTATAATCTATTTTTAACAAAACTACACAAAAATTTTTAATAAAACATTAAAACTTATTTTTTTAAAAATCAAAAACAAAAAAGTTACGGAAATTTTATCTCACAAAAGTCTTTGTACACTTTGAAAAAATGTCAAAAATTAGTAAATAATCTAACTTTTTACTAAGTTATTATTTAGTGGGATATCATGCAATAACAACAACAGCATTTAAACGTCTGGGAATAGATTTCATTGTTTCTTTCTTTCTTATTTTGTGCAATTTCTGAGTAAGTGTTCAGCCGCACTACGAGTCTTACTGTTTCTAGTTCGCTTTTCGTTTCAATGGTGTATTTTCGTAATCTAGCCACCAGATATCTCCAAATATGTTCCATTAAGTTTAAATCTAGCGATTAAGGAGATATTTCCAAGCTTAAAGACAAATTTTGAGGCACCAAACGCGAACGTGTTCTTCTTATCGTTATCTTGATAAAAAACAAAGTTGTTTCCGATTACCAAATTTTGTGGTAATAGTTTTAAATTGCTTTTTAAAATATTTAAATGAACAGCATAATTCATTATTTCATCGAAAAATTCCAAATTTCCAAGTCCTGATGCTGAGATGCACCCTCACACAAGAACATCTTCACCGTTCTGATTAACCGATCCAACTAAGTTCTTAAGATTAAATTCCTCTTTTTTTCTTTCACTTACAATTATACAACAATTTAACCCAAAATGTTGAATTTATTTTCGTCTATAAATAAGACGTTGTTCCAAAACGTATTGAGCTTATTTAACATTGATTTTACGACGGAAAGTGTAATCTTACTGTTTTTCGCACGAACAAGAAAATTTCTGCGGGAAGAGGTCCCATTTAATCTAGCTAATCCGAGAACTTTTCGAACAATATTAGGTAAAAATTGAACGTAAAATGTTTCATTCAATTCTGTAGAAACTTTTTCAATTCTGAAATGTGTATTTTTCATATTTTTTTTAACTGTAAACCTCCGATCACGCTTTGTTAACTTTGCCAGTTGACCTTTTCTTACCTTGTTTTCGTTCCGATTCTTGTCTTTAAAGCATTTTATCAAGCCTTTCACTATAGAATGGTATAAATTAACCAATTTAGAGACATTTCAAATTAATTTACGGCTACTGTGAGGGAAAAAAACAAATTTCGAATCGTGTTTGTTGTTTTTTACGCATACCTGCCATTTTAAAATAATAAGCAGAAAATTAGGGAATAAAAACACAAAAAAATAAAGTCAAATGACTTTACAGTATCATTACAATGCAAAAATAATAAAAAAAAACCACATATGATAATTTTAATTATGAATTTATTCGAAACTATTTCAGTGTACGATGACTTTTGTGGCGTATTTTTTCTCTGTCTCTTCGTTTTTTGACAAATTTCAAAAATAAAATCTGGCAATATTCCAAAAAAAAACTACTGGGTTTTATTCACAATGGCATAGGAATGGTGTGAAAAAAAATTGGACTTCATATTCGAATTCAGTTTTGCGTTATTTTGGTTTTACTAAAAAATTTCAAGGTGTACGAACACTTTTGGGAGCCACTGTATGTATAGATTATTATCATTATTATTCAATGTTGGGAGGGGGAGCACTTGTCAATATCGCCTAGGACGGAAAAACTAATAGAGCCGGCCCTGATCTTGGCATTCACATTTTATATCGTGATGCAATCCTGTGATATCTCAAGCAGATGTATATTTCTTTTACATCATAGTTGACATTTCCTGTAACTTGTGTTGACTTTTCTTGTCAGTTGCTTGGACTGCAACTGACGACTTAATTTACTAGGAAAACCACGATTTTATATGCCCATTTTATAAAAAATCTTTTAGTAAGTCCCTCAGCACTCGCGGTGGTCTTCATGCGCTCTGTCTTAAATGCGCTGGACTCGTAGCTGGAGAATTGAGGGCTTGATACCTTCCGGTTGAAGATCATCCGTGTACGCTAATGGTTACCAGGCTACAATATAGCTGAAATCTTTTCCCATTAGTGAAGATCAGAAAACGTTTTAGTAAACTCTGTTGGTGCAGGGTTTAGTACTGAGGTATCTAGTGGTTTTACTAATCATACGACAAACCTGAAGTGGGCGAAGTTAAATTAAATAACTTAAATATACTGAATTGTTTTTAGCTTATCGCGATGAAAAACCATAAAATGAAAGGCGCATAAATTCTTTTTCGAAAAACAATTTATAGGTATAGCCACACTTGTATATGTACTCAAAAAACATGAACTAAATTACCACACTTAAATGCCGCTGTAATTTATTAAAATATGCAATATACGGCCTTTTTGAATCTGTGAAGTTACTGTCTTGCGTAATTTCTGGAACTTAATTTTATTATAAACATTTTGGAACTAGAGAAATTTCACGAAACATTTTCTACATCATAGAGTAAGATAATAACTAGCTTACGAAATTAGCCTATGAAGTGTTAAATCTTTTAGTAAAATAGTTTCAAGTGCGTTAAAAGTGAACAATTATGTAAGATCTCTCTATAGGATAGTTTATCTTGAAAAGTTCTATAAATCCAATTACGCTGTAGCATACTGGGGGGGGGGCTTATAAAGGAATGCCATTAAGGATAAATATACTTTTTAGTTACATTCGTCATTATAAGCAATGATATTTTTTTGCACTTATAAAAAAGAATATTGTTTTAATAAGTAAAATATTTTCATTTACTATTTAACAGTTTTTTTTTTTTTAAACGGTGCACATTACGAGATAAAATTTCCTCCAGCTATTGCAGTGTTTAAGCTTGTTTAATAGTTTAAGATCAAAATTTTACCGCAATTTGCAATTCCATAAAGAAGTCAAAAAACTGTTAGCGTGCCAGAATTTTTGCCTTATTACTCAAACTTCGAAAAATTCAAGTGTTTTTCAGGAAAATTAGTTCGTTTTATAGCCGTAGGGAAATTTTATTGATTCAACTTTTTTTTTCAGAAAACAAATCAGGTGGTCAAGCATGACCACCTATGGTGGTGAAGCATATAACAGCATTGCTGCTTTCATACAATGTTAAGAAATAAATTCGACTTACGTACTACTGTCTGAAAATAGTAGGAGATGTTTAATTTTTCAATTTGTTTATTTATTAAAGTACTGTATTTTCTAGTTGCGCTTTTCAACTCGATATTAACCAGATCCTTGTTTCAAGAATATGCCCAAAAAATTGCAGTTTTTCAAAAATACTAAATCTGAATAGGTCTGGAATATGCAGACTAGAAACTATTGATTTGCATCCATGCGTTTTGGGTAATGACAAATACGGTATCTGGATACCTCCTAAATGCCCTAAAAACTGTCAGTACACATTGGAAATACGTAGGGAACATTTTAATTCAGCAGAACTATTGCAGTTGCCTAAATGTGCACTAAAATGAGTTCTGAATGTGCACCGTTAAAAAAATAAAAGTTCCGAAACGTGTTTTGAAAGTGTCACGCTCAGGATTCAAACTTGGGGACACTTTTAAGAGTAGATCGGGGGCATATTTGGTAACAGATTTGGACCACATTTGAGAACAGACACGAGAAAAGTCATCATTTTCTTTTGGACAGATATAATTTCAACAGTTTCTTTTAACTACCAGGCAAAATAATCACTCATACAACAAGACAATCACAATTCAAAAATATTTTTTTTTTCGCTTTTAATAACTGTTAGTTAATGCTGTCGAAAAGGATAGTCGATTCTGATCGATGGCTGTCAGCTTATGGAGGAAAGGACATCCGACAAAAGCGGCCATATTTTCATTCATAAGCTCATTTCTTTTGCATTGAAAAAGGCGTTCCTTGTAACGCCGAAACACGTGTGTGCAGTAATCTGCAATTTGTGCTTTTCGACGTTGCTATTTCTTATTTTACTTCTTACGCACAGAGGTATTTATTCAACTTGTTAAAAAAGTGTCCTGAACCAAAAAGGTGTTCTCAGAAATCTTCAAAAAGTCAGCTGAACAAAAAAAGTGTAAGCTGCAATTTGTGCTTTTTGACGTTGCTTTTTCTTATTTTACTTCTTACGCACAAATGTATTTATTCAACTTGTTAAAAAAGTGTCCTGAACCAAAAAATTGTTCTCAGAAGTCTTCAAAAAGTGAGCTGAACAAAGCAAGTGTTCCGAAAAGAGTTTTCGGAAGTATTTTGAAAGCTGTACCAAAATGTACCTCAAGTGTCCATGGAAAAAAAGTATTCGAATCGTGTTTAATAAAGTGTCTCAAGATTTGTAATGAGTGCATTTATTTCTTTTATGCAAATACTTCTGAAAATCTCACTTTGCATAAATACGTTATTTGAACATAAAGTTAACAACAATCAAAAGAACAACAAATAAAGAAGACTTGAGGAAAAAATAATTTGAGATTAAGCAAAAGATAACATACAAATTCAAAACATTCAAGAAATATTCTATTCCATACAAGTTTTTCTTAAAATAAGAGGTAACGTATGCTAGCACAAATTGCAGATTACTGCAGACACGTGTTTCGGAGTTACAAGGAACCCCTTTTTAATGCAAAATAAGTGAGCTTATGGTTGAAAAGACATCCGACCGAAGGCCTTTGTCCTGAGAGAATAAGACAGAAAAGAAAGTGCATTCCTTCTGGAAATGCAATACATCCATTTGCTAGCTGAACTTGCATTCCAGCCACTATGTGTAAAAAATAATCTGGGACTATACTGCTAGCATGTAGTACTTGAGAAGACCGAATGAGTTTAGAATTTGAAAATTAATATCTAAGGAAACAGCAACAGCACTCTTGTTATTACGGCTTGTTAACTTTTCATTCTATTTCTAATTTGACAAAAGTCTGATTTTATAAAAATTGAAGAGAAATGTCCTAAATGTATTTAGTTTCGATGAATGATTTTTGCACTATTAGTTGATTTAATCGAAACATACATTTTCCGTATAGTGATGATAAAACGATTTGGAGAATGATGCTCTGAATGTAGGTTCGATGTATGCTTTTCGCACTATTAGTTGATTTAATCGAATACATATTCCACGTAGTGATAATAAAACAATGAACAAATACATGCTTATGTGTACTTAAAAAAATATTGTGTCATGCGTCGTACTACACTTTTTATATTTATGCATGCATGTCGCAAATTAAAAACTAAGAAATAATTTTAATTGTTAGCTTCCTGACTTTGCTTACTTTAAAAATTCATCCAAATTAGAAAAAAATTCACAAATTATTTATCAATTTTATTTCATCTTAGAAAACTATATGATAATCTTTTTGTATTAAGATAAAAACATAAAAGCTATGTATTTAGCACAAACACATTAGAATGTCTTTGAATATGTTTTGTTCCATAAATGTGTAATAAATTTTAAAAAAAATCAGCTTCTGACTTACCGACTGCAGCATAAATGTAGCTTTAACGTAAGTTTTGAGCAGCAGAATTATGCCACACAATTTGATTTATAGTATAAAGAAGCATTTTTTTTTTTTTTAAATAGAAGAAAGTACAAAAGAAATGCATTGAAAGAAATTTATTTTATTGTAGCTAATGTTTCAATTTTTAAGATGTTTGAAACATGACCAACAAAGCAGATCAACATAATATTAGTACACGGTTCTAAAAGAAAAAGTCTCTGATCATCAATTATTGAACTTATTGCAAATTTGAAGCTTTTACGCAGACGTTGCGTTTTTATGCGAAGGTTTTCTGTTCAATCGCTCGCCCATTTGACTCGCTTGGAAAGAAAAAAGCCTATTCGACATATCGTCGCCTCAGAACAACAGAAATATATTTAGTCCCAGAAATAACACTAAGATATCTTACTGTTGCTATGAGGCGACGATATAGTCTTTAAGAACAAGTTTGATTTATATTCAAAAAATTAAATAAATACATAAATAAATTAGCATAATACATATCCATCGGGTCTGTCCAAAAATGATATCACGATGTGAGGGGAAAGGGGGATCGTGAACTTATTCTAGTTTGTGACAAAGGGGGGGGGGGGGGAGGTGGTTACAAAAATCGCATTTTTCAAGAGAATATGCTTATGAAAAAAAGCGATACATATGACGATGGGAGGATGGGGAAGGGAGAAGTATGACACTTTGTGACAAGGGGGGGGGAGGAGGTAACATACTGTGACATCATTTATGGACAGCCTCTTTGAAAACATAAACATCTATAAGATAAATAAGATAAATAAATACCTTTTTGCTGAACAGTAAAGTAAGAAAAACAACGTTAGAAAAAGCACAAATTTGCCAATTACATCAGACACGTGTTTTGGCGTTACAGGGAACGCCTTTTTCAATGCAACAAAAAAAATGAGCTTATGGATGAAAAGACATCCGACAAAAGCCAAGAGCAGACAAGCATGCAGCTTAAAAGATAAAAACAGAGGATTAGCCAAACACCATTGACAAAGTTATAAACCAATCATCAACCAATAGGAATGCAGGCAAAGGCCAAGAGGTTTCTCTTAGTTACGAAACCCAGAAAGAAAGAATTCAATTGGACAAAGATTAAGCTGACGCTTAAACTAAAAGAAAAGAAAATGTCAGTAACAAATTCTTACGTTATAAACATCTATGTTTACGTTTCACCACAAGAGAGTGTTCAGAATGCACGTCAAAGCATCCACGCACTGCTGCCAATTTGCCCTTTAGAAGTTGTAGCAACCGTTCAAATCTCAATTAACGCAGAAGATGTTTTGATATTTTCTGTTGCAAATATTGCTGCTTATTTTTTTAACAAATGATTGTTTTTTATTATTTTCAGCATTTTGAATGTCGTCATATTTTTTTAAAATTATTTTTCTCCAGAATAGTGGCTCATAGATTTGCATTTATTTGGGCAAGTAATCTAAGTGGGAAACCTGCGATGCAGCGTTCCCACTTTGATTATCAGTCTATATGAAACAACATTAAAAACGTTAGATTTAATTGGATACTGGACATACGTCATATCAGTTTTATTTTTTATATTTTGGTCAGGATCTAGCAGATTTTATTTTTACATTCTCGAATAAATAAATAAATAAACACAATTGTTACTTCTAACTCCAAGCAAGCAACTGACTGGTGGTTAAGGCTTAATGCTGCAAAACCAGTCATCTAGGTCTCAGGTGTGACTTTTAAAAAGTATTGCGGTGCACCTAACATGACAGCATAGCAGGCTAAGCAGGTACTACCTCAGCATTATGATGCATGCAGGTAAGAGTTGCCCGAACTATAGATTATATTTTTCTTTCAAATCATTTTCTCCGTGTTTCGAAAAAGTTATCAATTATGTAAAAACGTGTATGTAACTAACTAATATTTAAATAACCCACTTGTAAATAAGTTCTATGGAAGTAGCCTATATGCAACTAGCTTATGAAATTAACCTACATGTAAATAACTTATAAGTAAACAACTAACTAATTTTCACTGCTTGACAATTGCTAAGGAACAATCGATTGATGTAAATTTGTACCTCAACCAGCTGGCCAATGGAAAGAAATTCAAGTTCAGATGACGTGGTAGACTCGTTATCTGTATAAAAGACAGTGCATACACGCTCAAATTTCGTACGAAAATTCACGCTGTTTGGTTTTTAACAAAAATAGTGCTGGATGTTAAAAAAGTTTTTTCTCTGAAATTCTGTTTGACTTTTGAAATATTTAAGAGTAAAATTTCGGCAAGACATCATTTGAGTACCTAAGGTCGTAGACGAGCGGTTGGACGACTGGAAGTAGGTCAAAGTGTCACCACTGTAGCTGCTGCAATGGGTGTATCAAAAAGTGCCATGTCCGGATTAAAGAAGGCCGCTGAAGGTGGAAATGTTTTGCAAAAGCATGCCGGAGGTCGTGGTAGGAACATCACACCTTCAGAGGATCGCTATGTAGCCCTCGGGGTAAAAAAGAACAGAAGTTTCACTCCTTTACAGATAGCTGCAAATCTTACAACCGCTACTAGTACGCATGTTTCTGCAAGAACTATCTCACGGCGAGTAAATAATGTTGGTTTTGTATGCACGGAAGCTGGTACGTTGCATCCAAGTTCAACCACGCAATCGTTGAGAGAGATTACGTTGGTGTAAAGGACATGTTGGTTGAGGTCGTCAACGTCAAAACTGGTATAGAGTGATGTTCTCTGACGAATCTCGTTTCAGTGTGACAAGTGATTCTGGTCACTAACTACTGTGGAGAGGTCGTAGAACACGTTATGCACAAAAATTTGTTTGCGAACGTGATCGGTATGGCCCAGGCGTGATGGTGTGGGCATGCATCATGCACAATGGCAGAACACCGTTTCACATTTTTGAACAAAAAAGCGTTACGTCGCAAATGTATTGCAGAGGAGTTATGCTGGACCATGTTCGTCTTTTTAGGGGGGCTGTAGGTCCAGACTTTCTCTTTACGGACGACGATACACGGCCACACAGGAGCATTGGAGTGTCAGACACAGTGCAAAGTGAAAACATTCTAGGGCCGTGGTAGCCTGATCGGTAAGGCATTGGACTCGGGGCCGGAGGGACTCGGGTTCGATCCTCGCTGGTCGAAGACCCACCGTCGTCATTAAAGGGGACTGGGCGACGTTAAATATGCTCGTGGTCTCAATGTCCTCCAAGTGAAACGATACCTCTGGGGGTGCTAGTACCAGGTAGCTATTAGCTCTTGGACTAGTTCTAAATTCTCATTAACTGTTCGATCCGGTGATGGTGCTGCCATCTATCGGTATATAAAAATAATGGAGGCAAGGCACTTAGTATGCAGTCCTCAAAATAATTACAGTTGAAGTCAGTTGTGACTCTTGAATAGAATAGAAAACATTCTCCATATGCAATGGCCTGCTTACTTTCCTGGCTGAAATCCAATTAAACTTGCTTGGGAGGACCTTGGCTTACGTATAGCGCGAAGAACCGTCCCTCCCATAACAGTACAAGAACTCAAATCCGTCTTGAGAGAGGAGTGGGAAAGCATCCCCCAAGCACTTTTAGATTATTAGTAGGGAGTACGGAAAACAGATGTAAAATGTGCATTAGTGTCCTTGGTAATCATACATCATATTAAGGTACTCATGTCTCCATCATTCTGACCTAGATCATTTTTTGTGGTTGTTTGAAAATCATCTAAGTAGGATTATTATTATTTTTTAAAGTTTTTACTTCATTGATGCAGTAATATCTGTATTATTTTGGACTTATAATAAAGGCACATCATCCCTGCTAACTATATACTTCGTTATCAGTAACCATGTCAGCATGATTGTCAGCTTGCTGGAAATCAAATCTGCTTTAAGCCAAACTGTGGTTTGACGGTCCACGATGGACTATGATAATATATTACATTCATTCAAAAATATATATATGCGATAGCAGCAAAATACTGATAATACTTTTCGTTAACTTCATTATAATGAACTTGTAACATTTACTGCTAGTTTCGACTGTTGTAATGAAAAATAGCCACATTACAACTATTGTAATGAAAAATAGCCACAAACCATAAAATCGATTTAACTTCCCACCCGAATAAAACCTTTTTGATAGCTTCTGCACAATAGTAGTCGAAAAATAAGTAGAGTTCGATTTTTTGTCAGAAACCTATTTTTAAAGAGGAAAGAGGGCTAAAAATAAATTCCACAACATATAACCTGCAGTTCGACATTCAACAGCTTGGAAATGAAAAATGTCAAATAATATTGAACTGTGATCTGTCAAGGCTTTCGATTGATAAATGAAAGAGAAAGAGAAGAAGTACTCTAGATTCGATTGAGACGTGAGCGTTTTAGATAAATCATTGTATCATTCTTTTCCAACAGACTAAACATAGAAATGTCAAGTAACTTAGAAACGCAGAAATATTGTGTTCTTTTTGATTAAAAAAGTGTTGAAGAGGTAAAGATGCTTTCAAAGAGGGTAAATTGACTTCTTAAATAGAAAAAGAACTCTGAAATTCTCAGCAGGTTCTCTTTTGAGAATGAATACTTATAAAACGCTTTAAATGTCATTGGTAATAATCGTAAGGATAATTTGTTTACGTTAAATATATTTTGCTGTGTGTTTTCTCTTCTTTATGCGCAAGCATTTAAAAATTAAAGAAATGCTTAAAAATATATACAACATTGAATAAATTAGAGTTTATTTATAATTGAAGTTCAACTTTAACCTAACATTTTAAAGAAAACTAGTATTTCGAAATGTATCAAAATTGGTACGAAAAGATGCATTATTATTTCAGGTGGGGGAAAAAAGCATTACCTAATGGTACGCTGTATTGGTAAGAAAAACAAAATATTAACCGAAATAGTTGCGATAAAAGTCCAAAAGCTATAATTTTCGAGCGTTCTTCGAAAACCCACGCGCTTTGTGCCACCCTCCCCTATACTGGAAGAATTTTGGCTTAATATTTTAACTGAAAGAGAGTGCTCAACCCCCTCCCCCAAAATTTATAAGTTTGGGGAGGGAGGTTAAAAATACAGTGAACTAAAAAAACACCACTACATATGATAATATACACGAGTAATATGCATATACATTGGTTGCGTTCGACGAAACTCACCGGTCGACCGGTAAGTAACTGGTTACTAACCGAAGCGTTCTATGATCAACCGGTTACCACAGCGGTTACCATTCTAAGCAATTGATTGGTTGATTGGAGCACGTGATTATTAACTGTCACGTGATTAACTAACCGGTCGCTCCCGGTCGAGCGCAACCATTTTATGTTCCTCTTAACCGAAAAAAAAACAGTTTAGAAAATAAATCTATTTCCTATAATTTATTGTTAGTTGTAGTGTTTATTGATCACATGTTGTAAATATTTGTAAGTTACGCATTGACTTTTTAATTTTGAGAATGTAGTTCATCGATGGAAAATCGATGGTCCATCCAAAGCTAGTGGTTGCCATGAATGGACCACATGCTAAAGAATTTATTTTTAATTTTTATTCTTTATTGTGCATATATATCATGAAAGTGAATATTATTATTAAAAGAGAAAAATACTGAAAAATTGCTCCTATAATTAACGTGAAATTTAAGTTGGATTTATTTTCTAAAAAAATCGAAAACTGTTATGTGGTTCATTGACGGCAACCTTCCCCTACATTCGTTAAGCGCGTGGGTGAAAATCCTGATTTAAATACATACAGCTGTTCTTTTTTTTTCTTTTTTCTAAATTTTAAACACGGTTTTTGCCACTTTTATTGGTTGTTGTTTTGATTTGGCAGTAGTGTCAGCGGAGTTTCAGGGAAAGTCAGTTAGCGGAGATTGTAAAAAAAAAGAGCACTTGGGCTTTGGTTCAGAAAAAATCCTTGTAAAATTAATGTAAGTCTTTAACGTTTCTCTATAGCTCGGTGGTTCCCTTAAGTCCGTACATAATGCTTAACTTGGAAAAAAATATATTTGGGGAGCTTCCCTTGGGAAAGGGGGGAGGGACCCACCAAAGGAAAATGTGGCTTAACACAAATTCACGTTACATTTGCATTATTTCTACAACATCAACAAAAATATTTCGTGGTACGGCGCGGCGTGCCTTTTTCCCGACCACTCCCAAAAAAATTGCCTTTCGTCCATACAATCAAAAATTTTAGGCGTCCATCCCTTTAGACCCGGGAGAACTCGCATCAGGCCTCTCAGGCCCGGTCATTACAAAACTACACTGCGAAAAATCACCCATTCAACGGAATTGAATGAGGTCCTCAGTAGCTGCGTTCGAGGTGACCGACATACTGACCACATGCTTTTCACAAATGTACATTACCCCTTTTCCCCAGAAAATTCCGGTTCGGGTCTCAGAGGACCGGAGCGAGCGCTCACGCTTTTCATTTCAGATTGTGAATGTAAAGGAAGAGGTTGTGAAATGCATCGCTATTTAAGCTACAAAGATGAAATGAAGAGGTTGCAGACCTTGTTAGTTGAGGTTTCAACTGATGAGAACTCCCTTAATGAAGATGATGAAGAAGAAGTTGACACAGAACAGTAAAGCGATCATCAGTAATGCTTAGAAGAAGATTTAGTTTCATGTATCATAAAACTTTCTTAAACCTTACTTTTTAAAATATATTTTAGAGGCTGTTTATCTATTTATAATTCAGTGTTGAAAACACATTTTTTTTCTGTTTTGCAAACTTAATTTACTGAAATGACCACGCCGGGCCTACGGAGCCCCCCGCGAACGTTCGTGTGACGAAAAGTATCGCGAGTTCTCCCGGGTTAAAATCTCAACATTTCTCCCGGGTTAAAATCTCTACATCTTGATTTTAGAAACTACAAGACTCCACAAAATAATACAAGCGTTTAAATAGGTTCTAAATGTGATAAATATACTTTAATCCGAACTTTTTTCTTGAAACACTCAAAAAAAGTTCTTGCATAACCGCTCCTTCTTGGAGATAAGCTTTCAATTTTTCTTCACAGAACTAAACTCCACAATGACCTGTGCTCAAGGGTGTATTAAAACGATTTTGTGTACCCTTTTATAGTAATTTCAACGAACTTAAGTTTTAAGGAAAGTTTGAATACACAGACTAAAGTAGTGCTTCTTTTAAACACAAAATTTTCTTTTCTTAGAAATAAGTTGAGGAATATATTTAGGTTCTGAATTGTAGTAAAAAATATAACAATTTTCTTCAATGAGAATTCGATGAAAATTCAATGATGAGCGACCATGTTTTTGTTTAATTTTAATTTTTTTTTTTTTTTTTTGAAAAAATACAGCTGTTGTCATAACAGGCAAATTAGCTGGTAGCCGTATTGCGAAACTATTAAACCTGTCAAAAAATATAGCAAGATCTTGAAAAATAAATATACGTATAATGAAAGTTTACTGTAATAATGCAGGTGGACCAAATGATCTTTTAATTTTCTACCTCGAGCAAAGTCATGCGGGTACGACTGGTATAAAAGAAAATGAATACAGGTATTAAAAAACAGCAAACAATTACAGAAATTTGTTTTACGTAAATTATGTAAATTAATAATAATAATAATAATAATAATAATAATAATAATAATAATAAAATAATAATAGTAATGATAATAACAATAATAACAATTTTAATCGCAATAATAATAATAATAAAACGATAAAAGTAATTATAATAACGATAATAATAATCGCATCATACCATGCAAAACTATTACTACAAAAAAGCTATTCAACAAGAGAAATATTCAATATTTTCCAAGAATCAGCGAAAAAGAGAAATGTAAATTTATTAGTTTCGCTCACACAAAGCATTTACAGAAAATTTGGGAAAACATTTCATTGTGTCTGAGAGAATTCAATTTTAAGCCAAATAACGACAAAAATCCTGGTGTTTGGTTCAATCGTGCAAAGAATAAAATACTTTTGTTCGATATTGCTAAAGAATCCTGGAGGAACTCTTGCGTACGCTTACCATTCAATGTGCGTAAATTCTTCAATAAAACTTGGAATAAGAAACACTTTATATAGTTCTTTTATCTATATATATAAAAATGGAGTTTGGTAAATTTGTTCCCTAAGATCTCAGAAACTACCCGGCAGATTTGCCTGAAACTTTCACCGTTTGTTCTTTTTGGTACTGGGGAGGTTTGTAGACCAGTTCGAAAAAAATCCGATTGATAGTTCCTTTTTTATTCCAATTTTAGTCCCAATTATCGCATAAAAGACCCAATATGGGGGTGAAAAAAACCGTGTACATATCAAAATTATGTATCCATCGAAAGCGCTAATTTTTCTGCTGAAGATGGCATCTGTTAGAAAATTCTAAGTTGTATAAAAAACGAATTATGAGCTTTTTTGTTCCATGTTCGAAGGCTTTCATCAACCCAATTCATTATTTAGTGTATCATCTCAACTCCCAGTTGATAGCTTGAATTGTTGTATTGTTGAATATTTTTGCGTTTCGCCTGACTATTCGAGGCTTTTCTCAAGTTAAATCTTAAAGAAGAGTTTTTCCACAAGATTGGCAACTGGATTTGGCTGATTATCTTCCATTTAAATTTAAACAATCGCCAAATTTTACTACTTAGTTTGTAAACATTTCGGATGAAACTGTTTAGCGACATTTTATGGTGACCAAAAGTATCTCAGCATCTGGTGACAATATTTCTTTAACGAAAATTAGTAACATATACCGTTTTACAAAGTAATGAGGAGGAGCATTATCCAACGTATCTCAAAACGATTCCTGCAAATTCGGTAAGATTTAAAATCACACAAAGAACCCACAAAAATTGAAATTTCCCAAAGTAACTAAAGCAAGTATAAAGGGATTACGGATACATTTTTTTAAACAGTTCGTACTTCAATAGACATACAGAGAAGGTACGACTCCAAGATAAAAAAAAAAGTATTAACTGATAAATCTTTTGAAACATGTGAAGTTAAATTTCATATTTCGGAAATTGGGTTGTTTCCTTCAGTCAAAAATACTACTTTTTGTCACTGAAATTGATAGAATAAGCAAAAGAAAAATAATAACATGGACCCAGAAAATACTCTCATTTTCCCAACAGTTATTTTTTAATTAGTTTTTAAAAATGTCTGATCTTTCGTGGTCTTTATGACGTCACAAATGATGCTCTTTGGCACATCTTTCTACTACGTTTCCACGTTATGCGTTCCCAATAAGCGAATTAAAATTGCGCTCTACGCTTGCTATCATCCATATTGTTGCCAATACACGTGAGTTAAGATGCGAATTAAATATTTTGCTCTGTGAATGGCAACACTGAATGGCATTTCATTATTTGTGATAACATCGGCAGGAGCGTAAACCATGAAAGGACACCGATTTAAACATTTTTTTTAAATATTAAACTTAAACATTTTTTTAAAAAAATGGTCAGAGCCTATGTTTTTAAGCATGCTCTTTCAGAAAAAAATACTTTTATAATTTTGGAAACGACCCCATTCTTCAATTTTATATATGCTTTAATTTCGTGC
Organism: Uloborus diversus; assembly: GCF_026930045.1. Classification (NCBI taxonomy): domain Eukaryota; kingdom Metazoa; phylum Arthropoda; class Arachnida; order Araneae; family Uloboridae; genus Uloborus; species Uloborus diversus. Next base: position 20,566,304 of record NC_072736.1, on the reverse strand, counting down.
TTTCGTTTCAAAATGAATACTATTTTTCTCTTTATAACCTTTTGCTATTTTACTTTTATGGGTAAGGAAGAAGCTGGATTTTTAATCATGTCCAAAAGGTGTGTTTTAAATTCTTTCATTTAAAGCAGAAAACAAGTGCAAGTAACGATTGTTTCTCATGATTATTACTGATCCAGGCAACGCCGGGTATTTTTGCTAGTTCTTATATAATCCATGTTTTCAATAAACATTTTTAAAATCTCGTCTTTTTTAGAATGTCGGCTAATTAACTAAAACCTGTGTATAACGATATTGTCTATACCGATAACCTGTCTATATATATATATATATATATATATATATATATATATATATATATATATATATATTTTTTTTTTTGACCCCAGCAAAATGTCTGCATGAATAATCAAACTGTCTACAACGATAATCTGTCTATTACGATATTTTTTTTAGGCTCCAACAATATCGTTGTAGACAGGTTTTGCTTATGTGGTTAAACTATAAATTTGATTTTGTAGTATCATTTTTTAGCCTACTTTCCCAGTAAAAGTCAGAAAAAGAAGAAAAAAGCATGAAAAAAGGCTTAATGCATTTTAAAAATATCGCGATAAACAAAAAAAAAGTCAAAAATAAACAAAATAATTGAATAAATATTGAAAATTAAAAAATTGGAAAGTAGGGTATTGAGATGGGGGAAAATGTCTGTCGGTCTGTCTGTCGGTCCGTCGGTCTGTCTGTCTGTCCCCCCTAATAACTTTTGAATGAACAGTCCGATTCGAACAAACTTTTTTTTGTTCGAAACATCTCCATGAGGACACCTCATTCCCAAATTTCACGTTTTGATTTGAACTGTTTTTGTTCAATTTTGAACAATTCAAAAAACCTTAACATTAGCGCCTACGGGGAAAATCAAGGCAATTCCGAACTGTGAGGCGAATTTGCTTCAAACAAACTTTGTTGGAAAAAGCTTTTGATAAAAACTTGTATGTAAAATATCTTTTTGATCTGAACAAATTTCCGTTCAATTTTGAACATTTCAAATCCCTTAACATTAGCGCATACAGGGAAACTGAAAGTTAATATAGATTTCGTGCTTGAAGACAGATTTACTTCAAACAAATTTTGTTGGAAATAGCTCTTGACGCCAAACTCCAAACTCCGACTCCGAGAATTTAGGAGCACTTGACTCCGACTCCGACTCTTGTGCCTGACAACTAATCGGACTCCGACTCCCTGACTTCGACTCTGACTTCGTAGCTTTGGCAAAAATTTATACACGGAGGACAAATGACTGACTCCGATTCTTGGATATTCGACTCCGACACCTTTATTCCAAAATGAAATTGACTCCGACTCCGCAGCTATGTTATAACTGTGAAATACTTATTCTTTATATGACTTGTTTTTATTTTATGCTAAAGTTTTAATTTAAGTATTCAGTTTTCGTCGAATAAACTCGAAGTCATTTATGTTTCTACATAAAGATATGCGCAGACGATTTTTTTTTTTTTGACAATTAAAATTATTTCTTTAAGTTGACGTTTTGTTGTTTTTATTTATTTTAATAAGTGCATTAATTCATTAAAAAAAATATTTTTGGCAACAGGGGAAAAAGAAACGATTTTTTTTTTTGATATGATATTTTTATTTTAATAAGCTTATTAATTTTAATTATTATTTTTTCGTTTCTAAAGCTGTTAAAGATTTTTTTAACGGAAAAAAGTGTATTAGCTGCTTTGTTTAAAAAGTGCTGTTATTTTTATTTGTTCGTTTTTTTTTTTTTTTTTTTTGTAACAATTTGCGAAAATTCTTGTTTATTTATAGGTGAGAGTGGAGAAAGTCGAGACTTTTTTCTTACTTGTTTTAAATTATTCACTTTGGTTTTTATGTTCGGTAAAAACACGTTAATATATTTTTCTCCTTTGTGCATTTAACCATGCCACTATAAACTTAAAAATTTTCCACCTTTTTTTTAAATTATTTTTTGCTGCACCATCAAGTGTATGAACCTTCTCTAGATAGGGTAAGACGAACCTGTGTATAACGTCTTTACATAATAAGAACACAAATACCAAATGTTTATGTTCTTGGTAAACTTGGAAAAAGCTGCACCAATTTCATTAAATGTTTCCGTTTGTGTTGGTAAGTGATAGGAAGATTTATAGACAGCTTCGAGAAAAAAATCGTTAATTAGGTTTTTTTTTTTTTTTTTTTTTTTTTTTTTTTGCATTCGAAATTTAATTTTTCGACCATACAATGGATATTTGTACTTGAAATAATTATCATATTGTCTGGATTTTAGTTACTTGGGAAAGCGAAACAGAAATGGCCCCTTTGAAGATTTTCTACCAAAGAAGGACCATAATTAACGAGGGAAAAAGTTAGAAGCATTTTGAGTGACGGAAAATTAATTTAATTTGAAATTTGAATTGTTGGCATTTTTCTTAAAATATAGACAGGTAAAATTTTTAAGTTCTTTTTAGACGATAGATAAAGTGTTTTACTGTTTGACCTGTAAGCCCCTTTATTCGCAAATGTCAGTCCTAGATGCATAATTCCAACTGAAAAAAATGTTCAAAATCATATTCAGAACCCAGATATTGAAAGTTTGAAAAAAAAAAAAAAAATCGGACGAGCAAGACAAAATGTTATTTTTTGTATTGCCTATAATTCCTAACTTTTATTCACGGAAAAATTCTCTATTGAAAAATAATTTCAACACAAAATTTTTGACAATAGTACGATCAATATTCATTCCAATTTCATCTTTTGCATGGTCCCTAAAAGCTTTGAACACGAATATCTCCTCGAACTTTGGTCGCCCAAATGTCAAACTTGTTGTATTTTAGTAATACTTTTCGATGGAAATTATTTCCCTAAACATACGTAAGTGGATCTAGGGCCCGTATAAAAAAGTTAAATTGTGTATTTCTTTATTTTATTTTATTTATTCTTTTTTTGGAAATATGCATCTAGTACTAACGGTTGCAAAAATTGAGGTCTTTCAGGTAAAACGGGAATATCCTAAACACATATATATACATAGTATATAGGTGTCAAAAGCACCCTTAAAAACCTCCCAAGGTGATAGTAAACGACGCCGCAATTTTTCGACATGAAAGCATATTTTCACCTAGAACAACTATTTTAATAAAGTAAGAGAAAACAACGTTAGAAGAAGCGTGCTTCTTCTAACGTTGTTTTGTCTTACTTTACTGTTCAGCACAAAGGTATTTATTTAACTATTTTAATATTGAATTTCATTATAATTCAAACGAAGATTCTATTTCACCACACAACGTATGCTACCCCCAATATGCATGCTTGTAACGCATCTAGTAGTATGAAATCAATAATACACCAGTAAAATGTAGTGACCTTATTTTACTAGAATACACCTAATACAAGATCGTTCTTTTTATATAACTAGATTTCATGAGAACATCAGGGAATCCGGTAAACGAGAAGAAATACATCGGAAAACGATATCGAAATAAATGCTGTTTTATCGCATTTTTTTTTATTACAGTGCCAAAACTAACTACTAGAAACGTGAATTGAATTTTGCATCAGTTCTTTTAGTGTGGATTCGGGATTTCATTTTTTCCCCATAAGAAACGTGGTTAGAATAAATTTTTGGTACACTACTATTTATGAGCGTAAAGAACTAAAAGAGAAAAACGGGGAAATTGTGTCTTATCTTTATTTTCCCTATTAAGACTCACAAATGGCTGTTTAGAGTCTAGGTTGATTTATACTATTAGGATAATAAAGTACTATTGCATTATATTTGTTTGTTTTTATTTGCTATACATGTTCAAAGAAATTAAAGACACAAAATAATTGATTATATGTAAGGATTCTATGATACTTTAAAGCTAACCGGAGAACCACTCAAATATTGTAATAGTGAAAAAAAAATATGTAGGTAGCAGTTGAAAGAGCATATTGAAACTTTTTTGACAAAAAATGTCATTGTCCTCTTACCGCCGTTCCGAGGTATGTAAGTTAAGGGGGGGGGGGGGGTGCAATTTCAAAAATGCGATTTTTTCTTTTTCGTTTCGTCTTGTAGTAAAACATTTCAAAAATATATTTTCAAAATTTCAAGTCGTTTCGAGCAAAGTTCTCAAAGTTATCAAGCAGAAAACAACTGTTATGACAAATGCGGATTGCCAGGATGTCAGTGCTGCTTGCTTGAGGTTAGTTAAATATAATATAAATAAATAATGGGAAAAGAAAAGGCTGAGAAAATCGAAGCTTCTACAGGGACTGTCTTCTATGGAACTAGAATTGATGCTTTTAGTTTCTAAAACTTTAAACGCGTTTTTCTGAAAACCACTTGTTCAGTGTCGGTGTTCACTCCCATTTTAAAAACCAATTGGCCGATACATTTCAAATTTTGTACACACATTAAAAAACCTCCCCCATATATTGAGTTTTAGGGAGGGGGTTTATGCGTTAAAAAAAAATACCAGAATTTTTCGTGAAAAATAGCACTTTTAGTTTCAAATGACCGCCAAAAATTTTAAAGTCAAACAAAAAAAGATCTGAGAACGTAGGGGGAAGGATTAATTAATACTTTGACTAAATTCAAATATAATTTGATTTCAGATAAATGTCAGCGGAGATACATTGAACATCACAAATCCTCTTTCTCCAAAGGCGCTCCAGGAAAAGCTCTGTCACCGGCTTGTCTGTGGAAGTTTTTGATCACAAATTTGTAGAATATTCTTAAAACCACACAAAATAATACAAAAAAAAATCTAATTTGAATTCTGAAACTTTGAATTCGAATTATGTTTTTCGCAATCACGAGTTGCGACAAGACCATACTCATTAGAGTTATTGTTTCTATAAATGGCTCCCCCCCCCCCCAAGCATATCCCTCCTCCTGGGTGGTTAAGTGTGTATAGTTGTGTGTGCAGGCTTAAGTGTGTGCACGTAGGCCTGTGTATGTGTGTAAAGGCGCTCACGCGTTGGCGAGTGTGTATGAGCATGCGTGTGAAGGACATAGACGCCACCAACCAGCAGAAGTGGATTCCGGGGGACAGTGCTCAGGAACAGAGCAGCCGTGCCGCCGCCGCGCCGGTGGGCGGTGGTGCTGCTGGTCCAAGCTGAAAAATAATCCCAACGTCAAGGACTGTCAAATGAGAACAATAAGCAATCTTGATTGCTCAAAAAAGGTTTTAATAAATTTAATCAAACCATTTTCTTTTTAAAAAAAGTAAAAGAAGTGAGCTTTTTGACGCTGAAAACCCTCTTCCCCCTTTCTCCCTTCCATTAAAGTCTGCTAAAATTGAAAAAAAAAGCCCCAAGTTTAAAGAATTGGAGAGAAAATTGAAAGTGAACGTTATTTCACCGTCTGCATTGGGAGGGACCTGAAATAGGGTATGTCATAAAAATGCATGTTTTGATTTCGATTTGGAACGTCTGTTTTCCTACCTATCAACCAATTTTGAGCTGATAGGTATGAAAACAATTTTTAGAAAATGAATTTTGGTTACCGGGAAAACACATTTTACGTAAAATATTAAGTTTTCTTCAAAAGATAAAATACAACTGCTTAAAATTGTTTCTTTACTTTCACAAGAAGCAGGAGAATACTAATATTAGTACCAAAGTAAATGAACAGTGATTCTCGCATCAGAATTGATAGAATAGCATACTGACTGAAGTTTCGGTCTCACAAAATGACACAGCATAATAAGAGGATAGATGCTGATTCAAAGGCTGTGTGCTGGTATGATGATATTGACTCTACCGGTAGACAACTAATGAACAATCCTTCGCTTTCTCATATTGAGCATTTTTTTGTCTACCAGTATAGTCATTTACAGAAAACCTGCAGCCGGTACCAGGTTGTGTGCTGATACAATATTATTGATTCTACCGGTAGACAACTAATGTGCAATCCTTCGCTTTCTCATGTTGAGCATTTTTTTGTCTACCGGTGGAGAAATTTCAAGAAATCGTACAGTGGCAGTGAAAAAAAAAATATTGCATCACCCACAAAATCTAAATATTTTTAGCATTTATAAGTAATTATGAAATATTTAACGGTACTTGCATCATATAACACGAATTGGCATCGGTAAATGACGCAAGCTATTGCGTAAGATTGCATCATTCTTCTATTTATAAAAAACCAGTGGAACGTTCGACGTATTCGTTTACGATCTGGACTTCTGAGTTTCAATATGCCGAAATACGTTCAACTGACACCACAAAGGAAAAGTGTTGCCGTTGCATTGGACAAACAGGGATTGCCGTCACGTTTCATAGCAAAAATATCAAACTGTTCGCAATCGACCTGTTGTTCGACTACTGAATAAGCTAAAAAGCACCGGAAGCACATTAAGAAAGAGTGGCAGTAGTCGTCCACGAATATCCTATGCAGCGCAGGACAGGTATTTGATACGACTCAGTCTTCGGAACAGACAATCATCTTCTACAGACCTTAGAACAGCATGGGAAAACGAATCGGGTGTTCATGCATTCACGTCTACTGTACGAAAACGACTGTGTGGTGCGGATTTGGTCGGACGTCAACCACGAAAGAAGCCATTGTTGACCAAAAAATGAGGAAACAGCGTCTAGACAGGGCAAAAGTTCACCAAAGATGGACGGTCGATCAATGGAAATCAGTTGTGTTTTCGGACGAGTCCAAGTTCAATCTGCATTGGTCCGACGGACAGCACACAGTTAGACGCCGCAAAGGAGAAGAATATCATCCCGTCTGCATTCAACACACAGTCAAGCCTTCCGTACCCCAGATGATTTGGGGATGTACTTCTGATCAAGGAATTGGTGGACTTCACTTTCTGCAAGGAACAGTAAACGCTCAGGTGTATATTGGCATTTTAGAGGAGAAATTATTTCCTACTATCCGGGATCACTTTACTTCTGTTCAAACGTCATTTTCCAGGATGATTCTGCTCTGTGCCATAGGGCAAAACTGGTAAGTAACAATTTAAAACCTTTTATTCTGCCATTAGACTTAAATTGACATGGGGTTAAGTAAATTCTTTACTCTAAACTCACACGCAGTTTTAGAAACAGAAAAATGATCATGTGGTCAGCAGTTTGCCTTGGCCCAGAAACAGCCCCGATTTAGATCCGATCAAAAACTGTTGCAATAGAATGGGTGTAGAAGTGATGAAACATAAGCCAACATCACTTGCAAAACTCCGGGAATCAATAATTCGTATCTCGCGCCATGAACTCAGTACAGAAAACATTCAATCACTCATCCGTTCAGTGCCCCGTAGATGTCAAGCTGTTATTAAAGCTATAGGTGGACCAACCAAATTTTAGGTTATATTTTATGATGTTCAATTTCCATGTTATACTTAAAATACACCGCCAACTCAGTTATTCCATCCGATGACTGTTCCTATTCCGGGCTGATGAGTGCTAAAAAGCACGAAACTGCAGTCCTCGGATGGAATAACTGAGCTGGCGGTGTATTTTAAGTTCTTCTGCCTTAGCCCTGGATTTAGGGCTGTAACTTACTACAGAATTTCCATGTTACTTTTGTTTCTTTTTGAACAGAAAGACTGTTACAATTAAAACTTCTGCTTACTTTTTCGTCGTCCACTTGGCAACGTGGATGCACTTTACATTGTACTTGTTACAGTTTCGGTCATGTATTTCCATAAATAAAGTAAACGATTATCGGATTCCTGCTGTTAAATAATTATTTCATATGATTTGCAGAATTTCACATACATTCATCGTTAATCGGTCGACCAAAACTTCTCACATATCCCATTGTAGTGAAAAAGCGATGGTGATGCATTTTTTTTTTACTAGCACTGTACAACCGGTATCAGTACTTAAGATATGGCTACAACCATTAAGCGAGTTGCCACAAACATATGACAGTCGTAGGTATTCGTTTGTATCTATAGAAATCCTGTACGTGCTTGTGGGGCAAAGGGATATTTAGCAACTGCTCTTCCATAGCTTTCGGTCTTAGCGGAAATTTAGTGAACGATGAGTAGTTATAAACAACGGGTTTAAGAAATTTTGATAAAGTTCAGAAGTTTTGAAATTTTGACAAGTTAAGAAATTTTGACAATTTTCTTGAGCACCTTAACATTTTAATTTTTGCTCAAAAATAAAACATCCACACAAATTTTAGACTAAAAAAAGATTTTTAGGGGTCGCTACCGAGCTTCAAAGTTTTGAAAATTCAACAGTTTTCCTAGATCGATTAAACTCCACGTGTTGACTTAATCCCCTAAAGTTAGGGTTAAAATTTCAACTCTCAAACTACCACCAAGCAGGCAATTGCTTCGTTTAAATCTAGAAACAATTTTCATCCGGCGTACCTTAACGTGCGATGTTCTATTTATAATAAAAAAACATCATACTGTCACCTTTGTAATGAGAGAAGCTGAATCCACATATTTAGTCAAACATTTGTAACTCAGAGAAAAATAGCCTTAACATCTTGGTTATAGGTATTACGGTAAAGGATATCAATTTTAGGAGCAATAAGTATAGTTTATTATTGCTGAAGTATGCATTGACTGTTACCCCCGGACCACACTCCAGTTAAAGAGTAATTTGTTATGAACAAACATGCGAATAGCTGATTAGGTTTTCTGAGAGGCAACAGCTCTCAGCATGCGATTGAAAAGCATTTGATCTCGAAAGCATTGCGAGATGTAACAAAACTACAGATATGCCAAAGTAAAGATTTCCTTTCAAATGATAAATAGGTAAACATTATTGTAAATAACTAATGTTTATAATCTATATGGACTAAATTTTTTTGTTCCTGGATTATTTTAAATTTAAGGTGCTGTATTAAATTCTATATAGTGTGATGTTGACATTTTCTAGAAAAATAAAGAAACGATGAAGAAAGAAACCTTTTTATTAATATAAAAACGAGTAAAATCAGTTCTTTTATAAAACATTGGATATGTGTATAGGTCAGATTCAACTGAAAAGTACTTTTTTTTATGGAATAGGAGAATGTACGATGTCCAACTTTATCCGACATACACATATCAAAGCTCACAATTCAAAAGAACATGACCCTCAAAAAATAAAAATAAGCCATATATTAACCCTAAAATATAGCAAAAACATTCCTTTCATTTTACATCCGACTTTGTTCTTGTTTTACCGGCGTAATACTTTTATTTATCACGAAACATTACTTTATTTTCCAAAATAAGATTAAGAACATCCACTTCTTTTGCCGTTTGGAATTCAATCCTGTTTTCGACTTTTACTCCCATATGAATTATGAGTGATAAATGTAGATAAGTTTCAACATTGTAAAGGGACCATCTGTTTTCTGACGCTATCATTTTATCTTTGCACTTCATCTATCACTAAAAACTTCCTACTACAGAAATGTAAAATAAAAGACACCAAAACGTGTTTGTGTAACGGTTTTATACTATGTCGCAGGGTATTTTATCATTATTTTTTGTAATGTACGTATAAATAAAAATAATAAATAAGCAATAAAGATACAAAACAATTTATTTTCTAAAAACATGATATTGGCAAAAAAAAATTTGTCAGCAAATACAAAGGTTTGTGCTGTTTATATATTTGCGTAATCCGTTCTTGGGGTACTTTTCTGCGCAAATGCTCTCCACAATTTTAACGCACTGCTTTCCTGTTAGTAATATAACTCAGTGTTGAAAGAATAATTTATTTTTAAACTTCATTCAAATGCCATAGATCATTTATCAATAACTGTACGGGATATTGAAAGCTAAGTTTACGTGCATATTGCTCCAATTTTTTACGAATATGTCTACGTTTTTGTCGTGTCTAACACTAAGCATTAGTCATTTTTTTGGTGCAAAAATATTTGGAGTTGGAATTGTTAGAGTTTTAGTTGTAATTTTAGTTGTAGTTTTTGTAAAAGAGTGAGTTATATTTCGATAAATAACAATTTTATTAATAATGACAATACTGTTAGCTTTATTAACATAGCACTAAACTGTTTATTGCAGTAAGTAATAATTTATTCCACTTACATCGTTTGAAACGTAGAAAAAACGATTCAAATCGTCTAATGAGAAAAAACAAAATTCGTTTGAAAGCTTTTAATAATAAATTTTGGAGTTCCATGAGCAAAATATCCGTACGCCCCTCCCCTCTCCTCATTTTGATAGTGAAAATATGACTTATAAAACTGCAGAATGTGAGTGAAACTTCTAAAAAATTGCGAAAAAAGTGTTTAAAGTTTTCTTTTCTTTTTTTTCCAATAATGAAAATGTATTTCGTTTTAACTAATCAAGGTATTTTATTCATTTTTAAATTTCAATTCAAATGATTGATTTAAGTTGTGAAAAAAATACTAGACATTCTTAGTTTTGTAATCAGTTTTTATCAGTAAACTAGCTGCGTGCCCGGCGTTGCACGGGCTACCTAAAAAATGTAAGAGCAGTCCAGTTGATGCTTTTTAGTACACTGACACTAGTTTCTAACGCGTTAAGGAATAAATAAATGCGCGTAAAGCAAGGTTTGCAAAACACCACTAAAACATATTTTTGCCAAAACACCTCATCAACGTTAATAATCGTTATCAATGATACAAGTTATGAGTACATTTTCAGTCAGCACAAAAGGGGAAAATATATGCATTATCAACTATAATCTTTACTCACGTTAAACTGAATTACATCTGATAGACTATATCGGAAATATTTATGCACAATAACAATCCGCTTTTTACATAAAATAGTCTACTACCCGGCGTTGCCCGGGTGTTTATTAATGCAACATACCACTCAGATAAATATCTGGATAGATTCTATCCACATGGTCGTACAAGAATTACATCAATCCGTTTTCCAGGTACAAACCCTCAAAGAACTCAAATAACTTGTAAATCACTCATTTACTTTACGACGTGCACGGTCCTCCTCGAAAATGAAAGTTATGTCATGTGACGCGTATTTAACAATCAGGCTTGAACAAAAAAAAAAAAAACAGCAAAATTTTGCTGCAGATTACGGCAAAATAATCGAAAAGTAAACAACTTAAACACCCTGATTACAGGAAAAGCCTTAAAACAAAAGCCTAATTTTATTTCTTTATATTCGAGAAAAAGAAATGGCAACAGATCTTTCATCTCAATGATTTTCTTCACGCTGTAAATTTTAATAAAAGCGTTCATCCGGAAAGTTGAGTTGAAGCACTGAATAATAATTTGAATGGAGGAAAGCCTTCGAAAAATAGGGATTTGATTTTGAAATCTAAGAGTCATAATTAATAGTTTTTAATTGATATCTCCGCTAATTATTATCGGAGGATTATGTTAAATAGCCAAACATGAAGACGGGAAGATGACGAATCCATCGATACCTGGTTCGATGGTCAGTTCACTGTCGTTCGGGAGAAGAAGCTTGGACATAGATAGATAGATAGATAGATAGATACTCAGATTTTATATGTATAAGATTTTAAAACATATGTTCAGATTTTCAACTGTTTCGGATTTCTGGGGTTAGGATTATTGGGTTCTACTGTAATGTAATTGATTTTCTTTAACATAGTGCTTTAAAATACATAAAAAAAACATTTCTCAAACAACCCCTCCAGCAGAGGTGAAAAAGACTTTAGTTAGTTAAAGTTTCGTTTAAAAAAATCAGTTTTTGAAGTTACTATGAACATTAAGAAATTAAGAGATATTTTGATAGCTTTCTATCATTTAGTAAGCATAATAGAACTCTCAAAAGAGGATACAGTGGGTGTTTTTCTAAAAATAAAAAGTAAAAGCAATTTTGGATTTCTGACCAAAAATGGCCGCCAGGAGGTTTAGAGGAGGAATTTTGAAATATCTCCCCTCCTAAAAATGTTTGTAAGGACATGTTCTATATGCATGCCAAGTTTCGTGATTTTATCACAAAATGCTGTTTCCGGCTATATTTTCTGCCAAATATTTTTGCTTCTGCGTGAGTACTTTATACTCTCACACCATGTTAAGTATTGCATTATGATTTTATTATCAACATTTCTGATTAGTACAATTTTGAATTAATCATCCTCAATACCAAGTTACGTGGTTTGTTTCGTTTCCTCGATATTGCCAACATGCTTAAACTTTAAACTCAAAATACATTACACTTTTGAAGATCTTTTTAATTTTAAATATTTTCGTTCCTTTTTAAAGCTATTTTAGAGGTTTTACATGGAAACAAAAATGTGTTGCATATTTAAACAATGCTGCTACTTTATTTCTTTGTTTTTAATTTTTCTAGAAAATAGCTTAGAATTTTAAATAGGTATGTTTAACATACTTTACAGATTTATTTAACTAAGATTGATTAGATATCAGAAAGTTTATGTTGGTATACGGGATGGTAGGCTCGTTTAGTTTTGGACGGAACTTCATATTTTCTTATTCTTTACTGTTAATAATTAGTGAAAATTTCAATTTTGAGCGAAAGAAATGGGTTTTGCATCATTACATATTGTAAACAAATAGCATTTTCTTCTTTAATATACAAGCGTACGTATTTTTAAAAATTCAAATATTAAAAATTATTTTCGAATGATAAAATAAAGAAAGGAAAAGTACAGTTTATGATGTTTTCGACTAACATCCCTTTTTGAGAATGGTTTCCTAAAGAAATTCCACCTGTTACAATAAGGAGGTTATAAAAGATTTAAGTTCATCCGTAGAGCTTAATACTTTAGTATGTTTTCATTTTTTTTTCAAAAATACAAACAATGAGCGTAAGAAAAAACAGGGCCTTAAACTTTTTTGGAAAGGATCTTTCATCTAAAAAAGAATAAGTTTGAATCAGAATATTTTCTCAAGAGGTTTCAGAACACAAAATAAGTTTTTGATATATTTCTAAGGTAATAAAACTTAAAATTTACCTTTTAAAAATAACTATTAAATGAATTTACCTGCTTTTGAGCATTTTTTGATTTTATTTAAGCAGGGTGTTAATAAAGTATTTCACAGATAAGGAACATGTATTTATAAAAACTAGTAGTACCCGCACGGCTTTGCCCGTAATCGAAAAATTAAAAGGTCTTTTGGTTCGCCTGTATATTTACAAATAATGTATGGTGAATTTTCTCGCCAATTGGCTTGTACATATGTTACGGTTCCACGTTATGATAATATCGTATTTCGCCAATTGGCTTGTGCTCATGTTACGGTTCCACCTTATGATAATTTCGTAATTTACTCGTCCATCTTATGATAATTTTGCTCTTAAAATTGGAATAGAAAAATAACCACATCAAATTTTCAAAAAATCGCTTCGAGGTGCACACCCCCATGCTACAAACTAACTTTTTCCCAAATTTCATGAAAATCGACCGAACGGTCTAGACGCTATGGGCGTAACAGACATCCTCCGGACAGACTTTCAGCTTTATTATTAGTAACTAGTGGCACCCGCACGGCTTCGCCCGTAATAGAAAAATTAAAGGTCTTTTGGTTCGCCTGTATATTTACAAATAATATATAGTGAATTTTCTCGCCAGTTGGCTTGTACCGACATTACGGTTCCACGTTATGATAATTTCGTATCTCGCCAATTGGCTTGTGCCCATGTTACGGTTCCACGTTACGATAATTTCTTAATTTATGATACTTTTTTTCTTAAAATTGGAACAAAAAAAGAACCACATCGAATTTTCGAAAAATCGCTTCGAGGTGCACACCCCCATGCTACATACTAACTTTGTGCCAAATTTCATGAAAATCGGCCGAACGGTTTAAGCGCTATGCGCGTAGACATCCTACGGACATCCTACAGACATCCTACAGACATCCTCCGGACAGAGAGACTTTCTGCTTTATTATTAGTAAAGAAGAAGATGATAATTTCGTATCTCGCCAATTGGCTTGTGCCCATGTTACGGTTACACGTTATGATAATTTCGTAATTTATGATAGTTTTTTTTTTCTTAAAATTGGAATAAAAAAAGAACCACATCGAATTTTCGAAAAATCGCTTCGAGGTGCACACCCCCATGCTACATACTAACTTTGTGCCAAATTTCATGAAAATCGGCCGAACGGTTTAGGCGCTATGCGCGTCACAGACATCCTACAGATATCCTACAGACATCCTACAGACATCCTACAGACATCCAGACATCCAGACATCCTCCGGACAGAGAGACATTCAGCTTTATTATTAGTAAAGAAGATAGACTTTTCATGATCTCAGCGTAATTCTATTTTTATTTCTATCCTTATCGCAATAGTTTTTCCACTATAGTTACAATATTAGCTAAAGGTACGAAGGTGGCACTAACAGCGAAAGCTACATGTGGTAACTATAAAGAGAAACATTTTGCGTCACCATGAGAGAGATTTTTACGGCCAACCAAGAATCTTTTGATTTAACACCTATTGTCAACTCTTATACGAGTATAATTAAGAAAACGTCCGTCAAGATATGACAAATGAAAATTGCTTCTACTATTCTACTTTTGCACGAAGCAACTGCCTGTTTGATGATATTTTGATATTTGAAATTTTGACCTCAATTTAAGTGGATTAAGCTTAAACTCCAGTGGATAGCCTAAACTCCAGTGGATCAAAACAGTGGAATTTTCAACCACTTCCACCGTGTTTTGATTCTTCATTCCCGAAAAATGACTGTCTTACCAGTGAAACAGTTACCGAATGGAGTTCAACCTTGTCACGATAAAACCTTTCCCTGCATGTCAAACATTTAAAAAAAAAACATATTATCAAAGTATCATGCCGTGGCACGAGTTTCATTGTCGGGTTACTCGATCATTGGCTATTATTTATATAAGGATTAAGTATTTTATGACAGGAAACTTACTCCTTAGAACATAAATTCTAGCGGCGCTACAATTTATGCTCTGGCGCGAAGTTGAAAATCGTCTTTATCTTCTCAGAAATACGAAAGATGCACATGTAGAAGTATGATAATGCTGTGAAATGAACTTATAGAGATAAGGGATCAAAACCGAAAAATAATTATTTTTAAATCTTAAGTCTTTATTAATGTTTTTTTTTTAAACCAGACTTTATAGCCAACTAATTTATTAAAACATAAATATGTTTCAATCATAAATTTGTGTTTCATTTTTTTTTCTAAATTGCACTAGAAATTAAGTTGAAAAAATTACAGAGAGCGCCCTAGATGTCCAACTAATAATATAGGATTATCTCCGAGATCTGTTAACGAACGGAGGAAAACAAAGCTACATGACACTTGGCGAGCTGTCTGCTTGTCACAGGAACTATTGGTTACATCGCGATTTTGAATAAACATTTTGTGGGTAAAATACGTTTTTTGATAATAGAAATTTCAATGTATAATCGCGTTAAAAAATCTCATTAAAAAATCTAAAGGGAGAAAAGTACAAGCCAGATCAGCAATTTAACAGCTGAATGATGAAACTTTAATGTGTTGGTGAGAGACAAAACAGCATTCCTCTTTGTTTACTTCAACCATTTAATCTTCGTAAATAGGGCACGATGAACATTGATAATCCTATATTTAAGCGATAACTTATGAATTCCAAACAGACAAACTAGAGAATTTCGAGGTATCATGCCCCGCCGAATAAAATACTCAGGCAACTGTATTTCGTGGTTTCAGTCAGAGTACGCCTGTCTTAAGTTTTTCAAGATCATTTGTGCATAAAGAAGTTTTACGCTTACACTACAGCCATTTTCGACGAATTTTTAGAAGTAATTTCAGATTTATAGCAAAGTAAAAGATAAGAGTGACATTTTTTGACGCAATTTAAAACCGTTTTCCATTTCAATTTCCCAACATTTTCATTTTTCTAAAATATAATTGATTTTGATTTTGATTTTTCACTTCGTTCCTCATATGATATCTGTTGGTTTATTAGCATTAATTTAGTTTTAGTTGCATTCATTTTAAACCATTTTTGTAAAGTATAACAAGTTAAATGATGTTACCTCAAGTGGAGTATAGTTGGACGAATTGCCCAACTGTTAGGGCAATATAGGGGAGAATTGTCCAAAGTGGGTAGGTTTTCGAAGAACGTACTAAAAAATTGCGGTTTTTTAATATTTATCGCAACAATTTCGGTTAAATTTCATTGCAGGGTTCTTGAATTTCATAATGTAAAGCGATTTTTTCATTTTTCCGAACCCAATATTTATTTATTATCGAACTTGAGAAACTTCTGAAAACCCCATTTTGCCCTACCAGAGAGCCCAAAGAGGGTAAGCTTAACTAATTGTAATTTGGTACATTTGCAAATCAAGTTTGAAGTTATAAATGATTAATATAATTGACTAGCTACCTGCCGTTGTAGAAATATGTATAAAAAGGTTGCAGATTTGTTTATAAACATAAATAAATTACTGATTAAATTAATAGACAAATAATTTGCCATCCTAAAAAAATACATTTTTAAAGTAATCCTATTGAAATAGAGAATCTAAGTCAGCACATAAGTCAAAAAATTATAAATAACTACGTGATTAAATCCTATACCCGTCTTTTGCTCGAAGGCACATTTTTTATTTTAATAATTAAAATCCTAAATTTAAAAAAGAAACAAACGAAATGACTATCGTAGTTTGTAGGTGGAATGTATCAGAATAACGTAGTATTATTAACAATAAAAAAAATAAGCTGATCTTCGACTAATCACAAATAACAAAACTTCATTTTTTAAGAAATGTATATATATATTTTTTTAATTTTAAGCCTGGTTGCGCCATGCAGATTCACTGCTGCTTCGCTGGGTCTGATTAAAACTCGGGAGTTTTCATATAAACATGACATACGTATGCATCGCTGCTTACAAACCATGGGGCGGGGGGCGGCATACGAAAGCCTACCCGCTTCTCCTTACCCCAAAAATGCATTTTGTTTGAGACTTGGTTTTTGGTCACAATACATTTTATACAGCATCTGGACCTATACATTAAGAGAGACTGGAGGCATTATGTTTTATTTTTCGTTGACATATCTTTTTCTTCGTTTACAAAAAGTTTCTACTTTGGTGGAGCCTGAAACCCGACTATCTCTATGTGTCAGAAAAGGAATGAACAACAAAATGGCTGAAACAAGTACGCATAAAGAATCACACGTTGATGACAGTATCACTAAAACTGATATTCAAAAATATTTTTAGACGCATTATTTTTTCGTTTCACAAGTAAAAACGAGCTGATGTGTGCATCACATGACTTCCTTTTACTCCAATATAATGTCATTTTCCCATTATTGGCAATTTTAATGTGATTCAATAGTTTACTACCTAAATATCACCACCAGTAGCCAAATTGAAACCAGATTAAAAAAAAAAATCAAAAAATTTGTTGCCAAGTTGGCGACAAACTTAGCGACCAAAAGGCTGGCGATATATTGCCAAGTGTCCGCTAAATTATAACACCACTTAAGTATCCATCTAAATTAACAATGATTTACCCCCAAAAAGGAACAAAAGACCCCTTTAGAAACACCCGACTGCAACCAAAAGGGGAAGTGCGCAACTAGACCCCACTAGGAGTCTACGTACCAAATTTCAAATTCTAGGACATACCGTTCTTGAGTTATGCGACATACATCCGCACATACGCACGTATATACATACGCACATATAGAACCACTCGAATGCAACCAAAAAGGGGGGTGCATAAGTAGACCCCACTACGGGAACTAGGACTCTACGTACCAAATTTCAACTTTCTAGGACATACCGTTCTTGAGTTATGCGACATACATTCGCACGTACTCACATCCGCTTATACGCACATGCATACATACGTACATACGGACGTCACGAGAAAAGTCGTTGAAATTAACTCGGAGAATGTCAAAATAGATAATTCGAGTGTTTATACGTTCTTAGACACTTATCCGCGTGTGGTCGGGTTGAAAAAAAACCTCAACATTTATTCGGGGGTGAATAAAATAGAAATTAAGGGCGATTTTTGATTGAAATTTTTTTCGCGAATATAATACTTCCTTTTTTGTAAAAGGAAGTAAAAAACAATTGACATAACTGTACAGCACGTTAATGAAATTTGTTAAGAGTAGAACGAAACATAACAGGAAAACACTAATTCTTAATAAAACTTCTACTGAAACGCTGTTTTCCTTTTTTGGTTGCAAGTTTGTGCCTTAAGTAGGGTCCTTTAAGTAAATTTATTACCTTGCCACATATATGGGTTAAAATGATAATTAGAATACTTTTTTTAATAACACTGGTCAACAAGGTTTCTGTTCATCATTAAGTAAGTGGTGACTTTTATATTTTAGGGTGTGCTAAAAAAGAATATAATAAAAAAATCCTATCACCAACAAATTTTTGAAAAATTAAAAACCTTTAAAATCTCAATTTAATGACATTTATTCAATACGTGTTATTTTTTTTTTCATTTGCCATTTTAAAATCAATTACGAACCTTAAAACTAGTATAAAACGCACAAAATATATATAGTTTAAAAAGTTGTAGAAGAATGGTAGAGAATTTTTAAGAAAAAATTAAAAAAAAAAAAAAACACCTCCTAAATTTTATTTTTTTTATGTAGCTGTAAATACCTTAACTGCGGATGCTATATTATTGGCACTAATACAAAGTTAAGGAGGATATAACATTCTAATAAGATTCCAACAGTAATCCCAAGCTTATTAGGAGAACACCGTCCGTGATATCCCGCTTAGATTGCAGAAATATCCTTATGGAAGCGCTTCCCATGCTTGTCGCTCACAGCTTCCATGCTTTCAGGAGGAAACATTCAGTGACATGGAACATCCACATTTTTTGTAATTTTTTAACATGTCTTAAATTAATTTTTCGCAATAGAACTTTTATTATTCCTTTAGAACTGTGTCACAACATTTTTGAAATCAATCCATGACGTTCTTTCTAATAACTTAAACTAACTTCAAAACTTTGGTCCTTCATAAGCTTTCTTATATGTGGTTCAATGAAAATAGCGTCATTAATTTTTGTATAAATGAGTGATGGGAACTGTTCGCACAAATATTGAAATTCACACCCTTTTTATCCATTGATTTGACGAAATTCTTCATCAAACCCAACTTTATGAGTAAAAGTGGGGGAATTTTTTTTAATCGATTAGAGGAACGTTTTACATGTTTTTTTTTTTTTGAGCAATCACGATTGCTTATTTCATTTGACTGTTTTGTTGTGCTATCATTGTATTTTCCCGCTAGCAGTCTCTGCAGCACCACCATCCGTCGGCCGGCCGCCTCACGATGCTGTTCCTCTAGCGGAAACCGTGTCCAGGTTGCGTCAATATCTTACACGCATACATACACGCACGTACACACACACAAACACATACATTAACCTGCACACACATACACAAACACATACACACACACGCATGCATACAGACACCTACACATACACATACACTCATGCCTGCACACAGACACAAACACATATGCCTACACACACATACACATTCCCCCACACACACAAACACTCGCACACACAACTACCCACACACTCATACCTGCACACAGACATACACACACATGCCTACACACATACACATACCCCTACACAGAAACACTTATATCCCCCCACACACACAAACACACACGCCTACATACACACACACACTCGTGATTGCGAAAAACATAATTTGAATTCAAGATGTCAAAATTCAAATTGATTTTTTTTTTCACCTGCAATCTAATGTTTGCGCTCTGGCCATTTCTTTTCTGATATAATGTTCATGTAAATCGCCCTACTGTTCCACTCAATAGAAAATAGCAGTATATTGTTTAATCAAGTAGCAGACTAATGAGAGCGGTAATTTCGTAAAGAAAGTGTCCATATGCTCCAATTATGATGTGAAAAGTCAATTTCATGAATCAATGTCTTCATATTTTCGTAGGATTCTTTCATTGTGCAAGAATAAGCTATGCGAACCGAAGGCAGAGAATTTCCACGCGCCGAAAGACAACTTCAACTACCGTGATTGTGCGTGAAACCGAAATGATACGCAGTGCCTAGCCCCATCTGCTCAAGGTCACATATATAAAACTTATCAACGTGGATTTTTTACTGCTATAAGATAGCATATATGATCCAAAATTTATAAATAAAATTTCTTAATATTGGAAGGTCATGGAAAATTTTTGCATGCATATTCTTTTTCAGCACTTTGGAATCTATGAGAAACACCCAAAGTACATTGAGGAACAGAAATTTTGTTAAAATTTGTTTTTCAGTGTAATCGTTCTTTTACTTAATCACTAAAAATATTTCTTTTCATTTGAACAAATAATAATGATGAAGCCATAAATGAATAAAAATATTTAGCAATGAATGTATACAGAAATAAATAAATAAAAAAACTTATTGAATGAGATAATAAATAAGTGAACCGATTAATGGAGAAATATGAGTGACTAAATTGATGTATGAATACGTAAATGATTTAATTAGTAACTGAGCAAATTAATAAAATAAATCATTTAACTTTGCCACGAACGCACTAGATAAATTTTATTAAACGTTTAAAATTATTCATTTTTCTTTTTATTTTCTAGTGGCATATAATGAACAGTTACAACAAAAAATATAAAACATGTTAAAAAAAACGAAAATACAATAAGAAAAAAACTACAACAGAGTCAAATCTTCTAACATATCTCTCGCCTCCCAGTAACGCTCAGTGAAGAACTGGTTTGCAGTACATGATCAGTGCAGTGCGGAGTCCATCAGATCTTCAGAGCTGCACGGAGTGCATATCGGAGAAGAAATAATTAGATCAAAGCATACCATGTAACAAATATATAAATTAAGTACATAACGTCAATTATTTCCTTGCAAAAATATATATATTTTTCATATGCCACAAAAAATTACTAATCAAATTTTCAAAATGACTTGCGCAATCATACTTTGGTCTTTTAAAGTTACAGGTAAATAGGTGTTTCTGTTGACAAAATTTGATAGAAAATAGTTTTTCTTTAATGGGGGTGAATTGCTCAACAAAATAAAAAAGCATAAATATATTTAAAAGCTGCACAGCCTGACTCTAGCACATTCATCAATGTAATCTCACTTTTAAAAAAATAATAACTTAATCATTTAATTGCAACTGAATTTACATTTAAGAAATAAATTGGTCTTTAAACACTTGTGTATACTACTTTCGAATGATCCATTTATATATATATATAAAAAGTAGTTTTAAAATTACATTTAAAAAAAATCGGAGAGGCTTTTCCTCAGAGAGGTTTTTTCGTGATTTCTTTTTTCCTTAAGAAAGTTTCAATTCTTTAGCAAATAAGTCTTTAAAAGTGTTAATGGCTGTTAAGAGCTATATTATTTGATTATGACACTTTTAAGCCATCAGCAATTAAATTAGAAATGATTTTATGCTTAACAGATACTATCAACATCCTTCGAAAAAGCATAGAAAAAATAAATATGGGTGAAAGATAAACTCGTAATTCAATGAACAAGAGGAAAAAAAGAAATTATTTATTAAGCTTTCAAATATGCTGCAAAAAATACCCCTGAAGTACTTTATTGATCATAAATTTCTTAATGGGTTCTCAGGGAAATTACGGAATCTTTTGAAAAAAGTATATAAACCAGTTAACTTTGAGGACATATTTTAAATTAAAAAAAAAACAAGATATGTCCAACACCTGCATTTTTAAAATTTTGCATTTATATTAGTGTTTTAAGAGGGTACATTTAAAAAAGCTTTACTTAGATGAAAGATTGTTGAGAAAATACAGAAGGAATAGTTATAAAACTATCTACCCAGCTGATTGATTTCTTTTTCTAGTAGTATATCTTTTCATCTTCAAATGGAGCTGATTTTAATTATAGGGTAGAGCCGACTAGTTGAGATATTTTTCGTATTTTAATTTATTTTTATTTTTTCTCTTAGTCTTTTTAAATCGGCAAAAACATATTAATATTATTTCATGTTTGCGCACGTAACCAGGCTATTTTTAACTTATAGATATTTCCTACTTTTTTTCAAAATAATTTTTGAAGGTTAAACTTTCAAGTGTATTAACCTTCTCCACGTTGGGGCAAGTTGATATTTGCTTGAGGCAAGTTGACACCAGTGTATAAAATCTTATATAATGCAATTTAGGCACTATAGAAGAGTATTGTATCAAGATTATATAAGTATTTCATTATTGAAAGATATTTCAAAAGTAAAAATTAAACACGTTAACTGATAAATGCAAACAATTAGTGTCTGAACTATCAGTTTCAAAGAGCTAATCAGAATCAGAAAGTTCGAAGTCAGATGCAAAATTAATGCAAAAATACCATTTTGAGTCCTATACCGGTGTGACTTCTCCAGTTGTTTGCTATTTTGATTCAATGTGTGGGGTCGGTCTAGAAATTCTTTCCCAGACCACACTCATCGTGAGAAAAACCTGTTACGCGGGTGTTTTATATCTGTCACCAGTATGGGAGCTGGATAAGTATAAGACCACACGTAAATACGGTTTTTGCTCCCCTTTTCTGAGAAATGTTCGAAATTAGATCTTCAGAATAGCTGAATTCTATCCGAAGCTGGACATTTGTTGTGCACATAAACTTTCTCCGTTTGGTGTGATATGATGTCTGTGACACTATAGGGAACATTTTTCAGCCATCTTGTCAACGCAGTTGAAAACCACAGACAGCAGGAGGAAAAGATCTTAACGCATTTTGTCAACATCGTCTGACTGTTGTAAACAGGGGTGCATTCCCCGCCAAACGAATCCCCGTATATAAGAGAAAGTAAATAGGTCAAAAGGGGGAGACTCTCGTAATGCAAAAAGCTAGCTGATGAGTCGCGGAGTGTGGCTCTCGCAGTTCAAAATATCTTTGTAACATTAAATAATCTGTAATTTGTAATATAGCTGTAAATATTGATATGTTGATTAAACGTCTCTAAAAGACCATGCATTCTCTTGTCGTCTTTACACAAGAGGTGGAAACGGTACAGCTTAAATTGGTGTCAGAAGTGGGGTACGAAAGATAACCCTGAACTGACTCTTTGCTCATAAAGAAAACGAGGGGAGAAGAAAAGTCGATGCTTGCTCCCGCTCCTCGAAGAATTCCCGAACAGCTATTTGAAGCGGAGTTTGTTTCCCTTCTTGCGAAAAGGGGGCTTTTCGTTTTCGTCTTCTTGTAAAGCGGAGAAAAAGGAGAAATGACGAACGAAACTGAAACTTTCGCGTCTCTTAAAGATTTGCTGTTCGCTTTGTGAGTGGTCAACCTGACCACAAGATTGTGAGATCACCCTGATCTTAGGATTGCAGCGTTGGAAACGGTCAAACTGACCGAAGGTTTCTGAGTTCTCCAGGATCTCGCTATTTGCGCTGGAAGGGTCAAACTGACCATATGCTGAAGAGATCACCTTGATCTGTGCACCGTTGGAAACGGTCAAACTGGCCGCAAGTTGCTGTAGCGGAATCCAGTCACGGAGGCTTGTGTTCGCGCTGAAGAGAGGGTCAACCGGACCTGTTTAAGAGCAGAAACGCCGTCAACGTTCTGCTTTTGTGATCATATTGATCAACCGATAAATGGTCAAACTGACCATACTGTGAAAAGGTCAAGCTGACCTTCAAAAAAGTGTGTGTGTGTGTTAGTGGACAAATCTTGCCGAAGAAAATCTATTGTGCACGTGCCAATTGTGGATTACAAAAAGAAGAAAGGCGCTCAAGAAAATCTGGGGTATGTACCTTTGCTTTTTCTTGAGTTGTCATTGACTTGTTGCTATATTAAGTTTTAAGTTTTGGAATTAGCTTAATTCTAATTAGTTAAATGTATGACAGTGCAAATCTTGTACGGGAAAATTGTGTACATTTTAAGTCATTTAAAAGTTAACTGTGGAAACTCAAGTACGAGTACATTAACTTTCTTTTGCTTTCTAATTAGCTAATTAAGTAATTTCTTGTTGTAAATTTTGTATTCTTTGAAATGGCATTCCTCGGAAAAGGAAAGAAGCAGGATTTGCTAATCCTGGCGGAGAATTTATGGGTAACCGTTACTCCGGAGTGGAAACTTGTCGAACTTAAAAAGGCAATTACGAGTTCCGACGATTACGAAGAGGATTTTGTTAGGACCCTCTTCGAAAATATAATCTCCACTAGGAAATTAGAGGAAGAAATGGCTGAAAAAGCGAGGGTAGAAGAATTACAAAGGGCTGAAAAGGCGAGGGTAGAAGAATTACAAAGGGCTGAAAAGGCGATGGTAGAAGAATTACAAAGGGCTGAAAAGGCGAGGGTAGAAGAATTACAAAGGGCTGAACAGGAGAAACAAAGGGAACATGCATTAAAAGAAAAAGAAATTCAAATGAAACACGAGCTAGAAATGTTAAAATTAAAATGTGAAAACCCTTCCCTTTTTGAAAATAATAATGTAGGACCGCCATCTATCGTGTCGCGCTTAAACATTAAGAAACTAATTCCTGAATTTGATGCGAAACAATCGGACATCAGCCTATATCTGGTGATCTTCGAGCGACAAGCAAAGAGAGCTGAAATTCCCGAGGAAAATTGGGTCGCTCATTTGCTTAGCTTGTTGCCACTGGATATAGTGCAGCTGATCGCGAGGGAACCCGAAGAAGTAGCATCGGATTACCATCATGTAAAACAAGTGTTGCTAAAAAGATATAAATTAAGTTCAGAAGTCTTTCGACAAAAGTTCACTCAACATCAGAAGAAACCCGAAAATTCCTGGAAAGATTTTACTTTTGAAATCACAAATTATTTAAATGAATGGTTAGCGGGGCTGGAAATAGAAAGTTTTGACCAATTGAAAGAGCTCATGGTAGTGGATCAGTTAAAAAAACGTGCCGGTCCAGAAATGAAAAGTCATTTTCTAGACGACTGGACTAGTTACAAATCATCCGCCAAACTTTCAGAACAATTTGATAATTACGACGAAGCCCGAAAACATAATTCAAAATCTGAGGAAAATTCTAAGAGAAATTTTAAATTTTCTGCGGAAGGAACTGGTTTTAAAGAAACAGGAAGTAAGACGGGAGAATTAAAACAGACATCTAAGTCGGCAAATTCTTCTAACGTGCAAATGCGGAAAGATTTCGAAAAACGCGCGGCTCCGCGGTGTTACTACTGCCATGAGGTAGGCCACATTAAGCCTGCCTGTCCAAAACTGGGAAAGGGAGCCGGAGTGGAGTCTGTCAATTGTATCTATTCTGAAATAGAAACTATAAATTTTATAAAGACGGCAGAACTAACAGAGGGCTTGATTTCGTACACCGAGGGTACCGTGGATGGGAATCCGATATATTTATATCGGGATACAGGATCGACCATTGATTTAGTCAACGCTAAATATGTAAAACAATCGAGTTGGTGCGATCAAAAGGTAAGGATAAGGCAACCATTAAGTCTGGATTTAGTAACATTACCGTTAGCTCAAATCGAAATTTCAGGACCTTTCGGTACAGTGAAAACAAAAGCCGCAGTTTGCGGAGATGTGTTTGATCGAAATCGGTATCTGTTGGGAAATCGGACGACCGCGTTGATCAAAGAAAGGACCGGCTATGAATTTTCCCTGGTAGATTCGATGAGCGGGAGCCCCCCGGGTTCTGATATGAATTTCTCACTGACCAGATATGGGAATGGGGCAGTAGTTGATATAAATTCAGATCGGAAGGATATCCTTGATGACAAGAAAAAACTGGTCTTTATGTTGAGGGGCAGGTTTTGGTTTCCGGAACAGAGGAAAACTCCTCGCAAGTGGTCCTTTTTGATAATAATAGAAATGAGTTGAGCACAGCTCGCAACATGGGTTCAAATCGTGATCTGAAAATTAGAAAGAGGGACGGCTCCGAAGCCGAAAATACGAATCAAACAGATTCATTCGATAACGTAATGCCGTGCAATCCTCAGGAAAACATTCCATTAAAATGTAAACATTTTATTGAATTAGGAAAGGAAATTGTGCCGGTTCTCGTTACAGAATTAGTAAATGATTTAATTAAGAGTTTTGGAAATTCGATAGTACTTTGTTCGGATAATACAGAGGCATCTTCGAGCATAGGGAAGTTTCTTTATAGGATCCCGAAAGCAAAACTAACTGCTATCAGCACGTCCAAGTGTAGAGTTTCTCCGGGGCGAGAGAGAGGGAACGCAGTAGCTCTGCAAGTAAAAGATCATCGCTTCTTCGTTTTTCGGAATCCCCTTACGCGGGTTCAACTTAGGATACTTCTCAAGTTACTGTGTTTTGCGCATTATACGAAGTGTCGCGAGCGGGAAGGATTCCTTTTGGAACGAAAGAAACGAGTGACCTAGTTTGTTTTGCTAACTTGGGGGAAAGACTAGCATATGTCAGGATGCCGGTAAAATATGCTGAATATTTATGTTAAATGTTGTTAATCTTAACTATAACAAATTGTATAATTTTAAATTGCATTGTATAGTTTGGTTAATTGTTGTGTACTCGTACTGCGTTCTAATGAATAGCACGTTAACAATGTTCATGAATAATCAAAGTAGTTGGATGTGCTTACTTTTAATTATGTTATGTATGAACGCGTTATTTTTATGATTAATTTTGTTGTTGTTTTCTTTTGTAATTCATATATGATTTTTCTATTTTAATTATATGACCCTTACAAGTTTCGCACTGTGTTTACATTGAAGAAGTAAATTTGTAAAGTTGTTTATTTGTTTTAAAATGTAAATTGAGTTATTGAGTCAATTACAACTCCAGAATTAGCATAGTACTGCCTATAGAAGTGCTATTTTTGTAATCAACTGTACTTGAGTGTCATCACCAGAAAAATGAAACTTTTCTCTTAATCGAAAAGTTCTTCTAAGAGGGAAGGAGCTATACCGATGTGACTTCTCCAGTTGTTTGCTATTTTGATTCAATGTGTGGGGTCGGTCTAGAAATTCTTTCCCAGACCACACTCATCGTGAGAAAAACCTGTTACGCGGGTGTTTTATATCTGTCACCAGTATGGGAGCTGGATAAGTATAAGACCACACGTAAATACGGTTTTTGCTCCCCTTTTCTGAGAAATGTTCGAAATTAGATCTTCAGAATAGCTGAATTCTATCCGAAGCTGGACATTTGTTGTGCACATAAACTTTCTCCGTTTGGTGTGATATGATGTCTGTGACACTATAGGGAACATTTTTCAGCCATCTTGTCAACGCAGTTGAAAACCACAGACAGCAGGAGGAAAAGATCTTAACGCATTTTGTCAACATCGTCTGACTGTTGTAAACAGGGGTACAGGGGGGTCAACATGATATGTACATCTTTAATGTTTCTTGATGTATTCACGACATTGAAAAGATGCTGAATTTATATATGGATTTCCAGAATATTATATAGTTTAAACTCTGCTGCTGTAGTGGATTGAATGTTATCCAGGTTGCACCAGGAGGAGGCTCACTATATTATACCCCTGTAAAAAAGCAACAGGAACTGATTGACTCTATTATTACTTTCTTCTATATCTAATATATAGAAGAAAGTATTGGATTCGTGCAAATTTTCGAATTTTGACGGATTCGAACGTTTTGAGGTGTGCTGAGTCCATTTCAACTATTTTTGGAAAATGTCTGTCTGTCTGTGTGTATGTGTGTGTATGTGTGTGTGTGTATGTGTGTGTGTCACGTCTGTGTGTGACCAGTTTTTTGTGGCCGCTCTACAGCAAAAACTGCCGCATGAAATCGAACGAAATTTGGTACACATATGTGCCCCTATGTGAACTTGTGCCCATTGGTTTTTGGCGCGAATTCCTCCAAGGGGGGGGTGGAGCAATGGGACGTTTTTTGAGTTACGCGTGCTTGCTATTCCTCAGGAAGTAACTGGCGGAATCAAACAAAATTTGGTCCATATGTTGCCATTAACAGGAACAGGTGCTGATTCAATTTTGGTGTCAATAACTCAAACGGGGATTGAGCTACAGAACGTTTTTTGTCGTCAATTGTGACTGCTGTATCTCAAGAAATAATAAACGGAATGAAAGAAAACTTTATCGACAAGTAGCCCCTAGAGGGTATAAGTGCTGATTCTATTTTGGTGTCAATAGCTCAAAAAGGGGGTAGCGCAATCGCCCGTTCATTTTTCCCATTGTGAGTGCCCTATCTCAAGAAGTAATGCTTCGTTCTGGTTGAATTTTGGAATATATGTGAATCCATATGTAAACAGGCTTTGGTTCAATTTTGGCGCCAATCGCGCCAAGAGGTGCTGATTTATTTTTATTATCATTATTTTTCAGCGAATAAAAATAGCTTTATTAATGCAACAATAAGAAAGATAAATCGTAATAGATTGTCGTCTGCGTTTTTCTCGTGATTTTAATTGTATGGAAATGATCGGAAATATTATCTCAATGATTTAAAATTTTTTAATTGTTGCCATCTTATGTTTGTTAACAAATAAAATATTTTTAATTAATTCAAGCAATGCTTTTAAAATAACTTTCAATTTTCGCTCTTTGCTTTGCTTTTGCAATAATTCAGACATTGGGATGGTCGTCAAGTTTTTGCATGTGTAATTTTGTTTTTGTTGGGAATATTGCTTCCTCGTCAAGAATGGGGAGGGTTAGAAAAAAAAAGAAAAATATAGAAGAAAGTTTCGTGATGGCTACAACATACTAGTCTTTTTCCTTGTTTTACACTCGATCCTTTTACACTTTATATTTTACATTTTTGTAATTTTTCATTTCACATTTTAACTCTGTACTTTTTTAACCTTTTAATTTATAAATTCTTACATTTCACCTTTTTATGGTTTTTCTTTAATATTCCTTATATATTATTTCTGTAGCCTGTTTTTGGTTTCTACGCCAAATTTCCCTCAATTCTTGATCGATTTCTTTGATTTATGGCTTATTTTATAGCTTATGGTGCTGGCTACTGACGAAAAATAGACCCAAGGTCTGAAAATTGTTTCTTTTAGCCGAAAAACCTGTTTTAAAGAACCAGAATAAGGTTTTCGGTCAAACTTATAACTTTAATTTGCGCTATGACCGACAGAGCTGAGTAGCTTGATCGGCAGAGCGTTCTCTTCGTAACCATAACCAGGAGATAACGTGTTCGGGCCCTCGCACAGTGGGGCAGCCTAATGTTAATTTTGGACATTGGGCGGAAAATTAAACCATTTAGTTTTGCATTTTTACTGTTGTATTGATAAACTAAGAACATATTCCCACTAATCTTACTAGTTTTTAACATTATTACCCGAAGATAATACCTTGAATTCGAAGAATTAACTAGCTACTTCGTTAGAAGACAATTTAGTAAACAGTAGATAACTTGTTTAAGAACTGTTCAAATTTAATAGTGTGATGTGCTGGGCTTTATGCACTCCTAATAAATAAGAAAAACACCCAAAAACGTTTCTTAGAAAATACGAAAATTTTGGAGATAATTTTCAAAGTATTTTGAATGTATTTTTGAATTACGAAAATCGCTAACAAACGCTAACAAAACTATTATATCCCAAGCATTGTAGAGAGTTTCAGCTTTCATAATCCGGTTTCAGTTTTTGCCTAAACCTGCCTATTCAAAAGACATTGAAAATTAAAGATAAGTAAATATTTTACTACGAGGACGACGAAACGAATACGAAATGAACGTTGCACGAAACGTATTATTTACGTTGGTTTTTTCACTTTAATCAAGCAAACATGTTTACAGTTTTCAGTTTGTTTACTTTTTATTGCAAATTATTTCAATTAAATACTTCGAGGAATCAGTTTCATTGTGTCATTTGTCGACAGTGGGACAAAATCATATGAGATGCTTAGAAGCATGGTTTCGTTTGCTTATTTCGGGGACTACAAAAATTGGTACTATTTTGAGTTATAAGTGACAGCAGACGAAAAAGACACAATAATCTCCCAAAAATGCTTCTCATAAATTGTATGTACACAATAACAAACACATCACAAAATGAGTAAAAATGAAAACAAGGAGCAGGCATATTTTGAAAAGATCAAAATATTATACATGTACATGAAGAAAAGTGTTTTTCTTCAAAAAGCAAACGTTTGTCCTTAATAAACATCTAATTTCTTTTAGTACATTCTATATTAGAACTTACAGCAAGCTATTTACTTTTTAGAGCATTAAAAGCTATTTACTTTTGATTTTAGTCCAGCAAGTTGTCTAACAAACAAAAGTAAACACTTTTTAATTTAAATATCCATTTAATACTTCACCAGATTTATCCAAAATAAATTCTGAAGGAATTATCATGCCTAAAAATTTCATCTTTTACTCTGAAGTATCATCGTCAGAATCCCCAAGTTCAGCTATCCAATATCTGAAAGTAATCAGTGACGCTTCGGATTTTTTTCGTGTATGCCAAGTTGTAAAAAGTCATTAAAAAATAATTTAAAATATCGTCTGTTATTAAACAGCCATAAACGAAAAAACTAGAACAATGTGATAAAAAATGAATTTAACTTTAATGTTTAATCTATCGTCTGCTCATGCTTCATTTAATGATATTTTCTAAATAGGTCTTGGTATTAGTTAGAGTTGTTGTTTATGTTCTAAAGATTTCGCTTATCAATTATTGCTATTCGGTGATCTATAAATACGTTTCTTGTGCAGTCTAAAGTTTTGTACTTAAGAATGTAATTCTACAATGGCTCTAGTGTATATGAATTCTAGTGTACGCTCGCTTTGGTAAGCAAACTTGAATGATATCGGTGCTTGACCCCATAGACTTGCTGGTGAAAGATGAGTTTCAAAACCAACGTGGCCTTTTTATTTTTTTAAAGACAAATTCTATTCCTTTTACCGATTACGACCTGGCTCTGGAAAAATTTATTGACACTCTTGGTTCTGAGATTACAAATACGACAAAGACGAAATTAAGAGATAAATTGAGAAAATGGTGCAATTATTTATCAACGAAGTGGTCTTCGTCAAATAGAACTTTGGAACCGTTTCTCAGGAAAAATGAACAGTGGCTGAATATGGATTTGTCTTTTTTGGAAGAATTCATTTATGAACTTGTGCCTTGTTCATCAACAGGTATTTCTCCTCCATTACGCTCGAAATCGTTTGAACATTTGTCAGATCGACAAAAACGCAGAAAAACTGAACATTGAAGAAACTGTTCCGACGAAATGTTTAATTTTGTCTTAAACAAAAAGCTCAGGTCTGACGACGAGGCAGTATATATTTTTAATTTTAATCCAAAACCATCCCGAGCATATTGAAACAATAAAAGAATTTTGTGAAAATCTCTCTAAACCTAATAATATTCCTGATTACAATGAAAAAATGTTAGCCATGTATGCAACTGCTAAACTTACGCGGTTTCAATATGATGCTCTCAGAAAAAATGCAAAAGATTTGGGCAGGAACATTTATCCGAGTTATAAAAAAATTCAAATTACTAAAACAGAGTGCTATCCTGATAATGTAAAAGTTACAGATTCCGGAGTTAACGTAGGTTTACAAAATTTATTAGATCATACTTCTTCCCGATTCATAAAATTGTTATCTGATAAAATTGAAAAAAGCTCCCCTCAGAACCTCACTATGATATTAAAATGGGGATGTGACGGTGCTTCCAACCAGTCGCAGTACAAACAATCTTCTAGCACTGAAATAGATGACTCAACGGTATTTATTATTAGTGTAGTCCCCCTTAAAATTATCATGAAAGATATAGATATGGTGGTTTGGATCAATGAAAAGCCTTCTTCTACTAGATTTTGTCGACCAATAAGTTTCGAATTTGTAAAGGAAACGAAAGAAACAGCGACAAATTTCGTAGAAAAAGTGCAATCGCAAATAGATACCCTTCAGCCATACATACTCGTAGATCAAGATCATGTTATTACCATAAATTATGAATTGCATTTAACTATGGTGGATGGCAAAATTTGCAACTACTTAACGGAAACTACTTCCTCGATGCGTTGTTATATTTGCGACGCGTTACCTAAAGAAATAAATAATTTAAGTGTGGTGAACAAAAAAGAAATTAAAGAAGACCATTTTAGTTTTGGTTTATCACCTCTGCATTGTTGGATACGTTATTTTGAATGCCTCATACACATTGCATATAGGCTTGACTTCAAGGAGTGGAGTGCGAAGTCACCTGTCCACAAAAAATTGTTACAACAAAGAAAGACAAGAATACAAAACGACTTTAAATCTAAGCTGGGATTGATGGTAGATTATGTAAAACAAGGCCATGGAACATCCAACGACGGAAATACGTCACGAAAGTTCTTTGCGAATGCAGAATTATCAGCTTCCATTACCGGAATAAATCTTGACATGATAAAACGATTTTCAACGATTTTGCAAGTTATTTCATCTGGATTCACGATTAAATTTAAAAAATTTGAAATATATATGAAAGAGACAGTTCAGATGTATGTGAATGTATATGGTTGGTATTTTATGCCCGTTACAGTACATACTTATACACGGACCCAAAATAGCTAAATATGCTATAGTACCAATCGGTCAACTCTCCGAAGACGCTCAAGAGACAAACCATAAGTATTTTCGATCGTATAGGGAATTGCATTCAAGGAAAACGTCCAGAATAGATAACAATAGAGACGTTTTTAATAATTTATTAATCAATTCTGATCCTCTTATCTCAAATTTGCGTCCAAAGATTTGCAGTTTGCACCACAAAATGTCACAACAAGTGAAGAATTTGCTTGAAGATGATGGAATAGAAATTGGCTAAAATACTGTTACTTATTTCTTTAAAAATAGTTTTTAAATGTTAATTAAATATTTTATTTTGCACTAATGACTTAGTATTTGATTATCTTTACATTTTAAATAACAAAATATTATCACATTTTTAAGTAGAAATTGGTTTTACTGAAATGTCCAAGCTCTCCGTACACTTGCCCCACTGTGCCTCGTCCGAACAATCTGCAACAAAAAAATTAGAGAAATATCGCGCATTACATGAACACTGAATTAAATGGATAACAACTATGAGAAGGAAATGCTCCTTGCTGATATGAAAACATTCAGTGATTTTGTGCTAAATTACTTCGAAATTGCACGTGTTTTTTTTTTTTTTTTTTTTTTTTGAAGCTTTGTCTCTGGAAAGAAAATTAAAGCATATTGTAAGCGAAAATATAAGTAAAAGGTTTAAGATTTCAGACTACAATAGAATTGTTTTTTGTTCAGCAAAAAAATAATAAATCGTATATTGAAATATATATTCTTCTAATGAGTTTTTGACTCTTTGTACAAATAAATAAAATACTATCTCAATTTGAAGGGTAAAATATATATTTTTTCTTCTTTTTGCTAAAAAACAAATACCTTATCACATTTTTACTACATTCGAAAGCATAGTTCAATTTATTTTGTATTTTAACCGTGCTGTTAAATGATGAACACGTGCTGCCATCTAAGTTATAACGGTTTAAGCAGCCTGCGATAACAAATTGTAAAAATTTTCAAAAATAAAAACATTTTTCTTCAATATCTTATCTTATATATTAATCCCCTCTCATTTTAAAACTTATCAGGCTGGCCAATGACGAAAAAAAGACTTACGGTCGAAAATTCAAGTTTTCGAAATCGCCTCTTGCTGTTTCAAAACCTTGATGCTGCCTGTAGTTCTTATGCATTTTTTAAAGCAAAGTTCTAATGCAGTTTTCCATTTTTTACGTCGCTT
Organism: Uloborus diversus; assembly: GCF_026930045.1. Taxonomy (NCBI): domain Eukaryota; kingdom Metazoa; phylum Arthropoda; class Arachnida; order Araneae; family Uloboridae; genus Uloborus; species Uloborus diversus. Next base: position 20,532,706 of record NC_072736.1, on the reverse strand, counting down.
TCGGCAAAAAAAAAAAAAAAAAATAGCCTGTGTGTGTGTTCATATTTTAATAAAGCTTAACAGCACTGGACTTAATTGTTCGGTTTAATTGATAAGTTTTTTTCGGTAGAGCGTTTGGCTATAAACTATCTGAACTTCGGGCAAGCTTGGGCTGTCCGACATAATATCAAATTTATATTAGTATTACGCATTACATGTGCTCATAACATACACACCTAATAAAATAAATGCAGTGGGAATGCTACTTGGTGTTTCGACTCCTTTATGCAGGCTACAGTTATCATTCGGATAAGTTGATTATTAATCGAACTGTGTTCTTTGACTACATCCAGACCACTCAACATAATGTAAGCATAAAAAAGTATTAGATTTACCTAAAGAAATCCTTTTTGTGCAGAAAAACATTTTTATTGTATGCTAAAATGTAGATGTTTCTAATAGCAGTGTTCGACCTTTTGTACAAATGAAAAAATACTACGCCCGATTAAAACTACGAGTTTCACTCAGTAAACCTTTAATTTTTTATTCGCGCGAATACGATATAAAGCATTAAAAGTATTATCAACTTCATTAGCAAGAAATTATTTTCTACTCCTCTGCTTTCTGCTGAAAAAAAAATACATTTTGTCTACGTTCGAAAAATTACACTTAAGAACGGACTCAGTTCAACTGGTTTTGGTTTTGAATTTTAAGTGTTCGATTAAAAGAGAAACATGTGAGGGCATTTAAGCCGTAACGGTTAAAGCAACCTTCTATGTGAAATAGTTCAATATTCAAAGATAAAAACACTTATTTTCAATCAAAATTATTACTTCTCTAGAATGTTTGCTTCAATCGCTACGTGAGATCTTGGTCATTCTTTAATCAAATTCCATGCTTTGCGAATAATTTTAAATCGTATCATGCTGGTTAATGACAAAACACAGATGCATGATCTTATTATTATTATTATTTTTTTTGGCAAAAAGCTTTTTTGCTGTTTTTTACTACGCATTCCTTCAATGAATAGCTTTCGAAAAGGAAGGCGCAATTGCTAGGTTTGTTGGGGTGTCGGGCTGTTAGTTAGAATGGCGCCAATTCGAATGCGTGCCAATAAATATCTCTTTAATGTTTCTTTTTTTCCCGTCAGATGCTGACATGTGCAGGACTGTATTTGCCACAACCTGTTTTTTCACATGCACAATTATTTTTTCACGAGTCACCACTCAGCCACACTTTTAATGACATTTATGTTTGCATTGAAAATATGTACGATTAAAAGGGGAGCTATGATCAAATTATCACAACGTTGTATTTAACGAGGTTTTGTTACTGAGGTCTTTAAATTACATGCCTTCTCTTCTGCGCTTACTTTTTTTTCGGTTCTTCGTCATAATGTTCTTCCTTTGAAATTCTTAAAGAGCGAAATGCCTTATGAAACGATTTGAAGCACAGTGCGGAGTTCCGCACGGGTCGACTAGTTTACCTTGTTGCATTTTTACATTTTACTCATTCTTCATGTGTTTGTGCTAAATGCACCATCTGCTAAAAAAAAAAAAAGTGAAACCGTTTTAAAATTTTTGAAATAAACTAAATGATACTATTCCAAAAATGAATTGGAATTGGTACATTTATCTCAAAAGGACAAAAAAAAAATGTCGCTAAGCAAACAAACGATTATGTTAAAAAGCTAAGATTATGTTAAAAAGCTAAGACAAATTCACAACGGAAACAGTCCCGGAAAAATAATGAACGATTTTGAATGAATCTAAGGTCTAAAAATGTAAGAATAGAAAAACTGTCTTAATAAATTATTTTTATTCATCCTTTTTTAACACCTTATACACAGTGTAAGTCAATTTAAAATATTTTTAACAATTTTTTCTGCATTATTTTAATAACCAGCTGCGTCGTCCGGTTTTGTCTAGTCTTCCTCGTCAGTGACGCGTGTTCCACAATCAGACACACACAAAAAAAAAAAAAAAAAAAAGGAAAGAAATACTGTAAAATTTCCCGACTGATCGCGTAAAAATAACCGAAAGGGAAAAAAATCAAAATCCAATCCCCTGATTTTAGGAAAAGTCTCAGAAAAAAAAAAAAGCAAGAATTTTATTTTTTCACAGTCGATGGAAAAAAAATAGCATTTATCTTCTCAATGATTTTACTCACGTCAATTAAAACTAAACTCGCGGCAGACATAAATTCCAATTTAATATTGATGTTCATTTGCTTAAAAATGCTTAAAACTTTTATCTATGTCATTTTACAGCCTTGGTGTTTTGAAATCAGGGAAAAATAAACCACTTCATTTTTCGCAGGCTTTCGAAGGAGGAAGGTAATCGGATGATTGTTTTAGGTAGAATGATCCAGTTAATGCCGTTTTCGGATCCTAAAAATAAAATTCGAACGGTTCAGTACATTTTTGGCGCTTAAAAATAGGCGCCCTTTACGTTCCTTCTCTGGTGCTCAAGTATCTCCCTGCCAAATTTCGTCGAGATCTGACGTAAAGTGTGGACTTGCATAGAGAATATACACACATACATAAAAATTCTGTTTTATTTGCGTATTCTTTTGTTGTTCAAATCATTTGCATGAATGTGGCATTTTTATTGTTTACTCACATATTTGTGCTTTATTCCCTTAATTTAAAACTTTGACTTTCATTATTATTTTTTTATTTATTCGATCATAAAGGAACGATTGTGTATCATAATATGAAGTATTATTTCAAAAGAAATATTCTTGTATTAAAAAACAATGATGTGCACGTGTTTCGAACGTGACAGCACGATCACACAAATACGATAACACAATAAATCTTCCACTACAATTTTTCATTCCCTACATTCGAATTTATGTTTCCATGTACCTTAGATTTGAACGTATCTGAATTATAAGCGAACGCATAAAATTAAGTCGATCAAGTGAAAATAAAGGGTGTCCATAAATGGGCTCAAGATTTGAATTCGCCATTATTTTTGCAGTAAATTGTAAGCAACCTAGAAAAAAGAACAATTCGACAACTGGGAGTTTAGGTTAAGTATACGCGGCGTGTTATGCGATATAACAACGTGTTTATCTACACTATTAAATTTATTTAAAAAATAATGAAATTTGAGCCTGATGAAACAATAACTGTTACGGCTGCTGGATATCGTAACACGATAATGCACAGTTGGTTGTGGACTTGTTGATATAGACCTTTGACTTGAAAAAAAAAACAAAAAGAAAATGAGCTGATGTGTGCATCACATGACTTCCTTTTACTCCAATTTAATGTCATTTCCCCATTACTAGCAATTTTAATATGATTCAATAATTTACTCTCTAAATATCACCAACACTGGCCAAATTAAAACAAATTTAAAAAAAAAACGCCAAATATGTCGCCAAGTTGACGACAAAACTTAGCGACCAAATGGCTGGCGATATATCGCCAAGTGTCCGCCAAATTGTAACACCACTTGAGTTTACATCGAAATTAACAATGATTCCCCCCCAAAAAGGGGCAAAAGACTTCTTAAGAAACACCTGAATGCAACCAAAAGAGGGGGTGCACAACTAAACCCCACTATGAGTCTACGTACCAAATTTCAACCTTCTAGGACTAACCGTTGTTGAGTTATGCGACATACATACGCACATAAATACATACGTACATACAGACGTCACAAAAAAATTCGTTGTAATTAACTCGGGAATCATCATTATGGATATTTCGCGTGTCTATAGGTTCTTAGGCATTTATCCACGTGTGGTCGAGTCGAAAAGAAAACTCAATGTTCATTCGGAGGTGAGTAAAATAGAAATTAAGGTCGATTTTTCAGTGGAAATTTTTTTCGCGAATACAATACTTCCTTTTTTGTAAAAGGAAGTAAAAAACATAAGAAAAAAAAATGGTGTTAACACATGATCTAGGTACCAATTTTAACCTTTGAAACAAGAGACTACACGACCAGGAAATGTCTCATGCAGTAATTGAACTCCTTCACTGGCATGTGGCACCGTCTTGTTGCAACTACATATTGGACACACCAAAATTATCCAATTTCATCAGAAACAACAGCGTAATCATGTCGCGATATCGAGTAACAGTTATTGCTAACCAGACCCAACTTTCCTTACATCAAAAATATTTCTCAAAAATGAAAACACGCTATATTGTATCGTATAACAGTCCATTTTTACTTAACTCTCAGCTGTTGAGTTGTTCTTTTTTACAAGTTGCTAACAAATTACTGCAAAAACCGCGGAAGTTCAAGTTTTGCTTTAATTTTGGGACACCATTTATATAAGTATAAACGTCACATTCGTGAAAATGGAATGAACACTTACACCATTAAGTAATCTCTAGCTTGAAATATTTCTTTAGTTAGAATATGAATATTTCAAATATTGAATATATACTGAAATATTTCAGTTAGCCCTGATTCCTGTTCCAACTTGAGTCTTTTACTTCGAGCTTCTCTCCGTATTTTTTAGCTTTTTCTAAAACTAAATTTATGCCCATGAATCAAAATGTATCGTCATCATCATATATGTACGTCATTACCATCATTCATATGGATGTAAGCTCAATTCCAAAATTAAATGCCAGTTCTTTCAATAGTAATTATACCATAATGTGTCAACCACATACATAAAGTCAACTCATTTTCTCTGTTTATACGAAAATCCTCTGTCAGTGCTGAAAAATTTGAAATAAATGTTGCACACACATAAAAGAGCGCTTAGAGCTAAAAAATGCTAACTTTGTTTTTATCCAGGATTAAACATGGTTAAAAATATTTCTTCTACAGGTCACAAAGCAGAAAAGAGTCAATAAACTGAACTTTTCACTATCCAATATCAATAACCAAACTATTCATTTGAATACAAGATCAAACAAATGTAAGCATTGAAAATTGTTTTCTGCAGCTATCAGATTCAGTATTTCAGAGGATTTTCTAAATAATACGAGCTGATGTGTGCACCACATGACTTCCTTTTACTCCAATTTAAAGTCATTTCCCCATTACTGGCAATTTTAATGTGATTCAATAGTTTACTGTCTAAATATCACCAACAGCGGCCAAATTAAAATCAGATTTTTAACAAAAAGCGCCAAATTTGTCGCCAAATTGGCGACCAAAAGACTGGCGATACATCGCCAAGTGTCCGCAAAACTATAACAACACTTGAGTTTACATCGAAATTAACAATGATTTGGCAATAGATTCCTTTAGAAAAACCCGAATGCAATTAAAAATGGAGGTGCACAACTAGACCCCACTGCGGGGACTAGGAGTCTACGTACCAAACTTTTAACTTTCTAGGATATACCGTTCTTGAGTTATGCGACATACATACGCACATATGCACATACGCACATACATGCATACGTACATACAGACGTCACGGGACAACTCATTGTAATTAACTCGGGAATCGTCAAAATGGATATTTCGCGTGTCTATATGTTCCTAGGCACTTATCCGCGTGTGGCCGAGTCGAGAAAAAAAAAAAAAAAAAAAAAAACTCAACATTTATTCGGGGGTGAGTAAAATGGAAATTAATGTCGATTTTTGAGTGAAACTTTTTTCGCGAATTCAATACTTCCTTTTTTCGTAAAAGGAAGTAATAACTAATTTTGCAGTTAACTTTAACATGTTAACTTTGTTTACCTGTAAAGAAATTGTTTGCAATAAACTTCTGATTTTTAAGAAAGTGATCACATTGGCTTTTTACAAAGCGCATAAACTTCAATTGCATAAAAAATAAAAAGTTTGAGTCAGATAACTCCCGATTTAAAATAACACATAGTTTGACTTAAATATAGGCGAAAGTGGTCCATAATTTAATATTTCCTCATTTGCACATGTGCTATTCACTGTACATACAAACGCTTTTAAAGTCCATTAATTAGTACACGAAAATCTAATTCATTTTTCCATTAGTTCTCCAAATATGCCATTCTCATTTCCTTTTAACATCTTGTTTCATTATGTTGATTAATGGTTATCTTATTTAGTAATGTTATTAATTACTATCGATAAGATGTTAACAGTTTTCCCTCTGGACTTTTAACTTCAATTACTTTAACATCAGGCCTAATGGGAGCTCCGCTAAGCTATTTGCATTTTGAAATTAAGATTCATGTTTCCTGCTAGCAATTTAAAACGAAGAGTTAAAAGGGAAGCGGAAACCCTTTCTAAATTTTTTAGAGCATTTTTATGTTAAATATTACAGACACATTGCTTATTTATTGTTAACATAGATGGAGATTTTAAAAAATCTCTTTTACGATTAAAAAGTTTTCTTACTTTTAAATATTTTACTACTTTTCATTTGTGCACTTTTTCTTCTGCACTACATATTTTGCGGATAATAAATCCGGAAACTGGCAAAAGTTGACATTACCTGTTAAATAGTTAGATATGTACATAAAAGTGAATATTAATGTATGGTAACATGAGAAAGAAATCTATTCATGTTTATTTAATACTAGCATTCCCATACCCGGCATTGCTCGGGTAATGGAATTAGCAGGGGATAACAGTGTTTGGTGCACGTAGTAAATAAAAATCTCCTATAATAATTACTTATTACCTATATTTTTCTAATTTTAGGAGGGTCCCGGGGCCCCTGGACTCCTTATATATATGCCCTTGGCCTGAACCGATCCTTAATTGTCATTAACGATCATTTTAAAGTATTGATTTTCTTTGAAAACGCAGACCATCCACATTTTATTGTTATGCCTGTGTGTTTAAGCAAGAACTTCCTTGTATACAACATTTTTGGTTTTTTTTTTCTGGTGCTAAAATTATTAAACTGCTTGATGAACTGACTCTGGAGCAAGGTACATAAAATAGGCCGTGTGAAAAACAGTCTTCTCTTAAATCGATCCCCGCTACTTTTAACGTCTGCCCTTGCGACTTATTAATGGTTATTGCAAAGCAAACTTTTACAGGAACTGCACTCTTCTAAATTCAAAAGGATAGTCCGACGGAATTAATGGAATGCGGGGTATTAAAACCAACTCTCCTCGAGCACATCCAGTCATTATCGTAGCTTCGATAACATACTTATTAAGTCTAATCACTTGTAGTCTGGTGCCATTGCATAACTTTGGTGGACAAAGGTTTCGTAGTAGCATTACTGGTGTTCCAACTTTCAGGTGATGTAGGTGAGGTGGAAAACCTGGAGGGTCTAAGGTATTAAGAAACTCTTCTGGATACTGCACTGCATCATCACGATTTGTTGTTGTATCAAAAGATTTGTAGTAAATATCTTCTCCACTAAACGACTTTAATAAGATACTGTTGACTTCTGCGGCTGTGTCATTTTCTGGAGATAAGATGGCACGCTCGCACAACCATTCAATGGGCTTATTTTTTATATCAGCAACATCAGGATAAATCTTGGCGATGAGATCTGGCAATTCCGTGACTACCGTAGCGAGTGCGTGGGGTATAATAATTTTGCCAGCACATTCAGGATATAATCCGTCTCCTATTTTAAGGAGAAGATTAGAAAACAATTCCGCTGACGCATCTCCATGTAAATGAACTCTCATATTCTTACTCAAACGAAGTTTCTGCACTTTAGGCCATAGATACGACGATTTGATGCATGCGTTAACTTCATTTGCACGTGTTCCTCTAGGTACAACCGGTAATGTTTGCCGAAAATCTCCTGCTAGTAGAACAGTTACTCCACCCGTTACTTCCTCAGAATTTCTTAGATCTTTGAGAGTTGCATTAAGAGCCTCGAATCCTGCTTTATGAGCCATAGTACTCTCATCCCAGATAATGAGTTTACAATCACGTAAAACCTTAGCCAAATTACTCTGTTTTTTAATATTGCACGTTGGATTCTCTGAGTAATTGAGGTTAAGGGGTAATCTAAAAGCAGAATGAGCTGTCTTTCCACCCTCCAATAACGTTGCAGCTATTCCAGATGATGCAGTTGCCAAGGCAATGCCTTTATTGCTTCTGACCTTTGAAAGAAGTAAATTTAAGAGAAATGTTTTTCCAGTTCTACCAGGTGAATCTAAGAAAAACATTTGGCCTGAACCAGACTCGAGGCTGTTGAGGACCTTTTGATATACGCTGGACTGTTCACCTGTTAGAGAGACTTCAGCATTATGTACTTTTTTCTTCAAATCTTCAAGATCAAAATTTGTTTCTCGCATGTACTCTCTGTTTTGCAAATTAGTCTCAAATCGCTCAGGCTGAGGTAAACCATAATCCATTAAGCGCTGACCTCCCAGAGTCTGAACAGTGTCTTCAATCAGAATCAAGCATTGGTTGTACGCTTTGTCCTTAGTTGAAAGAGCGGAGTCTTGCAGTTGTCTTTCATGCTGAAACTGGATGTCTTCTGAAAAACTGTCCTTGTACTTTTCCCAAAGGCTTCGGGGATCAGAGGGATGACAAAATACCAAGATCACTGAAAAAAGTTCTCGCAGTTTGAATGATGAGCTGCTTAAAATAGCTTCCTCAATAGTGTATTGCCACTGTTTATCATCCTCGAGCAATCCCATTGCCATGCATGCAGATTTGAATGTAGGATATTCAACATTGCTTACAGTTTTTAAATAAGAAAACGATGTTGGACCTCTAACATGATGGAGGAGGAGGCGTAGGTGGTAACACTCAACATTGTTAGGATGAATTGTGTAAACGCGTCCTAAAGCAGAATCTATCTTTATCCCTGGCCATTGATCAATTTTCTCTCCCCGCCTACGTCTTGTAAACTTTTTACTCTGTTGCCACACATAATACGAAGGAACTTCAACATACAGAAGTGTTCTGGCAAACTCGTCAATTTTGCAAAGGTTGAAGAATGCCGAAAGTGTTGTCTCTGGAGGTTTTACAACTTTGTTATGAATATTATGTGCGGTGAAGTAAACACGTTGGCCATTTTCCAGATGCACAGCAAGATGAATTACTGCAGGGTATCTCTCATGAATAGGAAATCCCAATATTTTCCACACTGCTTCTGAACTACTGATATATCTGCCAGATTCGTATATCTCTATCTCATCAATATCTTTATCATTTTTTAAAATGAAGGCTGCTTGATCATTTCCTTTAGTGATGTATTTACAAACATACTTTATGGATTTTACGGAATTCATTATCTCAACAACAATATGAGATTCAAAAGTACGCAACAAAACGGGATTGTATGCTTGCTTAATTTTTTTTTCTAATTTTGGGAGGGTCCCGGACCCCTGGACTCCTAATATATATGCCCTTGGCCTAAACCGATCCTTAACTGTTATTAACGATCATTTTAAAGTATTGATTTTCTTTGAAAACGCAGACCATCCACATTTTATTGTTATGCCTGTGTGTTTAAGCAAGAACTTCTTTGTATACAACATTTTTGGTTTTTTTTTCTGGTGCTAAAATTATTAAACTGCTTGATGAACTGACTCTGGAGCAAGCTACATAAAATTGGCCGTGTGAAAAACAGTCTTCTCTTAAATCGATCCCCGCTACTTTTAACGTCTGCCCTTGCGACTTATTAATGGTTATTGCAAAGCAAACTTTTACAGGAAACTGCACTCTTCTAAATTCAAAAGGATAGTCCGACGGAATTAATGGAATGCGGGGTATTAAAACCAACTCTCCTCGAGCACATCCAGTCATTATCGTAGCTTCGATAACATACTTATTAAGTCTAATCACTTGTAGTCTGGTGCCATTGCATAACTTTGGTGGACAAAGGTTTCGTAGTAGCATTATTGGTGTTCCAACTTTCAGGTGAAGTAGGTGAGGTGGAAAACCTGGAGGGTCTAAGGTATTAAGAAACTCCTTTGGATACTGCACTGCATCATCACGATTTGTTGTTGTATCAAAAGATTTGTAGTAAATATCTTCTCCAGTAAACGACTTTAATAAGATGCTGTTGACTTCTGCGGCTGTATCATTTTTTGGAGATAAGATGGCACGCTCGCACAACCATTCAATGGGCTTATTTTTTATATCAGCAACATCAGGATAAATCTTGGCGATGAGATCTGGCAATTCCGTTACTATCGTAGCGAGTGCGTGGGGTACAATAATTTTTGCCAGCACATTCAGGATATAATCCGTCTCCTATTTTAAGGAGAAGATTAGAAAACAATTCCGCTGACGCATCTCCATGTAAATGAACTCTCATATTCTTACTCAAACGAAGTTTCTGCACTTTAGGCCATAGATAAGACGATTTGATGCATGCGTTAACTTCATTTGCACGTGTTCCTCTAGGTACAACCGGTAACGTTTGCCGAAAATCTCCTGCTAGTAGAACAGTTACTCCACCCATTACTTCCTCAGAATTTCTTAGATCTTTGAGAGTTGCATTAAGAGCCTCGAATCCTGCTTTATGAGCCATAGTACTCTCATCCCAGATAATGAGTTTACAATCACGTAAAACCTTAGCCAAATTACTCTGTTTTTTAATATTGCACGTTGGATTCTCTGAGTAATTGAGGTTAAGGGGTAATCTAAAAGCAGAATGAGCTGTCTTTCCACCCTCCAATAACGTTGCAGCTATTCCAGATGATGCAGTTGCCAAGGCAATGCCTTTATTGCTTCTGACCTTTGAAAGAAGTAAATTTAAGAGAAATGTTTTTCCAGTTCCACCAGGTGAATCTAAGAAAAATATTTTGCCTGTACCAGACTCGAGGCTGTTGAGGACCTTTTGATATACGCTGGACTGTTCGCCTGTTAGAGAGGCTTCAGCATTATGTACTTTTTTCTTCAAATCTTCAAGATCAAAATGTGTTTCTCGCATGTACTCTCTGTTTTGCAAATTAGTCTCAAATCGCTCAGGCTGAGGTAAACCATAATCCATTAAGCGCTGACCTCCCAGAGTCTGAACAGTGTCTTCAATCAGAATCAAGCATTGGTTGTACGCTTTGTCCTTAGTTGAAAGAGCGGAGTCTTGCAGTTGTCTTTCATGCTGAAACTGGATGTCTTCTGAAAAACTGTCCTTGTACTTTTCCCAAAGGCTTCGTGGATCAGAGGGATGACAAAATACCAAGATCACTGAAAAAAGTTCTCGCAGTTTGAATGATGAGCTGCTTAAAATAGCTTCCTCAATAGTGTATTGCCACTGTTTATCATCCTCGAGCAATCCCATTGCCATGCATGCAGCTTTGAATGTAGGGTATTCAACATTGCTTACAGTTTTTAAATAAGAAAAAGATGTTGGACCTCTAACATGATGGAGGAGGAGGCGTAGGTGGTAACACTCAACATTGTTAGGATGAATTGTGTAAACGCGTCCTAAAGCAGAATCTTTCTTTATCCCTGGCCATTGATCAATTTTCTCTCCCCGCCTACGTCTTGTAAACTTTTTATTCTGTTGCCACACATAATACGAAGGAACTTCAACATACAGAAGTGTTCTGGCAAACTCATCAATTTTGCAAAGGTTGAAGAATGCCGAAAGTGTTGTCTCTGGAGGTTTTACAACTTTGTTATGAATATTTTGTGCGGTGAAGTAAACACGTTGGCCATTTTCCAGATGCACAGCAAGATGAATTACTGCAGGGTATCTCTCATGAATAGGAAATCCCAATATTTTCCACACTGCTTCTGAACTGCTGATATATCTACCAGATTCGTATATCTCTATCTCATCAATATCTTTATCATTCTTTAAAATGAAGGCTGCTTGATCATTTCCTTTAGTGATGTATTTGCAAACATACTTTATGGATTTTACGGAATTCGTTATCTCAACATTGATATGAGATTCAAAAGTACGCAACAAAACGGGATTGTATGGTACAACCCATCTGTTATCTAACTGAAATCCTTTAAGATTAACTGTGAAACCACCGTCCTCTGGAGTTCTCCTACGATACAAAGGATAACCATCTAGTCCCCTCTGCGTTTCTTGGACGAAAGGGCGAGGATATCGTTTTGTGCAGCAACCATCTTTCATGCAAGGAGAAAATGTATTTACTCTTCCGCATGGCCCATGAATCATATTAGCCTTAACAATATCATAGAGAAGGGGATCACGATCAACATCTGGAATTTCAGCACACACAACTTTATCAACCATATCAGCAGTAATGGCTTCTTCCAGCCACAGCAGGCAATGAATATGGGGCAACCCTCGTTTTTGCCACTCTACAGATAACATGTGACACCGAACTTTACCAAAAACTTGTCCTTTAACTATAAGATCCATAAACTCCTTCACTTTCATATGGAAAACTCTCGCAATGATGTCATGACGTTGATAATGCTTCTGTCCGGGATACAATTCTCGCTGAATCTCTTTCCATTTTGGGTTACACGTGAAAGTTATAAATAAATCTGAACTTCCATAATGACGTACATATGACATGGCATCTTGAGCTCGTTCGTGCATGTAACGGGGTCCACCGATAAACGATGATGGTAATACCACTCTCTGTCCTATTTGATCAGCATCATACCTTCCTACTTCATCTCTTAAATGAATGTATTCCTCTGATCTCAGTTTGCTTTGATTGTATTTGAGAAAATTCAGTTTTTCAGTTTCTATCTTAGCATACTCATCAACTAAAAATTGACTTAGAAGAGCACAGTAGCGTAACAGATAATTTTCTTCTGTATCTCGTAACATTATACGCCAGGAATAAAACTGAGCTGCAGAAACAGTTTTCTTGACAGGTAATTTAGTAGTAGGCCCCAACTTATCAGCAGTATCTTGCTGAAGTACATCAACTGAATATCCATCTTCCCCATAGCAAAACATGAGAGGATATTGCAGAGCATCATATGCCCTATGGAGTTCGCTTATTCGTTGCTGTTTTGCATTGCGGCTTTCAAGGATGATGTCTCTCTGCTGAAACTGCTGTCCTACAATCACCAGAGCCACCTCGTTGGCTGATGGTGCATTGAAACGTCCTTTATGTGCATTGGCAGGCATACGATCTGCATGAATCATTACTTGAAAATTTCGACACTCAAGTGGCACCTTATCTAACGCAGTTTTTAAATCCTTGATGTAATTATTTACTTCATGCAGCATATGTTGAAGTTGCTTTACCAAGTCTGGCTTGACACCAGGATAGTTGTGTGACCTTATGTGAGCTTCTTTTTCATCATCACCTACGAAATATATCTGTAAGAATTGAGCCTGTTGCTCTGTTTCTGGGAGCAAACTTCCACACAAATGGTAAACTTGTCCTTGAACTTTGAATGTTGGCATGAAACCAGTCTCCTTAATTTGCTTGGCTCCAAACGATGTCATTTGAAAACATCCGTTGTATTGCCGAATACGATCAATAAAATGGCGGTGATCTGGATGATGGCCCATGAGCAAACTATACAGTGGTTCTGGTGGAGGTGGTAGTGGTGGAAGCTGTACTTTACCCCCGCTGCAGCACAAACCTGGGCTTTCACGTTTGAACTTTTTTGCATGGCACACTGGGCATTTATTGTCCATAGTACCAATATCATTTTCATATTCTGTATTACAATCATATGCAAAACCTGAGTAGGTTTTCGTGTTCCATGGACGTAAACGGCGTTCAGTTCGTAAACCAGGATTTTGTTTCTCATAATTTTTTTGAGCAGATCTCTGAGCTTCTGGGTGATTTTTTTATATTTTTTGACTGATGCAGCTAAAGCTTCTGGGTGACTTGTTTGACATTTCTTGACAGCAGCAGCTAAAGCTTCTGGGTGACTTGTTTGATATTTCTTGACAGCAGCAGATAAAGCTTCTGGGTGGCTTGTTTGATATTTCTTGACAGCAGCAGCTACAGCTTCTGGATGGCTTGTTTGATATTTCTTGACAGCAGCAGCTACAGCTTCTGGGTGGCTTGTTTGATATTTCTTCACAGCAGCAGCTACAGCTTCTGGTTGACTTGTTTGATATTTCTTGACAGCAGCAGCTAAAGCTTCTGGGTGACTTGTTTGATATTTCTTGACAGCAGCAGCTAAAGCTTCTGGGTGACTTGTTTGATATTTCTTCACAGCAGCAGCTAAAGTTTCTGGGTGACTTTGTTGATATTTTTTGACCGCAGTTTTCAACTGCTTTTTATGTGTAGCATTTGAAAATCTGGCTCGTCTTTTTTTCCTTTTTTCCTTAGTGTTTTCAAAATCAGTGGTATTATGGAGTGATTCTGTGCTACTTTCAGAGACTATACTGGCTTCATTTACCGGTATGTAAACATCAAAGTGTCCATTTGAAAGATCACCACTAAATTTCAGTCTTCTCACTGGAAAAGTGTCATTTCCAAATTTTGCATAAAATTTGCCTTCAAAATAAACTTCAAATAAGAACTGAAAAATGTCTCCAGCAGCGAATAATTCACAGAATCCACCAAAAACATGAACCTGCGACATATCCACTAAGTAATCTTCGGAGCTTTCATAATTATTACCGTGTTTATCACATGACATAATAGAAAATTGATCCCAATGATTATAAACGTAATTAACTATGGTAGCACGAATTTCATTAAACATAGCTTCACTATTATACAATAAAAACGAAAGAGATCGGAAAAGACATGCACCATCACCTGTAATATTAACGACATGATGAGGAAGAATAGTTCCGTTCACATTGATGTGCTCCATCCTCAATGAGTTTTTAAAAAAGTAAGTTTTATAATAAAATCAAACAAAATAACAAATTAAACCTTTCTAATTACATTTGCAAGAAACAAATGATGTTATTTAAAAACCAAAAATTGAATAGTAAAACAGCTTGCCAACAAAATTTACACAAAGTAAGAAAAAAAGGGTCCGATCTGTAATACTGAAAATTATTTGCGAATTATTTGACTTAAGAAAAGCCTCGAAGAATCACGTGAGAAACAAAAACAATATTAAATTTATAGTTCACTATCGACCAAAAGTTGAGATGAAGTACTGAATAATGATTTGAATGGAGGAAAGCCTTCGAAAATAAGGGATTTGAATTCAATGACAGGTTTTAATTTCTCAGAAATTAAGAGGTTTTAATTAATTTCTCCCGAACTAATTGAGATTTCGAAAAATCCTTTCTTAGTGGTTACTTTCGTAATCATGCGGACATGCCTGCCAAATTTCAAGTCTGAAGCTTCAGCGGTTTCGGCTGTGCGTTGATATATATATATATGTATATATATATGTATATATATTATCTCAGGACATTGATTTTTATATATTAAGATGAACCATTATGACGACATCTAGGTAACGACATCTAACAACATTAAATGGATTATTCTACAGTAAATCCCGTATATATTCGGGCTTAAATACCAAGGCTTAAATGCTCAACAAGCTTAAAAATCTAATGACTTAAACACGCAACGGACAATCTAAAGGCATTAATACTCAACGTGATTAAAAATCTAAAGGCATTGATATTCAACGGACTGAAAAATCTAAAGGTTTAGATGCGCAATGAAACAAAGCAAGTTATAAATATAATTAAATATACGTTTAGAAAGTTCTTACTAAATTAAATTAATTTCTTTTCAAATTATAAATGTATGAGTTTTACACATTTTTCATAATCTAATATCAATGTGAAATACCATTGCACTATTTCCGCCGCAATTGACCCTATTGGGGGTGAAGGTTGAACACAGTATCCTCACCTAACACAGCCCTTACATGTAAAACTACTATATTAAGATTCTCAATATGTGTTAAAACATATAAAAGTGGGGTTACACTAAATCCTGAACCATTGATTAATGTGTAATTAATTTTTTTAAATAAACATATATTTGCAAATGTGTGACAAAGTATAATAGGATAGTTTATTAAGAAAGTAATAACCGGAAGTATTGTAGCATTTTCTCCAAGCAATTAACTTTACATAAATAGAAATGAAGCACTTTGTGGCTAATTTTTGGGAAGTACTGAAAAGTTAAGGTTCATTTACTTTCTATATTTCTGAATAGCACACGCGCTTTCCAATTTTGCGTTTTCTAACAAACTATTACGAAAACATATGTTGCACAAAAGGGAAATATACAAAAGTAATTACTAATATGTTGCTCACAAAATGTTTAATCATGGTATTTGCGTTCATGGAGAATTAAACTAATCATATTCGAGAAAAGTTGTTGTTTAAAGGATCTAAGACTTGTTAATAATTTAAGAAGCTTAGTTTTGTGAATTAATTAACTAAGACTCAATTTTGCGAGAGGACTACTGGTTAAATAATTTTTTTTTCTTACGCTTTTTCAATTAAGACTATTAAAGTTATAATTATTTTCGCCATTAACTCTTATGGCGAAATTTCCTGCAAAGCTTACTTGTTATCGGGTTATAAGTGACTCTCCTTTGTGGTTATTTTTTAGGAAAACTGCAACTATTTTGTTTAAAAAAAAAAAAACTTTCAAACTCATATAAAAACCACAAAAGCTGGTTTTTTGGCTGATGTTGAACTTTTTTTTTCTAATAGCAAGGAACAAAATAGATAGGTTATTTTAATATATAATTCACAATTTATTTTACCATTTTTTAATACTTTGTACTAAAACTTTACATAATGTGTTTGGTGAAAACGGTCTTCTTGCTGAGAAATTATTTAAAGAACTATGTATTAGTTTTATTTTTTGCAGATTTAAGGCTAGTAATTTGGACCATTTTTTTTCCAAGAGGATCAGCTTTATGAATCATGGAAAGATACTCAACTCCTCCCGTATAATAAGGCATGTTTTAAGCTTCAAGCTAAATGGTAGATAGTTGTTATGGAAAAGATAGAAGTTGGCATGGTTAAAGATGCAAAAAGTATTTTAAGGGCTGTTTTAGGGAAAATGTATTTATATTATGTATTACCATTGCATTTTGGAATGCAAAGATGAATCTTATAACTCTTGTGTTTCGAAGATGAAATTTTGCTCCTGAAAATCCTCATATATATAATAGCGAATGATTGAGTAACGCTCCTAACGTCACCAGCAATAAAACTGGCTCCACGGCATGATAATTTGATAATATTGTTTGGTAATATTTGACATGCAGAGAAATGCTTTATTTTGACAAGGCTGAAATTGATCTGGTATCTTAACTGTTTTACTGATAAAACTGTCATTTAAGAAAAATGAAGAAACGAAAATGTGGTAGACAATGAACTGCTGGAGTTTAGGTTTAATCCACTGGAGTTAGGGTTAAAATTTAAACTATACAAATATCACCTAAAGGGCAATTGCTTCCTATAAGCAATTTTCAAACGTTATACTTTGAAGGAAGATTTTCTGGAGAATTCTTAATACTCCTCAAGAAAAAAAGGGGGGGGGGGGGTCTGAATAAACTATGCAGGAGATTCTGACTGTTGATATAGCAACACTCCTGGCTGGTAAAGTCTCTTTTGAAGACTTCCAAACAAGTTGACTCTGTGAAGACCGCCGCAGTTTTTTAGGAAGTCTTCAGACAATTTTTGAATTTAAAAGATTTTTTTTCCCTTCACGTTCTCCACGAATGTTTCGGAATTTAATTTGAAAAAAACAGAACGTGAAAAGTAACAAAACAAACGCATATAAAAGATTTTATGAAAAAAAAAACCTAAAATATAAGCAGGAGTTCTCAGAAGCGTATAGTAAAAAAAAAAAAAAAAAATTCGTCAGCTACCTGCTCCTCAGTTTTCGATGTTTTTATTTTCGAGGTTTTTAGCCTACTTTACATTAAGCATTTCATTTTCAGGCATTTCTTGTCAACGATTTACAATAAATGTTATGACTAATCTAGAAATGGTTCACCTTGCACGCTATTTTGGGAATTTTGAAACTGTGTCGCAGACTGTTAAAAACAAATTCTGCTGCGGGGTTGTGTTCTTTTGAATATTTTGGATGTAATCTTCCTCATCTTATAGTAGAATGATATTTAGGTTTCCTCTATTACCACGGGTGGCTAGGAAAAGGTTTTTATTTTATTTTGAATTGAATATCTGATTTTTGAAAGGCTCTTAGATAAGGTCCAAAGGTCATTTGAGTTTTTTTTTTTTTTTTGAACCCAAGCAACTTTTTTAGTACCAATACAGTTTATTTTCGTTGAATGCAGCAAGCGATAGAGTCCGAGAAAAATAACTACTTTACTTTTGTAATAAATAGTATCTTGAACTATTTTAATGAAACATTTTTTTTTTTTTTACAAAATATAGCTATTTTGAACAACTGCTCTTTTTTGATAAAAGAAAATATTTGAAGCATAGTTTTCAATGCCCACGTTGACACGACAGTGTATGTTCATCTATTATCTTTGCTAGTTAATTTTCAATGATCTAAACTAATCTAACTTAACTCAATTTACATGTATTTAAAAATGATAGAGCATATTTCAGTATATGATTCAAATTTCTAACTAAGCCTCCAGATAACTAATTATCTGATACATCGAAATAATTTTATCGAGCACTGAAAGTGAATATTATGTCGTTGGGATAAATGAGGGAATGTGATCTATTCGTCATGCCTCATCAGCGTTTTGTGTTTCCTACGAGAAAATTGAACCTCGTACATATTGATAACTATTTCAGTATTTTATGCATTTAATTCGAATCTTTGTAAAAATTCCTCCAATTTATTTCAGATTAAAATAATGAACTAAATTAGATAATAAAGTATAAAAAGTGTTTTAAAGTAAATCCCAAATATTTATAGACTTTGACCAATGTTTAATGTGAAAAAAAAAGAACGTTGTAAACAAGAGAAAGAAAGAAAAGCATTATTTCAACTCATACCTGCTTAGTAAAAATTGATATATTACAATAAAACTGTATATAAATTTTAATGTGACTAGTTAGTTAGCTGTTTGGTTTTCTCCAACTTGTTCGAATGAACCTAAAATAATGATTGGTTTAATTGAGTTTCCGTAATTAAGACTTTATACGACTTTTACTCTTTGTATTGCAGAAAAAGCATGCTGTTTGCTGTAAATTTCTTTTTATTTAAAACCTTGTGTATATATATTAGGGTGGTCCTTATTTTTGAAGTTGCAGATATTTTACACGGCGCCCCCTCAATTTGTTCCATTATACAAATAAATGATCCTTGCAAAATTTTAAGTCAATCCATGAACATTAACAAGTGCCCCTAGGGGCCCCCTTCTTTGAGTTTCGAAGAAAAAATTGCGAATTTTCTACTTTTTATGTAAAAATATTCTAACGTTTTATATTTAAAGTAATTTTGAACCTCAATAGGTGCTGTTACTTCCAGATTGACCATTCTCTCACTTTCATTCTGTAAAATTTAACATGTTGAAGATGGTACATGTACACTAATGGCCTTGGGTCAAGCGTAACGCTTTTCTGCGGATGTTCCAACCAAGCGGCATGGGAACTTTTCCTCCCACCAAGATGGACACAAGGGATTCTATAGGCCATTAATGAATGATCTCTGACAGCAACAAATTGCCTCCTCCAGAATTTCGGAGTGTTGATATACAAAACTCCCCGTGTATGTAATAGGTGTGGCAAATAGAGTCGCAAGGTTTCAATGCTATAAATATAAGTAATTGCAATTATATTTTAATTCGCTGTTCTTTAGTTATAAACATAATTAAATGCTTATTCAATTTTTAATTTTTAAAATATAAATTTCGAAAAATCCTCAATTACTCCTAACATAAAAATATACTGTATTTTAAATAGCTAAAATATAATTTAAAAAAATATCCAGATCGGAACAATGTAGAAATCTATAAATTAATTTTCTTCAATTTCTTAGTCCTTTATTATCATCAAATTCTTGCGATTCACAAGATTTAGAAGCCGAAATGGGTATCTATCCTAACCTGTTGAACTTTTGTTTTCTACAGCTGGTCTACCACAATGCAAAAAAGCTTGCCAACTATTGATATCATCTCGCCTTTCATCATTGTTAGACAAATGCCATATTAGGGATAAAAATGTTGTTCATTTATTTACAGTCTTTGTAGATGCAGTAAATTTAAATCCAAATGACCAAGTAATCAATCGTACATTCCTAAAGAGAGCAAGAGAAAATCTTCGAGAGGTAAAATTAAATTTCATGAATTTAAATTTAGATTTTGTAGTTATTCACTGGGATACAAAGTTACATCCAGATGTAACTGGAAAAAGAACGCCGACAGGATTGCCGTGATAGCTTCAGGTCCTAATATTGAACATCTACTCGGAATTCCTTAGATATTTCTTCAGATGTACATGATATCTTAGATGATAGCTCTTTATTGCTAACTGCTCTTGTAGTGTTTCATATAACGACTTGCAACACCAACCGTATAAATTTTGCATACATTTTTTTAGAGCAAAAACTGAACGGTGATCTATTACATTTGGATTGCCATCATGATGCACTTGAAATCGTACTGCGGAGTGTGTCCTTAAAGTTCTTGCCTTTCTTAGTTTTAGATCAAATATTCAATTATTTAAGCGCTTCAAAATTTTGTGGAAAGATCTCCATCATTCGGAATTTATAACTTTTCAATCAAGTACACATACCACTTAAATTCTAACAGACGAAGTTGATGACATATTATTGTTCGTAAAAAGCGGAATTGAGAAAGATTACAGAGAATTATCGTAACTTGTAATAATATTTCCTCCTACAAGGATATATTTTCGGCAACCTGGAGCTTATCCCTGAGCCACGTGGGTGGCAAAAAGAATTTTTGTTTGAAACTTTTTACGTTTAAGAAACAATTTAAATTGACCTTACATGAAAAGAAAGCCCTTCAATGCTGTTTTACAATACCATGTGAAACTAGCAAAACATTTCTCATTTTGCCAATTTTTGCAGAAATATGACCTAATTATGACATCGCATTATCCGTTGCATCACCTGGCATTGCAGTAACTTTACTGGATGCATGCCAAACAGCTCATTCAGCTTTTAGGCTGCCAATGAATATTCAAAATAACACGTGTACAACAAATATATATATATATATATATATATATATATATATATATATATATATATATATATATATATATATATATATATATATATATATATATATATATATATATATATATATATATATATATATATATATATTAGGGTGGTCCTTATTTTTGAAGTTGTAGATATTTTACACGACGCACCCTCAATTTGTTCCATTATACAAATAAATGATCAATGCAAAATTTTAAGTCAATCCATGAATATTAACACGTGCCCCTAGGGCCCCCTTTTTTGAGTTTTACAGAAAAAATTGTGGATTTTCTCATTTTTATGTAAAAATAATCATAGGTTTCATTTTCAAAGTAATTTCGAACCTCAATAGATGTTGCTACTTCCAGACCAACCATTCTCTCACTTTCATTCTGTAAAATTTTACATATTACATAGGGTACATTTACACCAATGGCTATGGGACAGGCATACCGCTATTCGCGCTCGTTTCAAACCAAACGGCAGGGGGACATTTCTTTCCACCAAGATGGACACAAGGCATTCTAAAGGCCATTAATGAATGGCCTAGGCCATTAATGAATGATTTTTGACAACAACAAATTGCCTCCTCCAGCCTTTGTGGGTGTTGATTTAGAAAAATTTCTGTGTATGTAATAGGTGTGGCAAATAGGGTCACTAGGTTTCCATGCTATAAATATAAGTAATGACATATATATTTTAATTCCCTGTTCTTTATTTATATACTTAAATGTTTATGCATTCTTAAAATTTAAATTTTGAAAAATCCCCCATTACCCAATTATAAAAATAAACTCTATTTTCCATATCTAAAATATAAATTAAAAAAAAATTCCATATCGGAATAATGTAAAAATCTATACTTTAAACTGTCTTCTATTTCAGTACATAGTCCTTTATTATCATCAAATTCCTCTTGCAATTCACAAGATTTAGAAACCGAAATGGGTATCTATCCTAACCTATTGAACCTTTTTTCTATATCTGATCTACCACAATGCAAAAAAGCTTGACAACTATTGATATCTGCTCGCCTTTCATCACGGTCAGACAAATGCCATATTAGGGACAAAGATGCTGCTTATTTATTAACAGATTATGTAGATGCAGTAAATTTAAATCCAAATAACCTTATGACAATCGTACATCCCTTAAGAGAGCAAGAGAAAATCTTCGAGAGGTAAAATCAGATTTCACGAATTTAAATTTAGATTTTTTAGTTATTCCCTGGGATACAAAGCTACATCGAGATGTAACTGGAAAAAAAACGCCGATAGGCTTACTATGATAGCTTCAGGTTCCAATGTTGAACAGCTACTCAGAATTTCTGAGATATTTCTTCAGTTGTATATGATATCTTAGATGATTGCTCTTTATTGCTAACTGTTCAAGCTGTAGTGTTTTATATAGCGGCTTACAATACCAACCGTATAAATTGTGCAGGTAATTTTTTAGAGCAAAAGCTGAACGGTGATATATCGCATTTGTATTGCTATCATCATGCACTTGAAATCGTACTGCAGAGTGTCTTTAAAGAAGTTCTTGCCTTTCTTAGTTCTAGACTCGATATTCCATTATTTAAGCGCTTCAAAATTCAAAAATTTCACTTACGATTTAAATTCTAAAAGAAGAATTCGATGACATATTATTGTTCATAGAAAGCGGAATTAAGAAATATCACACAGAATTCACATAACGTGTAATATTTCTTGGTGAAGTTCTCCCTCCTACAAGGATATGTTTTCGGCAACCTGGAGCTTATCCCTGACCCAGAGGGGTGGCAAAAGGAATTTCTTGTTTGAAAATTTATATATTTAAGAAGCATTTTAAATTGACACTACATGAAGAGATTGCCCGTACACAGTTAAATGTTGTATGATGATATAGTTTTTCGCAGCAACCCATTCTAGGCCTTTAAATTAATATAAAGTCTAGTGTCTCAAGAACCTGCAGCGTACAAAATGATGAAAAACATGCAGCAGAAGCAGTGATTGAAAAATTCATAAATCACTTATGGTACTTAAGGGGATGAACTAGTAGCTTTGTCCGTATTGGATGAAGGAATTAACTTTGAAGATAGGAAAAGACTACTTCAAAAAATGCTTGCTGAATAGGAAGACATGTCTGATGACTGTATAAAAAATTTCAAATAACAGTAGATGATTTGGAATACTTTCTTAGTAAAGATCTTCCTCTTTATAGAATCAATTACAAGTCAATAAAACTGTTTGATAAGTTATAAACACCAAAAGATGTTTTCCTATTTGATCCTGATTCATGACAAAATGAAGGAAGCTATTTAAAGGGAAGATATATCGTTAAAATGCTGAAAGTTGTGATTGATACAACTGAAAGAGGAGCACAATTAATCGAAGAATTTTACAATCAATTTACCAAATATGAGTCACAAAAGCAATTTAGTTTTTTACACACACTCCAAGACTATCGGGAAAAAAATTCACACGATTGAGATGCATTGAGAAAAGCGTACGATTAAGGTAAAGTTTCTAAAGCAATATTTCATTCTTATTTAATGTAAAACCTTTAGACGATATGAAATAATTAAAAAGATTAATTTTAGTGCTACCTCGCTGTAAAAATATTTTACAAACATAGGAGAAACGATGTAGAGGGTCTGAAGTAAAAACTCGAAGATTTGTGAGAAAATTATCAAAAGTGTTAAAGTTCAACGTCCTAGGGGCACGTGTTATTATTGACCGATCGAGTTCAAATTTTGCACCGATTACTTTTTATTATAGTTTCACAAAACTAGGGGGCGTCACTTGTTGAATTCCGAATTTTTTTTTTCCCATATAAATAAGGACCACCCTAATATATATATATATATATATATATATATATATATATATATATATATATATATATACATACATAATGTGTGTGTGTGTGTGATAACTTAAGCGATTTTATTTTTTATGTTTATGATATTTCTGCATTTTTCCGAATACGTGGTAAAAATTAGAACAGCTGTTTTTTCTAAACCTTATCGCATAATTTCGAAAGTAGTACACAATAAGTTCATGGAAATATGCTTTCGCACCTATGCTTACTGTTCGATAAATCATTATTTCGAACGATATCAAAGACGAACGTCTACGCAGTGAAACAAGATATAGAATTCACCCGCTGCTCTTCAAAAATTCATAAGAAATGTGAACATATCACGTTTCGAGTTTGCCTTCAGTAGCAAGTGACACATGCAGACATTTCCATTTTAAAATGACTGAAATTTTAAGGGTAGATACTGCGGTGAGAAATGAGTTATTTTTTTTTCTTTTATCGTAATGTCTTGCAAGAATGTAATCATAAATAATATTACCTAATACCATGTATTTCAATCTGATTTAAAAAATAAAAACGTTTAACTCTAAAGACTCATTTCACTTATATTACAATTTTAAACTTTATTTTAATGAAACGTCTACCGTTTGAAAAAAACCATCGAAAAATTTAGTATATTGTAAGTAGTGTGTATCATTGTAATATGAAATTGCGACGAGGAATTGTAAGTTACAAACAAATACATTAATAAACCCTTATTTCTTGTCAAAATTAGAAAAATAACTTGAAAAAAATAACAATAAAAAAAATTAATAAAGCCTCAGCATTTGTATCATTTGTATATTTTGCACAATAATGTATAATGCAAAAATAGTGCAAATTCTGGTGGACTACTAAGTAGAAATCAATTATCTTTCGCACCTTTTATGTTACAAAATTAAAGTGAATTTTAGTATCACGAACTATAGAAAATGATTCCATGGTACGTTATAATTTGTCCTATGATCTATGCTTAAATATAGAATTGAAAATTTATGTATTTCATAAATTTTTAATGCATGATGCCTAGATTTTTCCTTCCTCGTGAATTTTTGTAGAATCGCGTTTCGGATTCAATGCTATCAACAAGGAAATTCTGGAATTAGAAGTTTTTTTACCTTTTTTTTTTAACGGGAAACCAATAAACAAGCTGGTACAATAAAGTTATTATACAGACATACAATAGGTGGCAAAAATGCAAAAATGCAAAAAAAAAAAAAAAACATGAGGAATGAAAAACTTGCAGTTGCTGCAATTTACCTGCCCACGGCAGAGTAAAAGAGTCTATTCCCGGAAGAAAAAAAACTTATTTTCAGGCATACATTTTTTTCATTTGTGTGATATTTTTTATTTAATATATTTTCATCTGTTAAAAACTGCTACCAGGTAGTCTTGTACAAAAAATGAATACGGAAAATCTTCTACGCAATATGTTTTGCTAATTAATTGACTTATGAACTATCGGGCGATTAGGTGCACATTGCTTTTAAAAACTACAAATGTTTGCCAATTTTCGGTGTGTCTAAGCTTAACCGTTTTCCCTGGAAGCAGTCAACACAGAAACGGACAAATACTATCTTATTTGATTTATTGTATGTACTATATAGTTTAACAAGACGACTGATCAATATGTTTTGGTAATTATCGACTTCATGTAAATAACATTTTCGATAAAATGACATTTATTTCATTTATAATATAAAACACTAACAAAAAAAACTGATCCTATACTAATAATTTACGAGTCATAGATTATGATTCATGAATTTTGCATTAGTTGTAATATAACATAACTGGTTACACATAATTTCACTTACTGATAGATGAATGACCAGACGACGTGAACTGATAATGTAAGCTACATGGAAAGCTTGTATCATTCCTGCCCGCAACAGCAATTTATCATCATTATGAACAGACTAGACAATTGCATTGCTGCAATCCAGCCATTCTGTCAAGAAAACGTGTTTCACCTTTATTTGTGCTATTCACAAGAATCCTTTTTGAAGACTAACTTTTTGGTACATTGTTGAAATTGATTGTTCAACTGTGAAATTAGGGGTGATATGAGTCACAGATCGGGATATTTGTTGCTAACATAGTGGCAGAATGTGAATTAAGAACAGTCAATTTATCTTATTTATGAAAGCAAATACGGAGCAAAATGCTTAGAATGAATATGATTAGAATTAGATAAATTAGAATTAGAATATGATCTTTCAAAATTAGTGTTTTCGCTACGATATAAACTGATTTTCGTCTTTTTAATTCCATAGATAGTGTTTAGGATTTTTTTGTTTAATATGAATTAGTATATGACAATTTTTCTGAGTTAAAAAAATCATACAAACGAACACATACCCAAATATATGTGGGATGCCCAGCAACTGATAATAACTATCAAAATGTTTATACTAATTTATCATACTACTCACAAATTGACGAAATCACTATTGAAATATTACTAAACGTTAAAAAATATATAGAATGCACATAATTAATACAAATGTTCAGAAATGAAAATGGTGTTGCATCCATCCTGCTGCAACATGTCTATTCGTCTTTTACCTCAAAGAAGCCGTCATCCTCCCCGTCATCACCACTTCGTCACCTCAGAGAAACAGCAGGATATCCTGCTATTATTTCTGGGACTAGATGTCTTACGGTTGCTCTGAGGAGACGACTTGGCGAATTTGATGTAGACGAAAGGGCTAAAATGTGAGGATGGTTAAGCAAGTGTACCAGGGCTGACACCACATACTGGTGGGATGGTGCCAAAGTCTTGAACCATTACCAATCCAATATGTATTAAACTAATATTTTATAACATAACACATGCACTAAAAAAAAAAAAAAAAAAACAGTTAACACTTAGCAATCGAAATCTATTAACAAAAACTTAGGCCTATGATCTCGTGCCACTTACGTCTCTTTACACTAGAATGATTAACAACCTGTATCCATGAGCGTCTCCTTCTTACAAAAGTGCACCAAAATATGATTTTTTTTCTTTTAACTTTATTCTATA
This sequence comes from Uloborus diversus, assembly GCF_026930045.1. Lineage (NCBI taxonomy): Eukaryota > Metazoa > Arthropoda > Arachnida > Araneae > Uloboridae > Uloborus > Uloborus diversus. Next base: position 20,506,016 of record NC_072736.1, on the reverse strand, counting down.
ATATATATGTTAAAATTGTAGATTTTTGAAGTAGTTTTAAAAATATTTACCGTTTCTAATATAAGTTGTTCATTAATGTACGATATTAACTAACAAAAGTATACAAAATGATTTTCCTTTTTAAAAACGTCATTACAAACGCTTGTTTACTCACGCTTCGGCACAGCTTAGCATTTTGTTCTACCAAAGGGGAAAAAGTGCAGTAATTTCTCTCGAAACTTGGTAAAAACGATAAAATGTAAGCGTACATTCATGTAAAACATTATCACTTGTCCTTCATAAATATTTTCACAATCTACGTTTAATTTAAAAGTAGATTACAAACAACTCTTAATACATTCCCTCCAATTCAAAAGAAATACTAGTTTTCGCTCAGACGCTTGGATTTACCCTACTTCCTTATTTGGTCTAACATTTTCCATCAAGTCGTCCTAACGTTAGATCTTATTACAGACATATTTGGAAACTTAGGGTAACTTCAGTTCATGCAACAATCATCCCAAGTACAAGAAATAAAATAAAAGGACGCTCATTAAAGAAAGTACGGTCACTTCTGTTCTGCTCGCTACATTTAATCCATATAATCAACCATGCATCTCTCTCTTTCTCTTTGTTTCCGTTGTGAACTCTAGAATAGCAAGGGCACTAAATATACGTTTTGATAGATACTGGTGGTTTATTGCGTATTGAGCAGACTGATAGCAGTTTATTATTAAAAATGGGTGGTGTTTTTTACCCACTTTTATAAAATAAATTCGCTGTTTATAAAATTTACCTGTACATTAATACGCTCAATTCTAATGCTATGATTATACAAACTGTAATTTACAGGTTTGAGCTAGTTTTGAATGTTATATTTCACTACTTAAAAAATTTACAGAAGTCCATAATTTTCATATTTAAATCAATGTATTTAAATTAATCACTTTTTTGGCAATTACACAATACATTAAAATGCGTATGTGAACAGATATGTATTACCTTTTTTTCCCAGGGATGTTATTGGTTAACGGAGGAGGATATTTTCTACGCCTGATTAAGAAACCTGACATTTTTATATTTCGTTTTATATCCACTCTGTGCTTTTCGTATAAAAATGAATTTAAAAAAAAATCGAAGTTATAATATAACGTAAAGTTATGAAATGTCTTTTAGAGCAAAAGGGGCTCGATTTTGTATGCTTAATATCGTTTTTTTAAACATGAGATCAATCTATGCACTTTTTTAGGCTGCAAACTACTTAATTATACATTTTAAATGTAACTTTGTAACATCAAAAACCGTCTCCATAAAAAAAGAAACCACGAAAAACAACGCGTCTTTCGCATCAACGTAAAATGATTTTATTACATGAAATAATATAAAATTATTTTGTTGGATTGTCACCCGTTATGTTCATCAACTAGAAAAATGCATTTTTTTCTCCGACCTCAACTATATAAAAAATAAATAAAATAATGAAGGGAAAAAAAAGCAATGAACATGGTAATTTCTCTATTAAGCGTCTCCAAAATTTTTTTTTACATATTTATACGGTGGCTTACATTGGAAAAAAACTTAGTGAAACAAATTCCACCAAGTCAATTATGTCTGTCGCGCTGAACTGCAAATAAAAATGTAATGCCCATCCAATTCCGTGCTGACCAGGAAACCACACGATAGTGTAAAAATAAAACTAATAAATAAATAAGAATCAATCAAAAGAAAAAAAAAACATTTTTCTGATGGATGCATAAATGAGTTCTTGAGCTTCAAATATATAAATGAGTTTTTCGATCATAAATTTCTTAATTAAGTAATCTCATTAGCTTTCTGCAAAAATTGTTACCAATTAAAGACGGGTAGTGAGGTTACTTAATCACTTGACAGAAATAAATGATGTGATGATACTAAACTGATGTTCGCCTCTAGTTCGCCTGAGGAGAGTACTGATATCACATTTTTAAATTTTGTAAGATATTTATAATACTTTTAAGTGTATTTACCGCATATAAGAAAAAATTTATTGCTTTGACGAAATACACATTGGTACAGATTAATTTTTATTAATCAGATAAATATGTATTTATCACGTTTTAAATTTGTGTATAAATTTGCAAGCGAGAAATAGTTTTGCAATAATATGATTTCCTGATTCGCATTTGGATTTCATTTAATATTACAGTTTTTCACAGATATCACGTTTGATACGAAGAACATTTTTACTGAAATAAAATGAATATAATTGAGAAAAAAAACATACATGGCGCTTTGCTTTTTTTCGGAAATATTTTTTAAATACTAACATATACTTTTAGTGTTTTGCGTGCTGTAAACTGTCTTCTGATCGGTTTTAAAGGCGACAAGAAAAGTCACTAAGTTCAGTGCTTGCCTACTGCTTTCAAAATTTTATAACCGTGCACTGTATTTAAAAAAATGAGCTTGTTTTTTCAAATTTGTTTTTGTAAGTTGTTGTTTGAGGCGTGACCACTCAAATTTGAAATTTAGTATTTTTTTTTTTCTTTTAGAAAACATGCAATCATCGGAAATGTAATACGGCTGAAAGCAACACTGAGTTAAAAACTGGCATTGTCTTTCTCAAAGTCTGCAACTTATTTACACTTAAAGCACGTTTTGCCCAAGTTCAATCACGTTGAAAAGTTTAATTTAAATTTTAACAACAGTTTTACAAATAGTGCAACGATCTATACATTTTAAACATGTCAAAAACAAAGCCGTTTTTTTTCACTATCAGAGTTATAAATGAAATTTTTGCTCTTACAACGAATATCATGACTGAGAATATCCAATATCAATATAACTAATTTTTGCAATATGCCTTTTATACTCATTTCATATTTGAGAAAATTGCTGCTTACTTTATATCCCTTCTGTTTTATGTAACAACGTTTTATTCACTTTTTAGACTAAAACAGGTAGCTTTCATCAGCATTACGATCATTTCATGTAAAGTTTCAACTTTGCTGCCATTTATACTACGGGATTAAAAAAGGTAAAATCATAATAAGGTAAATTATAAACCACTAGTAGGTTTCGAATTTCATATAAATTCTGTAGCGGCATAGCTTTTCTAAAATATAATTCAACAGATACACATTCACAGCTCCGATTCTGACTGCGAAGTTCCTGTGGACTTCGGTTAGCAAAGACATAATTAGATTTTTTAAATTTATTTTTTAAGCACTTTTATTATACTTGTCATGGTTAAAAATTTTAAGCCTTTTGCTTATATATTTTTGGTATTATATGCGTACATTATTGTATCCGTATTTATATGGGATCATAACCGTATGTACTTCTGAAATATTTTATAAATAAACATAAAGTTTGGGCTATTTGCCCTTGATGTTGTTTTGACCTGTCGTTGATGAGTGTGCAAAAATTAGTAATTCTTTGTACTTCTAAAATTTTCTTATTTTTTTCTTAACTCAGTTTAAGAGTAAGCATATTTGATCTCGGACATGTTTCATCAGTAGCAATATAGGTATGTCCTCCTAAAATTAAAACACAATACTTGAAGGAACATTTATACATGATAAAAAATAAATAAATATATTTGTGTTAAATGCAAAAAGCAAAATCCGTCATGTACTATTTTAAGTTAAATAAATAAATAAATAATTGCTATCTATAGAGCCCAAGAAAATTAATTATATACAAGCCAAATTTCGTTTTTTAGCTTATTGAACGGAAGTTCTTTCACAGTTTAAATAGATTGCGCTGGACAAGGAAAGGGCTTAACAAATTGGCACTTGCTCCACAGAACTGAGGTTCTTTGGTACAAGATTATTAACGTTTATTTAAGTCGTGATTTTCCAGAAACCAAAATGTGAACTTAGGCAAACAGTTATTCATTACATGTACAGCATAATGAGTTAACTTATTTTGAACCCCTGACACAAAGGAAGGGGGTTATAAGTTTGACGTGTATGTGTTACTGTGTATCTGTGTGTCTGGCACTCTAGCGCCTAAACGGATGGACCGATATTGAAAAAAAAAATGTTTGAAAGGAGAATTGATCGAGCATGTTCTTAGCTAGGCTGCATCTTTAAATGACATTAATTAACGAAGATGTTTATTAAAAACCTCTAAAAGATTTTTCTCGATTTTTACAGTGAAAACATAGTTACAATTTTAAAAATTTAATACCAAAATGAAGACAATTTTTTCCGCGTCTGATAAAATGTGTTTGGAACTTTCATGTTTCATAGAATTCGAGTTATAACCTTTTTTTATAGCAGATTTTAATAACGGCTAAGCCTTTATTCACGCGATTGATAACCGAATTCATTGTTGGCCGACAAGGAAACAAAACGCAATGATTTAAAATGTTTACCTGTTGCCAGTTTCCAAAGCAAATAAAATACTTCACATTGATTTTTAATATTGTTCAGGATCTTAAAAGTATTTTCAATTTTCTCTCTTGATTCTAAAGTTACAACTCAGTCACGGGTTTTTAAAATTTTTAATTTTATCGCTGCTTGTCAATTCTTGGAATAACTTCCATTACAGCTTTTCTAGATACAAACTATTTGAAAACCAAACGGTTTTAAGACATGTAAGCGATCGGTATTGGATGTAACGATTTTTTTCTTTCTTATAGCGATGATTGAACTTTTAATTATGGACACATAACTAAACAAGCTAAAATGTGAACACGTGCATTTCAATTAGTGAATTATTCCGACGAAATTTAATTTACGAAGAAACATCATTTATTCGCAGAATAAAAGAAACAAAGCAATCTAATTATAGTATACTAGCAAACATCCCAGCGTCGTCTGTGCCAGTAAAAATATGAAGAAACAATTTATATTCCTTTTTTTTCATATATTTTTATTTTTATTTTTGTCCTGCGGTTTCACCCGTGTTAATAAGAATACGATGTATTAAAAAACTATTTTAAATACATCACGTTGTGAAATATATATATATATATATATATATATATATATATATATATATATATATATATATATATATATATATATATATATATATATATATATATATAGTAAAATGTTCCACACCCTTATCCACATCGATGATAAATAAGAAAATCTTTTTCTTTCTCTCAATTAAAATTAATTCAAAATCCTTGATTTATAAATTCATGAATTTTTGAATGAGCCGGGTAATAAATTCTGATAACATTCCCACCCGCTGCCGATTTCTAACACGAGACCCTCGGGTTGCTGGCCCAGGGCTTTACCGACTGTGCTATTCGGACAACAACAGTTAGAGATAAATAATTCATTATCTTTATGATTGATGTAATTTCAATTCCTTCCTATTAGTCATAGCGTGATGTTATATAGCCTATATCCCTTCTCAATAAATGGACTATTCGAAACTAAAATAATTTTATATTCGAACCAGTTCCTGAGATTAACGCGTTCAAAAAAAAAAAAAAAAAAAAAAAAAAACGAACTCTTCAGCATTATATTATTAGCATGGATTTGTCGATCAATATGTATTTCCCTTGTTACAACCCAAATGGAATAAGTTTACTGCGAAAAAATTTTGCAGCAGTATTCTGAAAAAGGTTATCTGATATTTACATAAGAGTTTTGAATTATTACAGGTTTTACACATATAATTCAAATCATCTGTACGTGACCAGCTATTTGCTGATGTCGACTGATAAAAGGCATACCGGTGAATAAGGATTGATTTATATAGTTTTTATGAAATAATACATGCAAAAAGAAATTCAAGATGTATCAATTACGGAAAAGTGCAAAGTATTAGCTAAAAATGTCGACATAGTCGAATCCATAAAAATCGATCGTTGCATAAAAATATTAATAATACACGCTTACAACTTGGATATTTATGTAAAAAGGTTTCTAAGAGTAAAAACATAAGCTACATATTTTGAAATTAAAACGAGCTTATGTGTGCCTCACATGACTTCCTTTTACTTCAAGTTAATGTAATTTTTCCATTATTGGTAATTTTAATGTCATTCAATTGTTTACTCTCTAAATATTATGATTTGGATGATTTGACGGATTCTGATGACGGAGAAGAAACTGAAGAAGAGGAAGCATCTGCATAAAATCTTAGTTCTTTCGTTTTTTAATTCAATTTCCCTTTTGTGATAATGTTCATAATTTTGCATTCATCTTGCATGTGCCAGTAAAAATTTCTAAATTTCTAAATATCACCAACAGTGGCCAAATTGAAACCAGATTTAAAAAAAAAATATTTTAAAAAATTGCCAAATTTGGCGACAAAAAGACTGGCAATATGTCGCCAAGAGTCCGCCAAATTGTAACACCACTTGAGTTAACATCGAAATTAGCAATGACCCCCCCCCCCCCAAAGAAGGGCAAAAGACCCCCTTAGAAATACTGGACGCAACCAAAAGGAGAGGTGCACAACTAGACCCCACTAGGAGTCTCCATACCGAATTTTAACTTTCTAGGACATACTGTTCTCGAGTCATGCGACATACATACGCACATTCGCACATCCGCACATACGAACATACGCACATCCGTACATCCGCACATACGCACATACATAAATGCGTACATACAGACATCACGAGAAAACTTGTTGTAACTAACTCGGGAACCGTCAAAATGGATATTTCGCGTGTCTATACGTTCTTAGGCACTTATCCACGAGTGGTCGAGTCGAAAAAAAAAAACTCAACATTCATTCGGGGGTGAGTAAAATGGAAATAAATGTCGATTTTTGAGTGAAAATTTTTTCGCCAATACAATACTTCCTTTTTGTAAAACGAAGTAAAAAAATGAAATTATCCTTTTTTGTTTATTTTACGGGTTTTGTTACATAAGACCGCAAAATCGCGCTAAAATATATGACGTGTTTAACTGCCTTTTGGGTCGATTTTCATTAGAAATATTTTTAAAATATAGTATTTTTTAAAATATAGTACTTGTGTATTTTTCTTTTGCTTTTGGTTTGTTATTTTTTTGTAAATTATATTTTGATTATTTTTTTAAACATTTTTTTTTTTCAAAAAAATACGTTATAGTTAAAAATGATAATTTTTATTTATGTTTTCTTATTTTAACAATTTCAAATTTCATATTATACATACTAATTTTTTTGCCTCACTTGTAAGATGGGCGAACTTTTATGTGTTCCTATATTTGCTTTTCTTATTAATTAAATAATAACTGTGACTGAAAATGGGTCTGGTTTATGACAAAACCTCTAGTAAAAGCTTTTCAAAAATTGTAGAAATTAAACAGAAACATGAAAGTAAGACTAAGCACTTTTTTTACGTAATTATCATTAATGAATAATTATAGAAAAATAAATGTTACTAGTTGCAATTAGATATGCTTAATATAAAAGAATATTTTGTTCTTTACATTTTTTATCTGTAAGGCGTATATTTTAATTACATTTTTGCTTTTAATTTTATGTGGATAATTATAAACAGGACACGAAATTTTAATTTTGTTTTTTACGTTTAATCTTTTATATTAAGCTTATTTGAGATTTATCCACCAATTCGAATTGTTAAAAAAAATCCTTTAAGATTGCCCAGAAAGCTGCACTCAGTGATCGCCATGTCTGCTAAATGCAGTACACGCAACCACGGGCTACCGGAAATAAAGAAAACTAGAAAAGCGCATGTGTGACTTTTTGTCACACGAAAAACAACTGATATGTCACATCCGTTACACAAAAAGGTAGAATTTCAAAGCCCTCAAATAAAAAGTTTTATTTCAAAAAGTTGCTGTAGGTTGAATTGAATAAAAGTTGCCCATTTTAGAGTTTTTTTGACTTTAACAAAAACAAAATAAAATAATGCGTATGAAGTAAGCAAAATCATTTTACACAACCTAAAAGAATGTGACAGTTTCAAAATTAGATGAGTTTCAGTTAAGAGTAGGGAAAAAATACATTTTGAACTGTATGCTTTAACCTTTACTCCTTTTTTCATAACAAAAAATCCTCTTAAAATCTTTGTGACGTGACTAAAATCTAAACAATAAGGTTACACTAAACAAGTAAATTTTTTTCTCGACAAAGAACGTATAAAAACGCAGAACTAAGAAAAAGAGAATGTAGTTAGAAAGGATATAGTTTGCGAAGTTTGAGTCCATTTTAAGCAGTTGTTTTCTTTAGATCAGATGGAACTTTTCAAATACTAATTTTTTTCAAACCTACTATAGAGAAAAATACTATTAAGCGATATTCCAAATGAAGTTTCATGTAATGCAGTCTTACCAGTAAGTGCACAAGTAAGCCCAATTTAAATTTAAACTGATACTAATATACGTTTTATTGATGTATGTATGCAATGGCATTAGGAAATCAAAATATGCTAAATTAAGTAACATCAGATAGTTCTATTGTTTATAAATTTTGGCAAAAAAAAAAAAAAAAAAACCTACTGCGTAATAGTAGCGTAGATCTACATCAGTAACTAGTCTAGATCTACATCAGTAACTAGTGCAGATTTAAAAATCAGGTAACAACTTGTCAGATTTCGGTGATCTTCGAAGGTTTATGTCATTCAAGGGGGGGGGAAGGAGAATGAAATAGGAATGTTTGAATATAGATTTTGCGCTTGTAAAGTTGAAATGTACATTCCGTGAATCATCGCCATTTTTTATTTATTTATTTATGTATTGTTTTTTTAAAGTGTGAAATTCCGCGAAATATCTGTCTCGCGGATAATCGAAATTTTACTGCATTACATAAGGAAACGGTCGGTTTCCGCTTCAAGTTCACTCACCAGCTCTCCATGGTCAAACTAAGGCCCCTATATATACGAGACGACAAATCAGCTTAAGATCAACCATTTTGGATAGGAGAGCGTGTTTGAGTGGTTGTCCGTTCTGGCAAGCTATCACGTTTGGCGATTTTTCACGGCGAGCAATTATTAGCGGCACCTGAATTGTTTATTAAATAAAATATTACTTTTGGTCAATTTGGCAGAAGCCCGAAACTTTACTCTGGTAACCCTAGCTCCGTAACAATGAAAAGTCCGATCCAAAATGGCTAAACTTAAGCTGATGCATCGGTCTGTATATATAGCGGCTCTAGGTCAAGATTTGCAGTTTTTCGAACTCCGGAGATTAGTCGAGCTGAGAGAACACCCTGCGAAATAAATACATGAATCAATAGGGTCGTTATGCAGGATCATAACATTTAAAACATAAATTACAATCCAAAAGTATTTATATGAGAGTTGGTGGCTTGATCGCAATGGCTCCGGGTTCGTAACTAGTAAGTTCCGGGTTAGATCCCATCAGGTCAAAGATCCTCCGTGTAGACAAATATGTCATGGTCATAAAGCCCTCCACGTGAAGCAATATCTCTGCAAATGCTGGGTCAGTAGTTATTAAGTTTTTGGTTTGGTTCACACCTTCGAAATGGTGATAAATGAGGTTTCCATTCATCGTGTGGTATCTTAGCCAATTTAGACTTACACATAATGGTGCTCGTAAAAACGGAAGCCGTCCCACGATGCTTTCAATCGACTGGCAATTGCTACTCGGGCTCGGTTTACCGAGTGGTATAAGACAACAAAAACAACTTATATGTATGAACTTAGCAAAGCAGGTCAACAAATGCTATCACTTAGTTTCATTCAGAGTCACAACTGCACTGCGAAAACTCTTCCTGTATCAATAGTGAAAAAAATTCATTGATGTTGGCACACTGTAAAAACAAGTTCAAAAACGACGAAACAGTAGTCAAATTTGAACATATCGCAGAGTCAAAATGGCTCCGAACATGTGGTATTCAAATTTGAAACATTCATATACTCATTAAATACTCAAATCAACTCATGTGTTAAAAATGTGCTCATTTTTAAGGTGTTTGTGCTCCTCTTTGAATATGTAATAATTTCAAAATTGAGTATTAACCGAAGTTATGTACTCATTTTTGAAAATGAAATAATTCAGCACCCTATTCGAAAACATGGGTACTCATAGTTGAAACAAAAGGATTCAAGAAAAATTTAAAAGCATGAACGTACTCATTTTTGAAAACTTCATTTTTCTCAGTGCAGTGGTTTTTACCGTAAAACCCTATTCAACAATGCAATTTTACAGTAAAAAAGAGCAAGAAGACTGAGTCTAGTTGCATTGAACACAAAACTCGAGATATAAAAAGCGGATATTGAACCAATCTACTCAATGTTACGAGAAATGTGCGTTAGTAGTAGTCAAATGATGACTTTCAGATCAAATGTGGTGTTTTGAAACTAAAGGTTCAAGTTGGGGAGCATTCCATCCAGACCCAAGAGGTTGCTCAAACCGCTGGATCTTTGTCCCGAGGGACATCACCTTATCTCAGAAAGAAAATAATCTTTCACTGAGATAAACTCCTACTTTATAATTTTATTTTTCAAAGTTGATAATAGTGTTACACAAAACAGTATTACAGTAACCCCCTGATTATCCATAATTTATTAGCGAGTTAATCATAAATCAGAAACATGTATTTTCTCTATGAAAAACTAATATCAAAAACTTTTTTTTGTCTAAAATTTAAATTTAAACTTGTTTGATTTTTGGTTTAAATATTTATAGATTTTTTGTGCTATTTCACATACTTACATTTATTCTTTATTGATGTTAAGTTCTCTTGTACGAAACTACAAGCATTGTTACTGTATTGTATGTATTTTTAGTTTTGAAGAAAGTTTTGTGTATCAATACAGTCTCGTTTTCGAGAAAAATCAATTTTACCTTATTTGACGCCGCTCATTTAAACCTTTTTGTGGTTTATCCACAATTTTTATTATGTGTGACATTTGTGTCATCCAATACTGCGGATAATAAAGAGTTTACTGAATTATATATTCATAACTTTTTTTTTTTTTTGCTGATCAAAGATCAGTTTTTATATTTTAGTGTATAAAGTTTATATCAATAATACATAAATAGTCTTACTATTATACAACATATATTTTTTTTTTTTGCTGATCAAAGATCAGTTTTTTATATTTTAATGTATAAAGTTTATATCATTAATACATAAATAGTCTTACTATATTATACAACATATATAACTTTTTTTTTTGCTGATCAAAGAACATATTTTATATTTTGATGTACAAAGTTCATATCAATGATACATAAATAGCCTTATTATTATACAACACCTTTTTTTTTTGCTGATCAAAGAACAGTTTTTATATTTTGATGTACAAAGTTCATATCAATGATACATAAATAACCTTATTATTATACAACACATTTTTTTTTGATGATCAAAGAACAGTTTTTATATTTTGATGGACAAAGTCTATATAAATGACATAAATAGCTTTAATATATATATACATATATCATCATCATTTTTTGTTTGTTCTAAAATCATTTTTTATACTTTGATGCACAGTGCTTTTTAAAAGACAAATAATTAGGCTTGTTACAACACTAACGTTTCTGTTCAAAGATCAGTTTTTATATTTTTATGAACAAAGTTTAAACAAATGACTATAAAATACCATTATTTTACAACAATAACTTTTTCTGTTCAATGATCAGTTTTTCTATTTTTATATAAAATTTTTCCAAGCATTATTGATGTGTTATTTCATATCAGTGACTTGTTAAATTTTTCCAAATAGTATACATTTTTAATTTTTGAGGTATTACAAATGTTTAATAAAACTGAATTTTTTAAATTATTGTGAAAAATTTTTATATTTTAATACATGGTCATAGCAGCTCATTATCACTGTTGTTTTCCAAAGAAGGTATAAGAAAATGACCGTACGGTAAACCATTGATTCCATCATTAAACAGATATTTTTTGTCATAAAAACATGACAATCCTAATTTGTTTTGAACAACCGTTTCAATGTTATGATTTTTTACGCTTATGTTTTGTTGGTTATGTCTTAAAAAAAGATTTTTATCCAATACTTCTTTGTATAAATCAGAATTAAAATTTTCAGTATATGATTTTGTTATACCTTTGGCTGTTTTCTTTGATCCATTGCTATAAACTAGTGAATACATTTTACATTTTAACCCAATAAATTATTTTATAGGATCAGTGGATTCATGTTTTAACGCTCCTAATCGACCAGAATTTTCTGAGTTGAACAAGTAATGATCTTTTGGAAAATTACTAGAATCTATTATGGGCTTAAATATTGTTTGTAAATCTTCAAAAACATGAGGCGCAACTATTTCCAAGTAGAAACTATCTGTATCTGTATAAAGCAAAGAACAGTTTTCTTTGTAATATTTTTTAAAGTATTTATAATACATTCTGAAAAGGTGCAATTTACTAAGTTCAAGAACAGTAAAGCCTAAAAAATTTGGCTCGTTAAGATGTAAAGTTTTTTGTTTCATTTTAAATAAAACAAAGTTATCATTAATTATTTCAAAGTGTTCTAATAATGGATTGGACAGTTTTTTTTTACACTGATGTACATTGAATGTACCTTCAACGTTAATTCTGTTTCTAGGATTTTGTAACGTTTTCCCAAAAAATGCGTTGTTTATTAGTTTAAACACCGATTTTTCAAATTTGTATTTGGATTTAAGTCTTTCATTGTTGTTAAACTCGATATAAGGTTTTAGCCATGGTTCTTGTTTAAAAGCTAATATTCTATGAATTTTTTTTTTAAATTAAACCATTTTTTAAATAGAATTTTAAATTTTGATAGTGAATTACATAGTTTTTTTTTTCATAAAAGTTAGGAGTTAATTTTCGATTTTGTTTTGTAAGTGTGAAACCTCCACTTTTCAACAACTTTTTTTGATAATTGGAAAGCATGTCATAGTTTATAGTTATGTGATCAGGAGCAAGAGGCCAGTCCTGAGTTATTTGAGCTTCATTCGAATAAGTAATATCCACCTCCAAGATATAGCCTACTTCAGAAGTTGAAATCGTGTTTAAAACATTGAATTTTTTAATTTCATTATCAGATAACCATTTGAATGCTCCAATTGGTAGATATTGACTCATAGAATGACCATATAAGTTGTTAGCATCTAGAGCTAAAATATATGATTCTTTTTCATTTTTGTTATAAGTTTCTGGAATGTATCTATTATTTGCACATGCGTATCTCTTTCCTAAAAAACATATACCTCCTCTAATACTGTTTTCTATCCATATATACATATTAACATCTGCAAAAAGTTCTAGTTCTGCTTTAGTAAATTTTAAACCTGCGTTCCATGTGAAATCGGCAAGACTTATAAAATGAAATATGTCTAACCCATAACACAAAAAACACTTCCGGCGAAAAAAAGAGACGCATTCTGCTAAAAGCAGAACATCTAATTCTTGATATAACTTTAAATAATCAGAAAAAAATTTGCAATTAAATGTTCTAAATACTAATAAAGCAAATTCATAATCTTCGTCAGCAATTGGTTTATTTGTTAATTTGTTGAAAAATTCGTGTTTCGGAGGAAGTCCTGGTTTTTTTAATATTTCTGGATTTGAAAAATATGAATATGGAAATACACCTTTTCTTTTTAATAAAAATCTGTTTTTTTCATTCGCATAGTAGGAATTAAAAATCTTAAAATCATGGTTTGAATTATTGAGATTTTCAACAAGTGTAGCTAACGATGGGTTTAAAAATTGCATACTATCTATAAATTTAATTTCATCAATTTGAGAGGTAGTAAATTTTTGTGTATTTACTGGAATGATGCGAATAGATTTTCCATATTTTCCACTTAGATGTTTTAATATCAAGTGTGAGTCATATCCTTTAAGGTTGTGAAATATTACCGGAATGAAATATCGAATTCTATAATTTAAATTGCAATGATTATGAGCAAATCCGCGAAATATACCAGTAAAATGACAATGATCTCTGACAACTTTATCTGTTTCTGTAAAAATCTTATCACATATGTGACATTTAGAGTTCTTATGAAAATTGGATTCTGATAATGGAACGACTAACTTCATTTTTTTAAGTAAAGTTTTGCAAAGTTTTTTTAAGACCCCAAGAAAATTTTCTACGGCATTTTCACCACAATAATATTTTTTGAAAACAATAGAATCATGTTGATCCAAACATAATATGCTATAGCTATATGCCACATGTTCCTCAGTAGGTGTGGTGAAACTTTTAGATGTAGAAGGGTAACAAGTGGAGACTGGTTTAACCATACATTCAAAATCAGAAAATATAACATATGGATGATAAACCATTTTATCAAATCTATCAAATCTGATATATTTTTTATCTTCTGGTGGCATTACAATTTTTTGTGACTCATTTTTGAAACAAAGTTTTTGATGTAGTAATAATGTTTGTTTCCTCTGAAATCCTGCCAAACAGTTGAAACAAAATTTATTGATACCTTTTTTTGTTTTCATAAGACTATTAAATCGTCGTATCACAAAAAAATGATTTTTGTACAGTAACAAATTTACCAGTTTTCCAGCTCTTTTGCTTACATAATAAGGAAATATTTCATTTTCATAACCATATACATTAATTTGTACTTTATTTTTTTTTTCAAATTTTTGAATTTGATCTATTTTTACAGGAAATTCTAAAAAATTATAATCAAATCGTGAAAAATATTTCTTATAATTTTTTGCTCTATTGGAGTTAATAATTGAAGGATAAATCGAAGCTATAACAGAGTATAAAAAACAACGGTTGCCTTCACATTTGATGTTTAATAAAGCACGTTTACGTTTTAAATAAGATGCTAATTTTATGTTTTCACACCCACCAAAGAGCCCTGAGTAGTTTCCTTTGTGCACATCTAAATAAAGAATATGTTTGATAATCCATCTACTTCCATTTGATACAAAGTTTTCAATGTCTAATTTTATTTTTCTAAACGCCGAATCTATTGCACTGTAAATTTGGTATCTACTCAAAATACGCTCAGCACGAGAACAAAAGTAAAAAGTTTGTGAAACTTCTTCCCCTTCAATTAATTTTGAAAAAACAATGTTCAAACAAATAATAATTCTTATTCTCAAAGATACTGAGCTATTAAGCAAGTTAAATATGCTCACTCTTGCATCTCTGTGCAAGCTATCAATGTCATAATAATTAGTAACTTGAGCTCTTACACTTCGGATATATCCTCTAAATGCTGATCGGATAGTATTAAATTTATAGTGATTGTTATTTTCAATCATTACTCGCTTTGAAACACATAGTAGTAATAACTTTGTAATAATTATTAACTTGTGTTTTCGCTCCTAAATGATAGTCTGAAACTCTACCATTCACTGGATTACATAGTAGTAATAACTTTAATAATTATTAACTAGTGATCTCATTATAATGGTATTCATGATCACACATTTAGGTTTAAAAAGAATTTAGAAAAAAAGAAAAAAACATTATTACTGATTTTTTACATACTCTGTCCACACTTCAACTGCTTTTTTTTAAGGTTAGTAATTGGTTCAGATTTATGTTAAAACGTTTTTTATCTCCTCAGTTAAAAAATTATCAAATCTCCGACTGTTACACATTTTTTGGAACAATGAAGAGATAACGAATAAATATTTCAGAGAAACAAACTTATTACCGATTCTTAATCAACTGAAAAAAATAACAAGTCACTGAGTGTTACATATTTTGGTTAGTTACAATAAAAAGATAACTGTACAAATTTCAAAAAAAAAAAATCATTACTGATTTTTTACGTACTCTGTCAACACTTCAACTGCTTTTTTTAATGTTGGTAATTGGTCCAGATTCATATTAAAACGGTGTTTTATCTCACCCGTTGGTAATGACTTCGAAAATGCCAAGTAGTAACTATGTCTGTATTCTTTTATTTCAATTGCAGTGTTTTTACCCCGGTAAATACTATAACTTTCTATATTTTTTCCTGATGTTGATGATGTTGGGGACAAGTTTAGATCGTAATGCTTTTGTTTTTTTTTTACACCCTCATCAACTCTTAGAGGAGAGAATTCGTCCTCCTCTTCGCTTTGAAGAGGTTCTGGACGCTTTCCAGTCTTTACTCGTTTAGCTTCTAGTCAAAAGAAATGTTTAAAAAAAAACTTTAAATTTTTTGTTAAGTTAAATGTAAAGAGATTTAGTACAATAAAAGAAAAGTAATCTCACCTCTTGAAGCCATTCTTCTTACGTTGTAAAAGTCTTCTTAAGTAAAGAAGGTTCTACTGAGAATGATCATTGCTCAGAGGTTTATATACCGAAATACCTATTTTTTATAATTACATCTATTATGAGCTTTAATGATTTCACCACTTTAAAGCAAGACCGCTTGTGTGTGTGTATACTAGTGACCTTAAAACATAATCTACCTTCATAACAAAAACTTTTGTGAAAACTTTCATATACGAAATGGTTTGGTAGTCATTACCCTGAAATGAAGGTCAAATGAATAAATTTGATTAATTTTTTGATTTATTACTATGATCATTAACGATTGCACCATTTTAAAGCAAGACAACGTGTGTGTGTCTATACTATCGACCTTAAAACATAATCTATCTTTATAACAAAAACTTTTGTTAAAACGTATTCTTCGATATGGTTTGGTAGTTATTACCTTGAAATGAAGGACAAGAGAATATATTAGTTTAATCTTTTTATTTTGTATTCGAGTTACATAAAACAGGATTAGTTTTACAATGTGTGAAGAGTTTCCACAAGTTCATCAGGTGATAATATCTTAAAATAACCAAATATTAATTTTGAAGAATTAGGAATGTCCATGTTTGTTTCTCGTGCTGTTAAAATACAGTCCAACAGATGAGTAAATAATGTTTTGTTTGGTCCGAATACTTGAAATCTTTCTTGTACATCACGTCTGTGCAATTGACAGTATCCAAACCAATCATCCAGAGGGTCCTTGTGAATAAATTGAAAAATTTCAGAGTTGTTTAGAATTTTAAAATAAACCACCTTGTTTGAATCGTCACGTTGCAACGCATCTTTCACACATTCAACAATGTTATTGAATAGAGCTGGGTGAAGGTAAAAGTAATCTCTCGCTGAACAGCAGTTGCAGAGAATATAACCGTATTTCTCCATGGTTGATCTTCTTCCAAATTGATATCTTTATGATGATTCCTTATATTCTTTGTTCAGTGGTTGACAGTATTGAATGTAGAGGGGACGAGGAATCTTGATTAGCTTAAAATATCGTTGTGCAAAATTTTGAACAATTCGTTCATTTTGGCAAGTATTATTTGGGTGTAAGCGATTAATGGGTAATTTTCGACAAACATGCCACAGAAAATAAAGGCAGAACAACCCACATGATGAAGTGTATACATGTTGTAAAAGGTTATCGTTCCATTCTAAGCTTGATGAATTTTTATCGATAAATTTTTGAATATTATGTAATGGTGGAGTACCATATGAACAAAAAAAAAATACAGTTTGCGTTTTTTTCGAAATACATTGCTTGCCAGTGTTGTCCTTTACATTGGGAAGGGTCCGTATTAACAATAAAAGAGCGATGATGTTTCCTTCGATCTGGGAGCGTATCGCTTGCAAACACTCCACCAAAGTTTGATTTAATTTTTTTATCGCTCAGAGCTAATTTTATTAACGCAAAAGTATCCATGCTCATTTAAAAATCTGTAAAGACGTTTCGGCTTTTATCTATTTCAATGAGTGCTTGCATTTCCATATATGCAATTAAAGTAACTGTTTCCGGAAGATCGTCATCAAATTTAAGGTGAATTGATATATCACCGCTTCGAGTTATATTCGCAAAAGGGGAACTAGCTGAGTAATCTTGTGTGAGGTTAAAACAGTAAAAACACGAGTTTTCCATGTATGAATTACAAGAAATATTTGTTTTATGCTGTGTCATATCAGTGAATAAGCTTAAATAGTTTCTGGCGAATAAATTTTTCCCATAACTAGGAGTATATGGTGAGCTTGGAACTTGAATACCATTTTCAGTAAGAAATATATGATTCAACTTGTAATTTTTAAAATTAAAAGGATTTTTTTTTAAATCTCCGGTATAAGCAGAATTTGATACTAACCCTAAGATTATGCGTGAAGGAAGAGCACCATTGACTGCATTTGGTATAGTGATACTTTTTATCCCAGAACTTAATGTAAACGTTTTTATTTCGATTCGAGTAAACGGCATTTGGACAAGTGATTGTTCTAGTGCCTTTTCGTGAGCTACGAGAATGGAACTTGATATTTCACATTTTCTAACAAACAAACTTATATATTCAATTTGAATATGATAATCGCCTGCAGCCGCTAATAACCCAAATTCATTTTTAGCTTTTAACAACCGAATGCGGATTGAGGTTCCGTTTATTAATAATTTAGACTGAGTTCCTAAATCGGTATGAAGAATCCCACACATGTCAAACACTTTTCCATTTTTGACACGCTCCCATCTTTTTTTTAATCCTTCATTTTTTCCAGCTGCTACCAAACTTACATCATCAAATTCGCGAGCTGTGTCTTTTTCAAATAATCCTGCACTTAATAAATTCTTCTGAGAAGATTCTGGATGAAATAACATGCTTTGGATGTAAGCTTTGTAAGCATAATTGGTTTCTGAAGAAATCTGACGATCGTTAAGTGACACATGACATTCTGAAAACATTGTATTTAGGAGGTAATTAATTGGACCGCACCTATCTGTATCTTGAAAAGCTGTACCATCTGCTTTTAAAATTTTTGCTTGAACGTAAAGAAAAATATGAGAGGGATCATAGTAGCTTTCACCTAATCCGCATAAAAGGAATTCTATATTATTATTATGATCTGAAATCGATGCAACAGGATGAATTTCCACAAATGATGATCGATCTATTGCTAATTGTATGGGTGTAGATGTGAACAAATCTAATTCACTTTTAGTGCAATAACATTTTTCCATTTTCACAGATTTGCAAACACGTCTTTTGTGCAAGATTTCTTTCGTTTCATCTGTCGTTTTGGTGTACGTTTTTTTCTTTTAATGCCTCTGCCACCTCTCAATTTGCGGAGAATATCTTCTTTAATTTCATTTCTAGCTTGGCGGAATTGATTACGTGAGGCTTCACGAAAAGATGTACCTCGTGACATATCTTCCAACATGTTTCGACCTGATGTTAGTAAATGTTTTCCTAAATATTTGCTAGCCTTTATCATAATTGGCATTGCATACCTTTTTAAATTACTAAATAGACCATATCCTCTTTGTATGGGATAATTTGAGGCAAAATAGGGTCCTCTTCCTTCTTGTTGATTACAGTAGTAATCAATACATTCGTGAGGATCTAATCTTTGACCATGTGTCTCCATGACCAATAAAGTTATCTATAAAATTTAATTCCATTGTAAGCTCATTTTATGCAATTTTCTTTCGAAATGAAAGTACCATATTTGTTTTACCTGACAAAAATTTGATGGGAGTGCCACTACTTGTAACTAACTCAATCTCAATAACGTGAAAATAGTGTTTTTTTACCGGGAAATATAAAGGTACTGTAAATTGTTTCACAATTTGTTCTTTATATTCATTAGCAATGGGTATTATTTTTAAGATAGGTGCGGATACATCTCCCACTAATGAGGAAGAAACAATATCACAATAAACATAAACTTCAGTAATTCCAGCTCGTAATTCCAAAATGTAATCCGATTTATAACGTCCTTCTGTAAAAGTGTTTGTAAGAAATCCAAGCATATTTGAAAGTTTTTCGTTAAAAATGACTTTAGTATTTTCGGGAACAACCAATTCAACTTTTGAATCAAATAATTTTTTTAGAAAAATATGATGAAATTCTTTAAAAAAATCTTTAGGTTCTTGGTACATGCCACTTGGAAGGTTTAAATAAAATGTATTTGGTTTTTTACGATTAACTAAAAAACTTTCATATTCCATAATTTGAAATTTTTCTCCTTCAAATCGGTCAATTAACTCTGAATACTCAAATTCATTTTTACCTTGAATTATGTGAATTTCATTTTTAAGATTTAGTGCATCCATTAATTTGGGACATGAGTTACGTTTCATTGCGAGTTCTACATTTGATTGTAGTTGAAGAATCACCTTATTCTCATGCTTTTTAAAAAAAGCTAAATTATTTCTGGTTTCATAAATAATTTTCTCTGAAATTTGATCAAAAACATCTCTTTCTTCCATTTCACGAAGTAAGATTTCATGTCTTTTTTTCAATATTGGTTTTTTAACTGTAATTTTAATTTCTTGATTTTTAAACATTTCAACATTTGGAGGATTATATTTACGTGTTATTATGGTTGCTCCTCTGTCATATGCCGGTGTAATATCATCAATATTTGGATTGAGATTTAAAAGTCGTAAAAAATTATAACCTTTTTCAGCTGAAATATACAACTCACAATGAGGTTTTAAGGATATTTTTAATTTTGTGCTGTTCTCTATGAGTGAAAATGATATTATTGGAACTTTAGTAATAGCTCTGATATTAGCGGTTACACCCTGAACAAAATCCGAGAAGTTTTCATTATACAATGGAATGACAAATTCAGGTAATAACGTAGTATCTTCAACATCTTCGATGGTTTCTATAGTATAACTATCGTTGTAGTCAGGGTGAATGGTAAAATATTTCCCTGGCAAAGTAACTTCGGACAAACAACACTCCCAGTCACCAGTCAACGTTATTGGGTGAGCTAATTTGGTTTTAAAATGATCAGGAGTGTTATTTGGAAAATAATTCATGCTCGCATTTGAAGGTAACAAAATATGAAAATCATTCACTGATTGATCCATTATAAATCTTTCACAATCTGATCAGCTTGTATCCACGAGTTTTGAGAGCTTGGAAAGCCAACCCATTTAACAAACAGCTGACAATTTTTTCCCCTACCTCTTGTTCGAATTACTTTTTCAATTGCCCAAAATTCTTTCGATGATTTGTCTATTTTCTGCAATTCTTCGTTATAAAACCGCCCTTCAATTTCTTTAGAGTCAAAATCTTGTAGAACATAAGTAGCTGGGATTGTAGGATATCTTTTGTAAATGCGAAAAACTTCTTCCGTCCACCTCGGCAAATAGCCTTTGCGAAAAACTTTGCGAGCTTTCGATATTCTAACTACATCTCCTACTGCAAAACGGAATTGTGGTAGTGAACTGTAACTGTACAAACGTTTATATAGTTTTGGTTCATCGTCTACAGTTACTTTAAAAGGTGCAAATCCGTGAGCGCTGTGAATAGAATGATTATATGAATCAACTAATGCTGGTAAAACATCATAATATCTATAAGAGTTGCGAAAAGTAAAAACTTTGTATAATCTTTCTAAAAGTGTTCTATGAACACGTTCTAAAATTGCACATTTTGTTTCACTTTTTGTTGAATAGTGGTGAATATTATGTTTTTTTAACACCTCGTTAACATTTTTGTTATAAAATTCAGCTCCCTTATCTGTTTGAAGATTTTTGGGTTTTGTTTTTTTAAATAATTTTTGAAAAACTTGTGCTACTGTTTTTGCTTTTTTATTTTTAACAGGAAATACTCTTAAATATCTAGAGAATACATCGATAATTGTTAAAATGTAACGATAACCTTTGTTAAATCGAGATAACTTTTTCACATCAATTAAATCACTTTGCCATAATTCATTTATTCCATATGCAATTGTTTTGCATCTCTGAAATTTGTAACGAACTGGACGATGAAGTGTGTAAACGTCTTGTTTAGAAAGCCATTTCTGTACAATACTTTTATGCACTCCGCTTGCTTTAGACAATCGTTTTACCCCTCCGAAAGACCCTGGTTCTTTTGGATTGAAGTATAATTTTTTCAATCTGCCCAAGTTTGCCATTTTAATGGAGCTTTGTCTTCCTGAGATGAATGTGAGCTTGTCTCCTCAAATTCTGTCCATTTTGGCAAAGTGACTTTTAAATCTGATTCTTGGGCTCCATTTTTTTCAAGGTCTGGGATTACTTTTTCTACAGATGATTCAGAACTTGACCTTCTGAATGCAGGATTTGTATCTGTTAATGCCAATTGTTCACGCAGATTTGAATTTCCTATCCACTGAATTGGAATGTTACTTTTTAGTATAGCATCGAAAAAGGCATTAAATCCTCTAGGAGGAGTTACTCCTTTTATATCTTTCATCATATAACTAAATAAGTCTATTATATTACTACGATATTCTGGTTTGCCATTTACTTCCAACTCATTTTGATCATTAAATGTGTAACCATTAGTATGTAAACTTTCTAATATTGGTAAAATGAATTTTTTTTTATTTTTTGGTACAACATATCCTATATATTTTGACAAATTAAAGCTCCTAGATAAAGTTTTAGGTGCTTTTTCTGCAATACTTTTCATCAAAATGTCTGGAGTCTTATCTGGTGAAAGTTCTGCCATCAGTTCTTTTGGAATCTCAAACGGTTTGCGAGGAGGAGGGGGTTGCATTACTCTCTGATATTTGGGTATTAAATCTGATAATAGTTTTGCCTTAATATCATCAGATGTTAATTTTTCATGTAGCACACTAGCAATGTTATCCTCCAATCGAATCTCAGGTTTGCTTAGTTGATAATATTCTGAAACCAATTCAGGTAGAACCAATGCCATCTTCTTAGACATAATTCTATATGCGTTTGCCAATTGCTTTGCTCGCAATGCCTCCTAAGAGACTTAGAACAGCAGGTAAAATTAGAGGAAGAAAACCACCTACTTGACGATTTGTAACAAAAAGTTTACGCTTGCGAGAAAGTGGAACTCTTCTATCAGCTAATAATCGTATTACCCTTTTGTAACTACACAATTTTTTAATTTTACTCGTTGCTATGTTTCCAGCTAGCAAATTTTGACAAATTTCACACAGAGTTTTTATTTGGTCATCTGATGCGGTTTTTAGTATTGCTTTTCGCTGATTAGGATTTGCATTAGCAAGTACGTGCAACAAATGAACATGACGATTTAGTCGCTTCATTTTGTAGCAGGAACAAATACCCAATTAATCATGTCACAATCAGGAAATATAGACTGACGGAGACGATGTTCCTCTGGTGTTCTTGGGTGAACATCAACTAACAAATAACTAAACGGAGCCTTTGTCGCTTTTTTATAAGCGTCCATAAAGTATTTTGATTGTCCCGGAAATGCCTGTCTAGCAAAACAGGATACTTGGGACAAATCACGGTTGTTACGAAATAAAACAATGTAATGTGTATTCAAACTTATATCTCTCATTGCTTTTACTCTTGGAAAAAGGTTTTGCGTTATAAGTATTATGCTGTACTTTTTGTGATGAGATCCAACAGTAAACATTTGAGATATTTCAGGTGTTAAACTATTCATCATATCATCCAAGACAATCAAATCACTTTCTTCTTCTTCTGACGGTAACCCACATACAAATTTATAGGTTTTCTCTCTTAAAAACCATGGTTGCCAAACTGTGTAACACCAGACAATTTGTTTTATAGGGTGGTCATAAACTTGTTCAGAAATAATTTGGCGAGCGAGTTCGGTCTTGCCCGATTGGGAAGGACCAGTGATCATACGGGTAGAAGGATGTCTCAATTTTAACATTTTAACCAATCTAGCAAATTTCACAAATTTTTTCAAATTCTTCTCTTTTTAATTGTACACCAATTATTTCGGGTTTTAAAGTCTTAGTTTCATTTGACCAGAAATATCTTATATCAACCACTTCTTCGTTATTCTTTCTACAAACATGAAGAAATATCTTTCGACCAATATGTTTCGATATTGTGCAAGGGGTGTTAGTTATGTTTATGATTTTTTCTTCATTTTTGGTACTCACGTGAACGTAGCTTATGAAAAAAAACAGTTTCAATTGCAATAGCAACTAATACAAGTATAATAAAATAATTTTGCTTCAGCATTCTAAATTTGAACAACTGCGTTGGAAACTTTTCCAGAAATAATCTAATTCTAGAGTGCAATTAAATTTATAGTTAAAAAAATCCAATTCATTACATTACTTTACCTTTGGATTGGACTAAAGTTAAACCGTGGGGAGACAAAATTGATTTAAAAAAAAAAAAAAAAAAAAACATGCTAAAACTTTTGTTTTAACCTCTTGGGTCTGGATGGAATGCTCCCCAACTTGAACCTTTAGTTTCAAAACACCACATTTGATCTGAAAGTCATCATTTGACTACTACTTGCGTTAACTTTTATTTCGAATGTGAAAGTAGGAACAAAAGCCTCGATGCGTTAGTCACGGGATAAACCGATTAGCACTTCACGTATTTACTTTTTACAGGACAATTTAATGTAAAATGTTCAACGTGCTTTGAACATTCTTTTTTACGGCAATACTAACCTTGAAACGTTCCAGTGCGCTTTGCAGCATCGCTAAGTTTAAATGAAAAAAAAATCATTTGATGTAATTGTAGTTTGCTAAAGAAATTACACGAGAATTTTCCTTCTGTATGTCTTCATTACGCCAGCAGAAGATTAATACTTTAAGTACTATTATCATTACTTTTATAGCATCCTGATTAACTTACTATATGACTTCGTAATTTTGAAGGACGAGGCAAAGTTACTTGTTATATCACATAAATGAGTCAAGTGATAGAGACGATTAAACGCAAAAACGTTTTGTCATACTTCACGTGCAAAACGCACGTACAATGTGTACATGATCTCGTATCTAAATAAAAAAGGCAATACAAACTTAAATATTTGCTTTAAAAAATCAGATTTTGATTTAGTTAATGTGTTTTTCTTTTTAAAATTTTTGCACCAGAAAAAAAAAGAAAAAAAAAAAGAAAAAGAAAGAAAGAAAAATGAGCACTGTAAGTCATATGAGGAAAAAAAAACAGTAGGGGAGACCGGGGATGGTTAGCTTTAGGAGCAGGTAGACTAAGCAACAGTAACTCGTAACCATCACGTGGTTTTCATGAACTAATCACAAGCGTCGATGCCTCCCCGTGACCCGCGAACTTATGCGAAGTGAGCCACAGCAGTCTTGAGGCGTTCGTAAGTGAGATCACATGTTGTGCTTTTGGTCTCGGTAAGTATTTTTCCGTTCGTACTTTTTTTGTTATTGTGCTTATAAATCTGTTAGAAACAATCAGAAAATATACAAATAATTAATCTTACTTATTGTTATTTTTTAAGGGTTTTTATTTTAAATCTTTAAAATAAGAGAATTGCATGTATCAAAGTTCTTTGTGAACGGAGAATGGATCTCAAATTTAAGTTTGTTTATATTGAATAAAAAGTTTCAATCATTTAGTAAATTTTGGTGTTTTATTTTATACTAATCCTCTGTATTTACACTAATTACTGCCTAGGTCAACCAACCCCATGCGTATGGTCAACTTATCCCGGGCATGGGGTAGGTTGACCAAGCGTCAGGAGTTTATAAAATCGGCTAAATAAGTATTATAGTTATGAATATATAGGTCATATTTTAGTGTTTCAGGTACCTGAGTAGTTCTTTTATCTGTAGCAATTGTTGTTTTTGTCATAATAAGTTAAACATCAGAGATATACGAGCTTAAATCAAAAGTAAGTCAACCATTCCCGGTCTCCCCTACACTATTTTACGAATACATCTTGGTTTAATCAATGTATATGTATTTCAGAACATCATCTTTGAATAAAATAACATTTTTATGCAGATAAGTTTCATCACTAGTCTGCAACAACAGAAAAGCTTCCTATCAGTAAAAATTTCACTGAAATTATGGTTTTAACTTTTCAAGCATAACGTCTCGTTTTCAAGTAAAACATCAATCTTGATGATTCAAAGCGTCGTAATTATCAAATCAATGTAATGCAAGACGCAATTGAACCTCAGGGCACTTCTTGAGTCACAAGTTAACGCAACTACATGGTTAAGAAGTCTTATCTAACATAATGCTAACTAGTATCCGAACTACTTTGCATGTAAATAGGAATCATTTCATTAAACACTAAAAGCTCATTTGAAAGATGTCGCCATACTTTCCTACTTTACATGCTGCAGTATTGTAAGTAGATTATTAAGGTAGGACAATTACGTAATTTAACGATTTTTGGGGGTAGAGAAGTTGTTGCGGTGAATATTTTGATGTTGTTACATTGAGTAAAAATGATAATTATCGACATTTTTAGCGGATATTGGATGTTTATTTACAATCGGCTCAAAGGAGAAGGAATGTTTACAATTACAATACATTAATTTTACATTAAGGTTCAGACTACAAAAATTGAGTGATTGTTCTGGACAACCTTCTGTCGTAATATATGTCTCTTCAGATACGTCATGTGATCCTAGTTCTAGCGACTCTATTGGTTAAATTTGTTGTTTGTTTCATTCTGTATAATATTTTCTGTACATATACGAAGAAATTGGTACATGTTTGTGTTTTAGGAACTGCGAGAAGATGTTACAATTATTCAACCCTAACTCTGACAAATGTCTATGAAAAAAGGAACTGTCCAAAAAATGCTATTGTTTCTCAGCCTGTTTCCAATTAGATTACACTGAATAACGAACAGAAGATTCAGTGAAGGTAACTGAATGTCTCGTGGATTATTTCATCCAGATGACAGTTCTGGACGCTTTTGATTATAAATTTTAAGCTTCCTGAACACCATCATTTTCTGAAAAAAAAAAGCAGATATTCTCTGTATGATATTAATGTTATCTGTCTCAGGTAGCATTAATAACATAACATAGTGACATTAATTAATCATAGTGTTTAAAAGAATGACACTAGATTTCAAAGTCATGTTGAAATTTACAAGGTATAGAAAAGTTATTTTATCGTTAAATAATTTTATATATAAACCAGAAGAGAAATTGACATCATTAAATGATATTTTAAAACTTTGGACATGCTCCTTTGAAATATATATCCTCATAAAACAGGGAGTTTCCGAATTCTTGGGCAAAACTTTAAGGGGTGATGTTATACATCAGGACAAACAATATATTGTTAAAAAAAAAGTCCCAAACGTTTTCTGAAGAGGATTGGTGCCATCATATTTTAGGGCCCAAAATTTCAAGTGATCATAAAAAACGAAAAAAATGGTCGTTTCGTTTGCGGTTTTCGCTAAAATTATTCTTTTTGTTGTGTTTTCTTGAAAATAAATTTTGATGAAGGCGTTTTAGACTTTGGTGTAACAAATAACATTTCTTTACCGCTATTTTTGAATCTCATTAGATGTCTAATGCTTGGATATAAACTTAACTTTTGTGCTTAAAACCTAAATTGTTGGGTGTGATTTTAAGTGTAGCGAAAAAAGAACTGTGTTCAGGAGTTTAAGTACACTCTGTCAAAAAAAAAGCATTCACCCGGAAGGAAGCGAGCGACCTTAACGAAACTTAGCTTACAGGAAGATAAAGAAATGATTAAAAATTCAGAACAAAAGCTAGTTTTATTAAGAAGTTATTACGCAATAAGGGTTTTTCCAAACCATAAGTAGTATAGTCTGCTCTAGCAGCTATACCAGATAAAACACGCCGTGGTATGGAGTGACATAGGTTACCTATGACCACTGGGAGTAAATTCTGTCTGTCACAGCTCAACAAAATTAGACCAAAAAATGGCGAAACCGAACATTAAAAAAAAAAAAAAAAAAGTTGAAACCTGTTGCAAATTATTTCTTACTCTTCCAGCAAGAAAAGTCCCAACGTTGAGTTTTGGGGGAAAGGGGGGGGGGGGTGAAGTAATCCTCTTTTTAAATAAAAATACTTAATACTTAATAACTTTCTATTACTTAAAAAAATGCTCAAAAGTCGCAGAAACCACACTTTATAGTAGTAAAATAATAATTTGTCATAGAAAAAAGTGCCAATTAATTGGGGTGCACAGATAGGGGGAGGGGAGTGTCCATCGCGCAGATTGCGTCATTGGGATTTTGAAGGCAGTTTTTTCAAGGCGTATTTCTTCCTTTTTTGAGGGTTTTCACTCTGGATGGGTACACCATCGCTTTGGGGGGGGGGGACCCTGAATTTGCATTCTAAAATCAACGATTGCAGTGAAGTTCACTAAAGGATTTCACTAATTTTAAACTTTTCCAAAGTGCAAAATGCTACACAATGATATGGCAATGTCAGAAAGATAATTTTAAAAGATCTAAGCGGGCTCAGTAACCAGTTTCGTTGTGTTTGGAATTATTAAACTGTTTAGAGCGCTGGAGTGATATTGAAAACAAAATCCATGTGAAGCATAAAAAGAAGTCCAAATTGACTGAAGTTTCCCTCCTTCTTCTTAATTAATTTACTTCAACTTTTCTATATCTTTTGCCATCACCATACGGGGGGATAAACCGAAATTGCCAATATGTAGTGAGACGGGCAATGCTGCAATTCTGCACCCTCTAAGTTGGTGGGGGTTCTCGTTTGCCAACACCTAGCCGCCTCTCTTTTACGCAGCTGGTTATGTGAAGTATGCTTAATATGCGCACATATACTTGCAGCACTCTCAGAAACTTTTGAGTACATTATGCGATAAAAAAATTGATAAAGGTGTTACATCAGCTACCCAACAATCCAACGTAGTGACAAATTTAGGTGGTCCAGAACCTGCAGTGATTCACCGATAGAAGAAGTCTTGATGAGAGCAATGAGCAATACAACAGTAGAATGCTAAATACTGCTCTTCCCTCTCTATGGGTACTGACTCAAGTTGGTAGTGGTATTGCTCGCCGATATTGGTCGGTCGCTGATAATAAGGTGAAAAGTGATGAGGCCTTTAACGTTACAGTAGTAAAGTAAAAGGATATGGAAAAGCAAAAAAAAAAAAAAGGTGGCCTTTCTTTGTAAAGGAGGTATGAAGTTATGTCTCTAGCTTCTGTTACGAGAGTAGTTACTATCTGTAGAGATGTGTAAACCCAAAGGAAGATACCTTCCCGATCATGTTTTCCTTTTTCGGTATTATTTTTTTCGGCAAACTGTAAAGAAATATGCTAGCAATGCTGTTTGTACGTCACAAGTTTGTAAGTATGTATGGGAAAGCTAGTGTCATTTTTGATGGGTACAAAAAAGGGGGAAGCACCACAGAAATATTATCTGAGTCCTATTACAGCCTAGCCTTCTGCTCTTGAAGACTTTCTGCGCCTCATATCTTTAGCTTGCTTTGAGCTGTTCATTGGATATGGTGAATGTTTGAAAAGTCTGAAAATGGACTGAAGTGCTCAACTATGTGCACAAACCATTTTAGACATAGCTGTAACAATAACGATTTTGCCGAGGATCTTGGATCCATAAAATTTTATTTTTTAGACTTCCACATTTCCCTAAAATGCTAATTTTTCTAGCCAAAAACCGAGTTTTTTCATTGATAAAATACTTATTAGTTAAATTTGGATAAATTATAAAGCAAACAGAATTGTCTTAAAATGTTTCTTCCGTAGACTCAAAATATGTATTACTAAAACTGACATTTAGTAATTTAACATTATGCTTCAACAGCGTATCAACTACCTTTCAATCCACCCTATACTGATAAATAAAGAGGCTTACGGAACATTTTTCTGTGTCTATGTAGTTAATGTATTGTAATATCATTTTCCATAAGTTTCATTATTTGAAACTTACTTGTACACATTGTAATTAAGTTGAAGCAAAGTTTGCTTCAACATTACATCAGATAATTAGAAACTAAAACACTTGACCATTAATTAGCCCAAATTATGTTTTTGTTTACACTAAGTACACGAGAAGCCTCCATATCCTAAATTATTTCTGGCTTTAATGTACTGTATGGTTTCTTGAAATATAAACTGCTTAATGCTATAATGACTAAATTGATTGATAATTTGCATTGAGCTAAATGAGCAGGTGTTTCGTCATGCCTAAGCAAAGTAATTACTACGATAAGGTTTCAGAAAATCAATCACCGTTTTATGCGCATCGTCGCACTGAAGTCGAATCTTATTCGATAATTCTTATTAATATTTATTGCGGGTGAAAACATTTTTGAGTTTATTTTATTAAGCAAGAACCTTTTTGGAAAAATGTTTATTTATATTTTTCGTGAATTATATATTTTTTGTACGAAATACGTATTCTTAAAAGTAGTGCGTGTAACATTAATGAAAATAAGTTCCTGTAAAGAAAGTCACTTTAACATTTAAATTAAAGTTAAACATTTTGTGTTTCTACTGCGAAAAAAAAATAATCATCAAAATATTCAAAATATATAAAAAAAAAAAAAAAAAAGAAAAATTGAAGTTCAAGTGCAAATTATCCTTTCAAAGCTTTCAGATGCGGTACAAGGTAAGTAGTATCTGCTACCATTAGAACATTTCCAACGTACAAGTATTTTTAATTGATGGAAAATTCTATCAGAACAAAGTCTCTTTCAAGTGTCTCACGAACTAGCTTCTCAAACCCAGAAGGTAGTTTTTCGGGTATGTCAATATGGTCTGATAAAATTTCTTCAGATCCCCATTTATTTTTTTCTACCTCCTAACAATAATACCCTTAATAATTGACGGTAGATGATGAATACAAGAATATAAACCAATAAACACCAAAACATCAACAACAATACTTCCAACTCCACCCCCCCCCCCCCTCGCGATATTCTCTCTCATTCTTCCCACCAATTCTGGCAGCGTCACGCACGATATCTTGTTTTTTTTTTTATTTTATTTTTATTATTTTTTATGTGTTTCTTTTTCTACAATTTGTTTTCCAGGAGTATCACTTGAAAGGGAAATTTTTATCTTTTTATGCTTTTTCTTTATTTCTCAATCTTTTTCTCTCTTCGGTTATTGGATATGGATATCTTCTGAAAATCTAAGAACACAAGCAAACTCTAACAGCTAAACTGTAGTAAGAAGGCTCTTTTATATCAGTTATATCAATAATTTACTGATTATAGATTATTATGATCTACTTCACATGAAATGCCACTTAGAATCAAAAGGTTAATTACAAAAAAAAATTCTCCTGGAATATTCAGAATGTGTCCCTACTTTTGCCTTACGTGGTTTTATTCGCATTCTTGACAAAGGAAAAATACCTGTAAACTAAATAACCAGCAAGTTGAAAACTTTTAAATCATAAAATATACGTTTTTAAAAAAAATCCCTTTCGAATCAAAGTTCAAAATGGGGCGCAAAGGGGCAATCTGACTCGGCTTCGACTACAATCCCTCACAACCACACTCCACCTTTTTCTTCTAATTCAATATATTAAGTAGTTCGTTGCAAGCCTGTCCAAAATGCTTTGAAGGATAATTAGCTATACAGGTAGAACAATGACAGTGATAAACGAGCTAATTTTTATTCATAAAAGAAGATGTTATAAATCGATACATGGGAGAGTCAAGAAAAAAACTTTGCTTGCCTGAAATCTGAAAAGTAACGATCATTTGATTGCAAGACCAACCAGCAACTTCATATTCAAGAATCCACCTAGCCAATTACTGTAGATTCATGGGTACCTAGCACCATTTACCGAATTAAATAAAACTGTAAAAAAAGTTTTGTCTCAGTGTTCCCCATGTCTCAAGGTGCCCATCCTTCCCTATACATAAATGGTTAGAACGCAATAGCGTTTCTAGAACGAACATTGGAAAGCGTTTAGCTGTGAATTCAATGTCTATAAAAATTGGTTTTTAAGTTTCTTAGAGATTATGTAAAACATTTGACCTAACGTGGAATAATTATTGTGTTATGTAACTTACTGGTTTCTGTTTTTTTTTTTTTTTTTTTTTTGTTTTTTTTTCTACGCAGTATTTTCTTCTGAAAATAAAACTGTTACACTTTTATAATTGGTCCGTTACTGCCACGAACGTTTTTTTACTAGTTGATTTCAATGAAAACAAATTATGAGAAATTATTAGCCTTCACATTAGTATTGAGTCTTAAGAAAATAAAAAGCTAGCAAGGGTATTTTTACATTTTTTTTTCTTTTCCAAAAATCATGTTTCCACTCGCAGATCAATTTAACGAGTTTCTCCATTTTTTTTAAAAATTCTCACCAGCATGATTCCAGCATCCCGTGTATTAGTTATAGTCGGAGAGCTGGTGACATAGTTTGGGAGCGTATTTTAGGCACTTAGAAACTGGAAAAACTGAAGAATTTGAATATTAGGGAATCTGAAATCGAGAGTCTGAAAAGCCGTTTGCTGTTACTTTGCTACTTTTATGATTACGCAGCTAGTTGAAGTTGCATAGTGGCAAAAAAAAAAAAAAAATCGTCCTCTAGGCGCTTTGGAAATGTTTAAATTTCTGATTTTGGAGCTTGATGAATGCAAAAATAACACTCCCAGACAGTGTGGGAATGATTACAAAATGCTACTAGACATTCTCTTGCATGCGGAAAACCATTTTAAAAACAAATCCTATAGGCATTTGCAAAAAAAAAAAATCCCCACCTTTTTGTCAAATTGGAAACACTTTATGTTATCAGTTTAGCTCTTGCAGAATACATATATAACGCTGCCAGACTGTGTGAACGATTATAAATCCTCCTGGATGTCCTCGAACTTGCCAAAACCCTTTTAAAAAGCAAATTCTTTAGTAATTTCCAAAAAAAATCAATAAAACCCCGTCTTTCAGGCAAATTGCAACTACTTTATATTATCAATTTAGCTCCCACACAATGCAGATATTCCACTCCCAGACTGTTAGAACAATTATAAAATGCTCCCAGACGTCCTCTAACTTGCAAAAACTAAATTTAAAAACGAATCCTTTAGGCATTTGCGAAAAAAAATCAATAAACAACCCCATTCTTTAGCAAATTGGAAATACTTTGTTTTATCAGTTTTGCTCTTTCAGAATGCTTAAATTGGACTCCCAGACAGTTTAGACGGTACAAATACTTCCAGAATGTTCTAAACTTTCGTAAAATCAGCGAAAAAAAACAGACCTTCAGGCCTTGCAAAAATCAATCAAAAAACTAATGTTTTAGGCGAATTGGAAATATTCTAATTTCTTAGCTTACTTCCTACGGAATACAGAACTAGAACTCCCACGTTGTTTAGACGGCCTTAAAGTACTACCAGACGTCCTCGGGCATGTAAAAGAATCAAATTAAAAAAAAAAAAACTTGGGAATGTTTTTAGTGTCTTATTTTTGCTCTCACAGAATAAAGAACTATCACTCTAGGAATTTGGATGGCTATAAAAAAAAGCCCTGCGGCCTAAAATTTGAAAAATCAACCAAAACCCGTCCCTTTGACTTAAAAAAAAATCATTCAAAAATCCCATTCTTTAGGCGCCTTGCTGTTACATATTTCAGTGTCTTATTTTAACTCTTACAGAAGATAGACAGATCACTTCCTGACTGTTTAGATGGTTATAAATCACCCCATACGGCCTTCGAACTTCCCAAAAATCAACTAAAAACCACAACCTTTAGGCACCTTTGTTATTATTTTAGTGTTTTCTTTTATCTCTTACAGATTCAAGAAATATCTTTTCCAGATGGATTGGACGGTTAATAAACACCCCCGGCTTAGAACTTGCGAAAAAAATAGCACTTGCGAGTTTCTTAGTTTATCTGTAAGAAAAGGCAAAAATTGCGCTTTCAGGCGGTTTAGACGGTTATGAAACACGACCAAAAAGCCATAAATGATCGAAAAATAAACCGAAACGTTAAAGTAATTGTAGCTTTTCAATATAACTTTTACAAAATACAGACATTGCACTCCTATACTGTTTGGCGGTCATCCCACATTAACAATTATATGCTTTTAATTAGATACACAAAAAAATATGTTTTAGGTTCTAATAAATATTTACATTACATTTATTAATTAACGCTAAAAAGTAACAGTTCAAGACGCATGTGACTATTATAAATATTGACCTTACACGAATAAAGGTTTTATATGAATGATTTAAAAATGTCCTTTTCCGTTGATATCGGATACAAAAAAAAAAATTTAACGATGCGGTCCGCTGGAGCTCCGGTGGTTTACTGAGCGTTTTGCAGATTTTTTTTTTTTTTTTTTTTTCGGCGAAACCTGATCACACAAAAATTATTTTGTACTCTGTAAGAGCTAAACTAAGAAACTCCAATATCTCCAACTTACCTGGAAGATTGTTTTTTTCGAATGATTTTTTTTTTTGTAAGTGTCCAGAGGATGGATTTTTTTGGTTCATTTATCACATGTTCGGAGCCGTTTGGGGCATGCGGGGGGGGGGGGAGGGTATTTTTTAAGCACCCAAACAGTCTGCCTGTAAGACTTTTTTGCAAGATCGAGGTGATTTGGGAGTAATTGAAAAACCGACCAAACTTCTGAGAGTGTAAGTTCTGCATTCTGTTAGAGCTAAACTGAGAAACTAAAATGTTTCCACTTTGCCTGAACCATGGGTTTTTATTTATTTATTTATTTATTTTTGTTGTAAGTTCCCAAAGTATGGGTTTTTTGGTTGATTTTTCCGAAGTTCGAGGGCCCGTATGGGGGGGGGGGTTATCTATAATCATCCAAACAGTCAGGAAGTGCTGTTTCTGTCTGTGACTCTATATACAACTCAAATTCAAAATAATAGAATTCTTCTCACTTTTTGGAAAAATGTGAGAAATATAAATATAAGTAAAAATAAGTGCAAATTAGGTATTTAAATGAACGTGCCACCTTTCTTAGACCTTAAACTGTGCATTCCATTTCAAATATACTCAATTAAAAATAAGCTTAGACAGAATAATCCAAAAGTTTTTAGTGACGAAGATTTACATTGAGTCAAAAAATAAGAATATTCAAATTAAACGGAGAAAAACACTTTCAAAATAAACGATATCAATACTAGAATGCGTCATTTTTTGCTGGATTCAATGCTTTAATCCTTTCTCACACGGATTCTACCACCTGTTTACATTAATAGTTTCTGACACTGTTCCCATATCCTCTTCAATGCGGAAACGAGCTCAATTTTGTTGGCGGGCACCAGGTCTTGAACTGCTTTCTTTAGATTTGACGGTACCACTAATTCTTAATCGTATTGAGGCTGGTAGAGTTGCTTAACCAGTTTAATACCGAAATTTTTCTTTCTGTTAAAAACCTCCGAGTTGATTTAGAGATGTGACACGGAGTAGAATCTTGCTGAAAGGTAAAAGTGTCATTAAATGTGTAACTGCTCTGCCTCAGATGAAGTATCATGCAGCATTATTGGTAAACGGCGGAAGTCACGCATTGTTTCATTTTGCGATATACATAACTTCAAAAATTCCAGCAGCCCTCATGCACCCACAAACCAAGAAGAATGTGTCAAAGTGGAGAGAAAGTCTTAGACAAGATTTCTCATACGCTTTTTATTTAAAATGTCAAACCCGAACACCTTTTTTTAGATATTTAAAAAAAAAGAAATTCGTCACTTAATGTAATCCTTTTCCAACCTTGTTGCCCCTGTTTGAGCTTCTCTTTGCTCCAGGAGAGTCGTGCACGTTTCTGCTTCATGTTTATCTGTGGTCTTACTTCGTAGATCCTCAATTAAAACTGCAGTTTATGCAACAGTGCAAGTGTAGTTGGCGTGGATAAGATAACTATACATTCTGTCCAACAATTATTGACTTAAGAAGCATTTTTCAACAATTACTGTGGACAAATTACTTTAATTTGGGTTCATCTCTTCCAGGTGTTACAATTTTTCCACCTCGTTTACTTTTTAATTGGTCAGTCCTTCTATACTCCTTTAAACTCTTACATACCATA
This sequence comes from Uloborus diversus, assembly GCF_026930045.1. Lineage (NCBI taxonomy): Eukaryota > Metazoa > Arthropoda > Arachnida > Araneae > Uloboridae > Uloborus > Uloborus diversus. The sequence goes on along the minus strand of NC_072736.1, from coordinate 20,470,519 downwards.
GATTGTAAAACGTTCATTTGAACTGTGTTGGATAGTTTTTTTTTCTAACTTTAGGAAATGATACAATATGTAACTTCGTTTTTTTCCTATTTATCACCTTGACGACCCATTTTAGAAACTAAAAGGCTTTTAAAAGAGCGTAAAATTATCCGAGCGCCAAGCTTCATACTTGTGACAAACTATAAGGTAAAAGGTATGCAAATATTTTCACTACTTTTTAAAATTCACATTGGATGAATAGATTATTCAAATTTTTTGACCCATATAAAAAATATATCTATTTTTCCAATGTGTTAAAGATCCATAAAGTGTAAAAATAATATCTGAAAAGTTGTTTAAATTGATTTACCCAATCATGAATAACGAGTTTTTGTCTTTTTAATTTTCTTGCGTTCATTTTTCCCGACTCAGGGACAAATTTTGTTCGAACAGTTCTGATTTCTTATTATTTTGAATTTGAGTTACATACCAGTCACTTAAAGAATTGATAGTTGGAACTGAAAATAAATTACAATTTACAAGAACGGATCTGATATCGGTGATCAAAAATAATCAATAACTTTATTATTGAAATGTTTGAGCCAAATATTCAAAGAATTGAAAACTATCTCATAGGCTGTTTTTATTGTTGAATAATGCTGCTAATCTAAGGGAATACGACCATCTTAGCTGAAAACACATATAGGGTCAGATCTCGAGTGTTTATTTTACTTCATTATTATTTCTTTTATTTCGATTAGTTAAAAACATATTGTAAAAAATTTGGCATCAATCGCTGTTATTCTTGTCATAGTATTTTATAAGATTACATTGCGAGACAATAGCATCTTTGAACTGAAAACAAAGGAGCCGTCAACCCTCGCTGTTCTTCTATTTCACGTGTCACTGCAGAAGATTGCGTGTCAGCGAATCCAGTACATCTAGTATTAGAAACCGAATAAGACTACATTCTTGGGCGACGAAAGTGCTCTCAATGGTTAAGATGGGGAAATTTATCTTACAAAGAATGCTACTAAAAAAACCGGGAGCACATTTAGTAGCTTTTCTTTTCCGTGCAAAAAAAAAAAAAAAAAAATCTTGTTTCTTTTTTTTTCCCCTTTTCTTTCCAATTCTTTTTCAGTGGTTTATTTAAAGAAATGCTTTTCAGATTTGTAAAAAGACAACGATGATAAATAAATGCATACTAAAATATATTTTAAAACTGGCTTGGATTTATGTAATTTTTTAATGCATGATTCGAAAACTGAACAAAAAATGTTCATTAACATTTTGTTTCACAAGGGTGGGTTTTACTGAAACACGTTTAAAAAGAACTTTTTTGACTCTTTGCGATACGTCCAAGACGCACTCACTTTCACATTAAAACTTTCCGTTGTGGTCCTCTGTATAATTTTTGCGGACTTTAAACTAAACTAATCTCTAAACAAGATCATAAGATTCTTGTATGGTGTTAATGCTCTCCCGTTACATTTTATAATCTCCTTGGATCTGCTTTTAGTAAAATTTTTGTTTTCAATGGGGTGGTTTCCTTTAGTCAAAAGTACTGCTTTTAGTCATTGAAATGGCTAGAATGAGCAAAAAAAAAAAAAAAAAAGAAATAACATAGACCCAGAAAATACTTTGATTTTCCCAACAGTTTTTTTTAAATTAATTTTTTAATATGTCCGATTTTTCATACAAGGCGTATTCTTGATGACGTCACAAATGATGCACTTTGCCACATCTTTCTACTACGTTTCTTTGTTATAATAATCAAAAAGCGAATTAAAATTGCGCTCTACGCTTGCTATGAACCATATCGTTGCCAATACACGAGAGGAAAGATTGGGATTAAATATTTTGCACTGTGAATGGCAACACTAAATAGCATTTCATCATTTTTGATGCCATCGGCGGAAGCAGTAAACAATGAAAGCGCTCCGATTTAAGTATTTTTTTTAATATTAAACTTAAACAAATTATTTAAAAAATGGTCAGATCCTATGCTTTTAAGCATTTTCTTTCAGAAAAAAATACTTTTAAAATTTAAGAAACGACCTCATTGACCGCACAGGATTATAAATAATTAAGAACAAAATCCAACAACTGGCAAGTTGCCCGTAAAGGCATGACGGGTGAAAATTGCTTATACATTTGAACGAAGTCATAGCCTGTTTGGGGATATTTTGATAGGGCATGTGTGTGTGTGTGTGTGTGTGCATATGTGCGCCTGTGCTTGTGTTGTGTATGTATGTGAGTAGTGGTGTGTGTGTGCAGGAGTGCGTGCAGACGTGTGTGTGTGAGTATGTGAGTAGGCATGTGCGTGTATGCGTATGTGAGTGAATATGCGTAGGCATGTGTGTGCGTCTGAGTGTAGGGTTTTGACACCATTGCCCAGGAGTATTCCCGCTCGCAGAGGCCGATGGACAGTAGAGTTCGCAGAGTTAAGTTTTATGCTTAAATTAAGCTTTAAATGAAAGTAAACGATTTGTAACAATAACGAGGAGCGTTTATTCTCATAAAAAAATATTAAAACAACGAGCGAAACTTGTTTCTCGTTGTCATGGTAATCTGAAAAATCAAAGTTGCGTCAACTTTAGTAAGGTGAGGATAATAAGCAATTCATGATTGCTTTAAAAAAATGAATTCTGAATTTTTGAATTCAAATTATGTTTTTCGTAATCACGAGTTGCGACAGGACCCTACTCATTGGAGTTAGTGTTTCTATAAACGTTGCAGGACTAGATTTTTAGGCTATTTATAAAAATTCTTGAAATAACGTCTTAACAAGCTCCATTTTAGATCTTGTTTGAAAGTTTGTCTTAAAACGATTCATCCATTCAAAACTAAAAAATAAAAAAATGCAGATTTATTTAACAAAAAATAATTATAAACAATGTATTTAGCATTTATGTCGGAAATTTTAAAAACGAAATTTTTGAATTATAAAACATTTTTGTATCCCCACCCACTTTATGAACCTTTGGACAGCTATTAAACAAACGACTGGACTATTCTGGCTGATTCGCGACGCATGTTAAGTCTAAGTAAGCTTTAAATGATAAATGCAAACGCCCTCCTGGGGGCGGCATAAAATGTACACCTCGTTATCTTTTATGAAATTAAAGGTAAAGTCTTAGTCTTTACCGATTATTTTTGTTTGTATCAAATTTTTATTACTTAGAGGGTTATTTTAATCAATTAAAAAAAAAGAAAGAAGCACAGTATTTTTTAAGAAAAACTCAGTATAATAGTACATTATTTACAACTTCAAAATAACTATTTACAACTCGGACTGAAAAAAACTTTGTTCCATATTCCATCAATTTTATTGAGCAATCACGATTGCTTATTGTTCTCATTTGACTGTTTTGAATTCCTATCATTTTATTTTCCCGCCAGCACCCTCTGCCAGCACCACCGTCGCGTCGACCCGCCTCACGATGCTACTCCTCTTGCGAAAACCGTCTCCAGGTTGCGTCCATATTCTACACACACACGCATACATTCACACACATACACACACTTATGCCTGCGCACAGACACAAACACACACTCCTACACACACACACATACACAGACACAAACACATATGCCTACATGCACACACACACACGCGCGTACACACACATCACTACATACACAGCACGCACACACATTCATACATACACACACACACACATACGCATCCACACACATGCGCCTACACAAACACCCTCGCGCATTCATACACACACGCTCGTGATTGCGGAAAACATAATTTGAATTCAAGACGCCACAAATTCAAATTAATATATATATATATATATATATATATATATATTTTTTTTTTGCTGAGTTCATTTCAGAAGTGAGGTGGAAAGAATAGTTCAAAATAAAAGTCCGAGGCTGACCTCGATCAGTTGCGACATGCTAAGCCTGAATAAGCGTAGCAAACAGTAGACTAGAGCGTTTTAAATAGAACAATAATAAACAATGCCTAAAAATTAAACAAGGAAATTATTTGTTTTTTCACCCCCGACGCACAAAGGAAGGGAATTATGAATTTGACGTGTCTGGACCGATTTTGACAAAAAAAAAAAAAAATGTTTTCTTTGATAGGAGAGTTGATTGATAGTGTTCTTAGCTAGGTTGCGTCTTCAGATGACACTAATTAACGAATATCTTAATTAAAACCTTTAAAGGTTTTTTCCTATTTTGCAGCAAAACATATTTCAAAATTTAAAAATTTCGATATCAAAATAAAAAGTATTTTTTTCTGATTCTAATAGAATGTGTTTAGAACTTTCATGTTATATAGAATACGAATTATGGTGTTTATAAAAGCGGATTTTAAATATAGATATTAAAGCCTTTATAAACACGATTGGTAACCGAATTCATTGTTGGCCGACAAGGAAATTAAACGCAATGATTTAAAATTTTTATATGTTTCCAGTTCCTATTTGTTAACAAATAAATTGCTTGTAATTGTTTTTAAAGGAGTTTTCAAAAGGAATTTCAATTTTTCCTCTTGATTCTATATTTGCGACTCAGTCGGGATTTCTTTTTAATTTTTAATTTCAGTTTATATTTTCATTGTGTTTAATCGCAAGCTAAACATTTCTCCTCTCCTATAAAACAGTGTGCATGTGTGCGGGGTTTTATTTTCAATCGAAACATAAGTTTTACTACGACAGTTCAATTCTTGAAGAAAACAGTTTGGTAGTCAATTGAAACAATGTTTTACAACGACAGTCCATTTCTTGAAGACGACAGTCAGGTAGTCAATTGAAACATATGTTTCACTATGAAAGTACAATTCTTGAAAAAGACAGTTTTGTAGTCAATTGAAACATAAGTTTTACTACAAAAGTTCAATTCTTGAAGAACATAGAACATACGTTGAGTACGAATGCAAACAACGATACAACATTTTCTCTGTCCAGGCTTTACTTACGATACGCCGTCGTTCTGTAATATTGCTACTATATCGAATGGTTTCTTTCCTTACCACTAGGAAATTCGTACTTACAACATAATGCTTTAACATTTGTTTCAGAGCAATGGCCTTTAAATTCTTTAGGCCTTGCTTGTTATTTTCTTTATTTGACTATGAGTTTTTAATGAGGTATTAAAAAATCAAAATCGATTCTTGTAATTAGAATTTCGTTAAAACTTTCTAAAAAAAACTTTAAGAATTTTTCCCGTATCGCTGACTTAGTTTACATTTTAATTACAAAAAAAAAAAATAAAATAAATAAAATGAAATGCTCTTACTTTGTTCAATTTATTATTTAAAACGTAGCTTGCGGCAATACTTTCTAGTAAAAAATGCGATTAAAAACCGCGAAAACCACATTTTTGACATAAACATTTTGCTTTGTTTAAGTAATAAAATAAACTTTTGTTGTAAAAATAATAATACATTAAACTTCTAAATGGTTTAATAAGCTTTAAAAGTACCCAAATTTGTAATAACGATTGTAATAAAATTAAAGTAGCGTTAATACACTGGATAGTTTTTATTCCTCATATCAGCTTTTTAGAAAATGTTTTAAGGAAAAACAATAAATAGCATGACCTGCATACATTATCAACGTTTAGAAATTACATTATTCTATGTATTTAACTTTCCTGTTTTGATTTGCAAATAAAGAAGTAAAAAAAAAATGCATTTTGTTTTCTAAAAGCATGCACTATCTTTATATTTGAAAAGAACTTGCCCACCTAGCTTATTTTCATATCAGAAGCAAGTAATATAGTTCAAAGTACAGCAATAAGCTTTAGAAAAAAAAAAATATATATATACACTTAAGGAGTTAGGCTAACATAATTGACGAAATGGTTGCTGCCAGCAACCACATGTTCATATGTTGCATATTTTTAATGTTATTTGTATTTACCCTCTGATAACATAGAATATACCATGTATATTTACATATTAATAATAAGGAATTCTTGATTAATATAAAACTAGAAACTAGACATACAAATTTAATAGCCGCAAGAAGAACAAACTTTTAAAAATGTGAAGCGTTAAGCAAATTTCAGATTTTTTATGCATTCATTTTCTTTACTAAGCTGATGTGTTTAGTTAAAATAACATAAACTAAGGTAGTTAAAAATCATTTTATTATTTCATTTTCTCTTAAACAAACCTAAAAACAGAGCTACAGCGAGAAAATATATTTCTCAAAATAAGCTCCGGAAACTTAATTAAACTAGAAATGGAGGTTTGTCTTGGAATGGTGGTTGCCATTTAAATTTTACAAAACATGAAGTAAATTTCATTTACATATAAATTGTATAGCGGATGCGAGAGTAAATCATGAAAAAATTAAAACAAGACATTTCACTGTGAAATCAAATTACGCAAGTTTTACCAAAAATATTTGCGTAAGGGAAAGGCAATTCAAAAATTTGGAAGCATTTGTTTCTTATGCCATAAATTCTAAAGCAAACGTTTGAAAATTAAGCCTTAACATTAATTTGAAAAGTTGTTTTAAAAATGTATATAATTTGTTAGAAAGTTCATACTACTCAGCTTTCTCCGCTAAATTAAAACTTTAAATTGGGAGAAAAACACTTGAAGCCAGCTCCTTCTAAATTAGATTTGAATAATGTACTAATGAAAGTTTTTTTCAGTTAACACTTTTAAGATTATTTTGTAGTACAAAGCCTAAACAAAAAACTGGTCTCATACACATTAGCTTTTCGTAATGAAGAGTAAAACTTATCATTTGTTTCTAGTATTTCCACTAATGTGACGCAATTTATAAGGCTAGACAAAAAAAAAAGGGTCACGTTTTGAAAGTGACGTTGAGGTTCACGTTGTTTTGTTTAAAAGCGGGAGCTCGGCAAAAGGGGAAGCAGGGCCTTCAAAACTAAAAATTCAATTTATCTAAGCAAAATTAGCTTCAAAACGATTTAGGATGCTTAGACCTGAAATCCATTTTTAATGCTTTAGTTAAAGAATGAAAAACAGCTGTTTGTACTTTTATTGTGCGATGAGATTAAATCAACTGAGTTATCGCACCGATGACGAATTATTTTAGTGCCCTTTTGAGTTACAGAGTGTAATTGGAGTCCTTTTCAGAAAACAATACCTGTGGATGAATCTTTTATTTCCTCCATGGTGATATAATACAGTTGTATTCTTGGCGAGCTATTTACATATGAAATATGTAAGTGCAAAATAAGTTCTCTCGAAGCAAAGATAATTTAGTAAAACACGCAAAACCATTACTGATAAATTTGTAATATGACTAATGAAGAGTCATTTATGTATTTGAGGTTCCAGTAATTTGAACTTAAGGTTTGCAGAGAAAAAGTTTACAAATATAAAATGACTAATCGAGATCATGACGGCAAACAGCCGACTTGACTGACTATGAAACTAAAATATGGCGCCTTAAAAGAGAGAGAAGCGTGTGAGGTACCGAAGCAACATATATAGCCATCCAGAGTCATTTGCATGGATTTCAAGACATGCATTTAAGATGCGCATTTCCCAATGTTAGAACGGAGGCCAACCGAATGAAAAAAAAACTTCGTCATTTCATGACGTAAGGCATGCACGTGTCTAAGATCGGGAAATACGTTACAAACATTGAAATTAGCATTTGTGACTTTGCAAGATAAAAGAAAATAGGGATTCGATTAAAGCCAAATATATCAAAATAAACGTAAATAATTGATAATATTATTTGGAATCCCGAACAAATTTTACGTAAGAAAAATATAAGTATGAAACCACGATTAAATCGAAAGTTTCACAGCTATTATTTCCAGCCATTTCTTGGATAAAAGATACAGCGATGGATTAAAGTAACAATTCATTCTTTTTTCTTTTTTTTAAACTGATGTTGATTTCAGACCATTTTGTCAGACAAAACAATTTTAAACTGTGTCACAAAACAATTTCAAATCTAGATTTTAACTGTATTAGGTTATGGACTAATAATAGATATAGAGAAACAAATTTTTAAAGTAATATTTCAACTGTTAATAAATAAATAGTTTTGTGCCGAGGAATAACAGAAAATGTCCAACGTTGTTTGGCACAAATAAACATAGTACTCTATATCCATGTTTCGGGGATGTCTTTATGTCTAGAAGCTCACACCTTTGAATTGAAAAAGGGGTTCATGGAAATCCCGAAACACGTGCATTCTGTACTGTGTTTATTTGTTCTAAACAACGTTGAGTAGTTCCTGCTATTTCAACTGTTATTGAATATGCATATAAGTATTATTTTCTATCTATAAACGATGAGTTATTTCACGTTAAATCAACACAAATAATGCAAATGGCTCCACGACATTTTTAATTATGTTAAACATGTGTGTCTAATTTTTACAGAAGTAATAAGAGTATAGGCAAAGAAAAATCCTTTTTTTTTTATTCCGGCATTTTTTTAAATTGCAGAACTAAAAGAGTTCCAAATATTAGTCAAAAAGTCATTGTTCTGTGTTATAAATGACCTACAGTAATTTCTAGTCAATCTATTTACGAAGTCTAAGTACCAGTTGACTTTGAGAGACTTTTCCAATTTAAATTTAGATAAATATTAGTCTTGAAATGTGTGCAACTTAAAAGGTTTTTCAAAATATCTAAACGTTATAAAAACTTCTTTTTTTTTTCCCTCTCAGCTCTGTGTTTAGAAATTTTAACGGAAAACGTGTGCAAAAACAAGAAAAAGTAAACCAAACGAAATTTAAAAGCAAATATAATAAAATAAGCAATAAATGTCCGCTTTGCTTGCTTGCACAAAGATTCGTTTCTGTATTTTATTTTTTTTAAAATCTTTCTTTGACAGACAAAAAGCAACTGATATTTCAATTTAAGGTCAATCTATACATATCTATACATATAATAAAATAAGATGTTTGTGTGTGTGTGTGTGTGGCGCGCATCCCGGGAAAACGGTAAGGCCTAGAAAGATGAAATTTGGCATACAGGTGTAGTTTTTGCTGAAGTTGTGCACCTCGGGCTTCGATTTTTGATATTTTAATTAGAAAAAAAGTTATTTAATGTTTTATGTGATTTTTAGCACTTTTTAGTACTTTTAACCTCACAGACCCCGAACCAATCGCGCCAGACAAATAATTTTATGGCACTATAGTGTCGGAAATTTAATTTTAAATATGATGAACAAAAAAATTTTGAAGATAGAGCAATTTTTGTATTTTTTATGAATTTTTGAAAAAAACCTTTAATTTGCATGTTTTTCTGCGTTTTATTTTTTTCTAACATCATCCTGCGAGAAGTATCAAAGTCTCATTTCTGAAATTTAAGTTGGTAATAAAAAAAACATTTCGCCCTCTTCAGAAGAAAAAAGTTCTTAAAAATACGCAATATATATATATTTTTTTTTACAATTTTTTTAATGCTGAACACATCATGTCCTTTCACGCATCAGTCGAAAAAAGCGTTCTTCAACCTTTTATGCCTGTGACGTCACTACTTGGGTTTCGATTCGATATTTACGATGGAATCTTAATCGCAAGCAATGTTAATCTTTTTTTTTACTATATAGCTTACTTCTACGTTTTCTGACGTGATGACCACGTGTTTTTTCGGCAGCGCTTGCTTTTTTTCTTTCCTTTTTTTTGTTTTATTTAGGGATTGCATTTATTTCTTTTTCCATCCCCCCCCCCCCCCAAGCTGGACCTTTCGCTGTATCTATATTACGTTACATTTCATAGTTGTGCGCATTAATTCAATAAAAACAGCGAGATTTTTTTTATCTTTGTCAAACGCTACTTTTTGCACACTACGAGGAATTTGAGCTTTTTTTTTTTTTGCTCTACTTAAATAAAAAAAAGCGATTTTTTGAGTGTTCTTTGTTTTTATTAGGAAATGGGTGAGGAGGTCAAAATAAATAGAGATGGATAAGAAAATGTAGAGATAGATTGTAAAGGCAGATAGCCGCCGAAGGCGGCAATCTTGGCGTAAAAATGTGAATAGCACAAAAAAAAGATAGAGATGGATTGATTAATACTGCTGCCAAATTTATTTAAACAACTGCCGAAGGCGGCAAACTTGAAGTAAAAAGGTAAATGACAAGTTAGCCAAACAGCCGCCGTATGTGGCTGCTTGCACATTGGATGTCAATGCCCCCCTCCCTCCCCCACATACACCATGACTTTGAAAAAACAATGCTTTCACATAAAAGTGGAAGTGCTTTTTGTTATTTTTCGACAAAATTTGCATGAAGAGTACGTCGTTTGTGTCTCCCCTGCCCCTCCTTTAAAAATATTCCAAACGACGAAACTGGAGACAGATCTAGAAAATATTTTATTCAAATTATTAATGATATAGATAGATATAGATTGATTGACACCGCCACGAAATTTATTTAAGCAGCCGCCGAAGGCGGCAACATTGGTATAAAAAAACGGATGATAATAACTGATTTGTAGAGAAAGACATTGATTAATATCGTCTCTAAATTGCTAAAGCAGCCGCCGAAGGCGGCACCCCTGGCGTAAAAAGGCAAATGGCGTAAAAAGGCGGACCAGCTGGTCGCCGCAGGCGGCTAGTAATAAAATAAGATGTTTGTGTGTGTGTGTGTGGCGCGCTTCCCGGGAAAACGGTAAGGCCTAGAAAGATGAAATTTGGTACACAGGTGCTGTTTTTGCCGAAGATGTGCACCTCGGGCTTCGATTTTTGATATTTTAATTAGAAAAAAAGTTATTTAATGTTTTATGTGTTTTTTTGCACTTTTTAGTACTTTTTACCTCACAGACCCCAAACCAATCGCACCACACAAATATTTTTTATACTATAGTGTAGGAAATTTAATTTTAAATATGATGAATGAAAAAAGTTTGAAGATAGAGCAATTTTTGTATTTTTTATGAATTTTTGAAAAAACCTTTAATTTGCACGTTTTCCTGGGTTTATTTTTTTCAAATATCATCCTGCGAGAAGTATCAAAGCCTCATTTCTGAAATTTAAGTTGGTAATAGTAAAAACATTTCGCCCTCTTCAAAAGAAAAAAGTTCTTAAAAATACGCAATGGTTTTTTTTTACAATTTTTTTAATGCTGAACACATCATGTTCTTTCACGCATCGGTCGAAAAAAGCGTTCTTCAATCTTTTATGGCTGTGACGTCACTACTTGGGTTTCGATTCGATATTTACGATGGAATCTTAATCGCAAGCAATGTTAATCTTTTTTTTTTTTTTTTTACTATATAGCTTACTTCTACATTTTCTGACATGTTGACCACGTGTTTTTCCGGCAGTGCTTGCTTTTTTTCTTTCCTTTTTTTTTGTTTTATTTAGGGATTGCATTTATTTCTTTTTCCATCCTCCCCCCCCCCAAGCTGGACCTTTCACTGTATCTATATTACGTTACATTTCATAGTTGTGCGCATTAATTCAATAAAAACAGCGAGATCTTTGTCAAACGCTACTTTTTGCACACTACGGGGAATTTGATTTTTTTTTTTTTTTTTTGCTCCACTTAAATAAAAAAAAGCGGTTTTTTGAGTGATAGATAGAGATGGATTGATTAATACTGCTGTCAAATTTATTTAAACAACCGCCAATGGCGGCAAACTTGAAGTAAAAAGGTAAATGACAAATTAGCCAAACAGCCCCCCACAGGTGGCTGCTTGCACAGAAAGGCGAATGGCGTAAGAAGGCGAACCAGCTAGTAGCCGCAGGCGGCTAGTATTGAATAGAAATCTCAAAAAAAAAAGGTTTGAAATGTGAATTGATATCTAAGTTTGTCTTTGAAGAATTTAATAACTTGCAAATAGTAAACGAACGCAGATTATCCACTAAAAATGTTCTCCCATTGGTTAGAACATTAATAGTATCGCAGTCCGAAATTAACTGATTTATTCTCCAATACAATATACGCCCAAAACTTTTTGATGTTATGTTTATGGGTTTGTAGTTGTAGTCTAAACTAATAAAGGATATACTTAAAGTTCAAACATTTTTCTCTTAAATTCTGAAATCCTAAAGCTGTGTCACTGTTGAATATATTGTTAAATACGTCTCCCCGCACCTTTTATGTAAACAAACTGTGTGCAAGTTCCGTGGCATTCGGAACTCCAGCGCTCGAATACGCTACCTTGCGGTGATTTATAAAACTGCGTCTGCACCTAAAACATTGCCACGTTGCGCATCACGTGTGTCTGTTGACGTAAACACAGGCAGTTTGTTCTGAGTATTTATTAACGCAATCGATGTGTCTTAGTTTGCTTTCAGCTACAGAAATTAATTCGTCCCTTAGTAGTATTCTCGAGCTTCTCAAAATAATGTTAGTTTTCCTTATTTCTTTCAAAAAAGTATTAAATGGTGGACGCGTAAACAAGAAAACTCTTGATTAACAAAATTGGATAACGTTATACCAGGTAAAATTTTTTATTGTACGAATTTGTAAGAATATGAGTTTTTTTTAATCTTAAATTAATTTAACTAATCATATTTTACAGCAGCATTTAGTTGGAATGGACAGTATGCAAAATATTTTCTTGAATATATTATCGTAGAACAAAATGAATAACCGAGAAAGAATTTACTTTATTCCTTTTATTCTCAGCTGAAAGGTTTCGCCAAATTTGTTTAGGGTTATAGTAGTTTTAGTATTGTGCAAGCAAAGTAGCCTTGGCGAGTTTTCGCGTTTTTAGTTAAACCATTTTTAATTTTTATCATGAGTGGAATAAAATGATAGTAAGATTACAGAATTCGATAAGTAAAAAGAAATAATGGTCAATCAACTGAAAAGAAAACTACCACCATATATAAACTGTGAGTACACATTTTATTTATTTTGTTCTGAGTGAATTTGAATAAATATCAGTTTTTCAATTCGATGAAAAAAAAACGAACTTAACAACATTGACTGGACACTTTTCTTTAACCTAATTCCACATAAATGATTTAAATAAAATTTGTTACTACAGTATCCTACTGAAATAGACAGTATGCAAATAAATTTTCTTGAAAATATTTATCGCAGAACAGATTGAAAAATCCAGAAAGAACGTTAAGAATTTGAACAATAAAAAATAAAAGTTCGCCAAAAATCTGTTTATAGTGTTATGGTTTTAAAATTATGTGAAAGAATAATGTATCTTGACAAGATTTCGCATATCAGGTAAATTATTTCCATGACGAATGAATTAAATGCATGATTTCTTTGGATATCCAATCATATAGTCATAGAAATAAATTATCTAGTGTTAAACGTTACTCTTGACAGTCTGCCACGTATGTGCACTATGTGACAAAAAAGTCAACAAATGCTGGAAATGTCACGAAACTGAACTTAATATGTACTAATGTATAGAAAAAACGGTACAAAATGAAAATGCCGTTCGAAGCGAACCAAAAATTTATGAATTCCGAATTCAACATCGTGAAAATGGCTGCTTCAGAACAACTTACTGTGTGTTCTACATTAATTGTTTACTTTCGTAATACTTTTTGGTTTCTAATCTCTTTCTATATGGGTCAGAATATCCACAAGACTTTGAAAAATCTTTTCAAACGAATAAAGCGAAAAAATCATACATACGAACAAAAATCACAACACTTTTAGCATTTTCTTCGCTACCACATGCGTTTGTTTTAGTTTTCAATTCCGCCATTAAACAGTGACTGCAGTGCCCCCTATAGTTCGTTGGAGTTGCGAATAGGAGAGCTTTAAATTTAAATTTTAAATTCTCTTCTAGTTTTTTTTTTACTTACTTTTTATCTCTATCACTTCCATTGCCAGATTCGATATACCACATGATAAGTTTTACGCAAATAAAACTTGCCAAATTGTATTTGAGTTTTAATTCATTTTATTGAATTACATTGATATTTTATCGAATTATTTATTGAAAGTAAATGAATTATACTTATTTTCTCGCGTTCTTGGAAATTTTTTAGTTTGTATTTCTTATTTGCACCAAAAAATAAGTTTTTGACAGGTAAATAATAAATAAGGAAAGTATTTTACCGATATTTTTTTTACACTCATTTATTTCAAGTTACTCGGTTTCATTCATTTTACATAAATAAAATAGACATTTCAATTTTTAAGAATTATATTTGCATTGGACAAAATATAGTTTTCATTCTTACTATTAACACCTTTTCACTTGTAATTATTATTTCGATCCAGATTTTCGTTAGTAATTTTACTTGAAACTGGTTTTAGTTATTTTTTAAAGTAAATACTTCCCTTAATGAGTTTTTAATTACATTTATTTGGGGGGACACATAGACTTCCACGTTAACTGAGTAATTATTTATTAGGTGCTTATCTACACATGGTTCTTCAGCGAGGATGATGATATATTTACACACGAATATGAACGTCCTGTATTTACTGGATACCACGGCATTCGGTCCTAATCTGCACTTGGTACCATGGTACCTTCCAGCAGTGGTACTCGAAACGTGACTCGACCTCAGCCAAGTCTTTCCAGGGTGCGAACCATGCTGGCCCCCTCTCTTGACTGCAGTCAATCGCACTCGCCACGCAATATGGTGATATGCCACGTAGACTCTGGCAGCGCCACTACACAATCTCTTGTCATGTAGTTGGTAGGGGCTTGTCATCTAGTTCGCACATTTATACTGTATAACGTTTTTATAAACACACATTTCTTTACAAAAAAAATCCATTATTTTACATATTAAAATAATTGAGAATTTTATCCGGTTTGTAACTTGAGAAAATATTACGCTGTTCTTAGCATCTTTAAAGCACTTATTCAGTTCAAATTCTAAAGATAAATTTTTTAATCACGCAAGCAAACGTAATTTGTTGGTTTTTATGCCATTTGATGTTTGTTGACCCAAACTTCTTACTTCTTCAAATTACATCTCTTTCAATTGCCCTTTCTCCCTGAAACTCATTAATTAAATAAACCTATCAATAAAAATGCGTTTGATGCAAAAACCTAATTAATGATGTTTCCTTAACTAAGTTTCATTTCATGCCTTGCTGCTTACAAATAATCAATTACTTTAAGAGCATTATCAGAAAGGCGGGAAAAAATTGCATTTTTTTCGTATTTATTTTAAGAAAAACTTCTTTAACTTGTGTGAGAATATATTTTTTTTAAAGGCTTTAGATTTTTAAAATTGTTTTAAATTGTATTTATGTCTACTTAATCAAAATGCTAGTTTTTTTATATAAAGTGAGCAGTTCTCATAATTTATATAAAACAAGAACTGAACTAAAGATGATTTTTGTATTAAAACGTTAATTTTAAAAGCGGTCCCTCCCTTTTTAAGGTACTAAATTTTAAAAGAGGGGACTGAAATTAATATCATTGAAACTGTACAACGCAGTAAATACGTAGAAATTTAATTTTCTCATTTATGTTCGTTTTAAACAAAATTTTACATAAATAAAGCATCATTTTTACATCAAGCTTTAAATTAAATAACAATTGAAATGTGTGTGTGTGGGTGTATGTGTGTGTTTGTATTTTTTTTTTCACTTTACGCAACTTTTTAAAAAATATTTTAATTGATCAAAAAGTCCGTTGTGTTGGTTTATTAAGTAATTAACCGGGACTGTAAGCAGTAAAAAGGGGATTCCTTGTAACCCCAAAACACGTGTATGCAGTAATTGCAATTTTTGTGCATTAAAAAATTGGTAATACATTCATTTAATTTTCAAGCACAAAGGTAGTATGTATTCGTTATTCGTTATACGTGCTTTGTTTAAGTAGATTTTTTTATTCGTCACAACAGACTAAAAAAAATCTGATTTGTAAACTTTTTTGTAGATATTTTTAATAACGCATAATTTTGATTGCCTAAAAATTGTCTACTGTTTTGATCATAAATCTTAACAACTGCGTTAAATAAAACAATAAAAACATAAGGAAATTTTGTAGTGCCAATACAGTTGCACTTCAATTTTTGCACACATTTTGTTTCACATAGCATCTCGAATAGCGGTTTGTAAATTGAATAAGTTATAAATTGGATTTATCCGTTCCAGATTACAGATCATTGCCTATTTAAAACTATGAAAAACAATAAACACTAAGTAATTTATTAAATGATTAAATGAAAATTAAAATACTCTCTGCTTGTACTGAGGTTAGCTGAAGACGTAAATGTAATGTGGAGAGGAGGTTGAGGGATGTTCATGTGAATGTTTGGAAGGGTAGTCACCATCTTAAAAAAACAACAGCCCTTCATGTTTTCTCTCATTTAGGAGCTTATTTAAACAGTCTGACTTTTTGAAATAGAAAAATCATGATATATTTTCTTTCAAAATCTATTTAATGTTGTCTGCCGTTAACAATTTTTCAGATTTTTTTCTAAAATATTTAATAATATTGCCGTTGAACAGGTTGCTACTCCTGTTGACCACATCAGTTTTAAGATGCCATTCTCTACCACATATGGTTTTCCTAATAACAATAACATAGTTACAGTTGATCTCGGTTAATACAAAATGTAAAAAATCCACGAATTTGTTCGCATTAGCCGTTATTCGTAACAACCGAGATTGAGTGATACTTTGAAAAAACGAAGATATATGCTTAATTATATTTAAAAATATCATTACTAATACATACATCGTAATCTATTAATACATTCAGAAAAAATCCCTTCTTATAAAAGAATGTGTTTGGAAAATATTGAAAAAGGAAAATGATAATCGAAAATCGCGGAAAAGGTTGTGAACAATAGAAGATGAATAGTTTAATCACCGAGTAAGTTGAAATGTCCACAGGTAAACATATGTACGGGCTTCATTTTCTATGCAGAATCTTTAATATTTTCTTCTCCATACACAATAGGACTCCTACTACCCAAAAAAATAATGAATAATTTCTAAAAAAGATAATTACAGCACTCAACCACAACAATTTTAGTAAAGAGGTCAGAAACTGTTGTTCGTCCTAGCCCATTCTTTCAATTTAATGTACGTATTATACGTGAAATGTTTGATGTAATTAGATAGCAAACCAAACTTGACAAAAAAAAAATGTTCGTTTTAGCCGTGATTTCGTATTAAACGTGATCGTATTAAACGAGTTTAACTGTATTTTACAACTGCACTTCAATTGATTATTTTATTTCATCTTCTTCATTCTGAAGAAACGTCTCCAACCACTTCTTGCTACTCCTTGTGCAGTTCTTTGAGTTATTTGTTAGTCACTTCATTTCTGTAGTCTTCTACCAACTCTAAAACTTCCGATGCCTGAATCGCAGGTAAGCATACAAATGGGGAGGTTCCACTGTACTCGACGGTTGGAAAAGAAAGTTTGGGAGGTCTTGAACACTGCTTTGTCCAATTCAATTCAATTAAAGTTGTTTAAATCAAGAGATTATTTAAAAAAATTACAAATAAAATTTTAAAAAATACAAATAAAAAAAATACTATATACAGTGCTGGCCAAATTATTGAACTAAATTTTTTTGTACACTATTTGTACTAAAATACTATTTATTTTACTGTTAAAGTACAGTACATACTGTACACTGATTATTACGTTATTTAAGCATAATTTAATGTATGCAGGTGGCAGCACTGTCTGCTTTGTTTATGTTCTTTGTTTATCTACCTACCAGGAACATAACCTCAATCAGCTTAAACAGTTCACTAGTTCTTTTTATTAGTGTGTTCTGTTACATTTAAAGTTTCTCATTAAGAACAAGGAAATGCATACTAAATATTAGATAATTATTTCACTGTTCGTTAATGTGTCTATAGTTATGAAATCAATAAAGAATTTGCTTTTAAAACAGTCTTAGTCTAATAATTTGGCCAGAGCTGTAAATTACAAATAAGTTACAAACATTTATATATTTTGCCCCATCTGTTTGAAACTCCGTGATTGAGTAGATGGGATTAATGGCAATAAAAGTAGCCTGACTAGCTCCCACCAATCAGAAAAAAGAGTCGGAATTTTGATAAGAGAAAATTTCTAGAAAGCCATTTGTTACATTTCTTAGCAAGAAAGAAGGAACGTGACTAACTAGACGCCTGTAAAGGTTTTACATAACAAGATTTAAAAAAAAAAAACAAAAAAACTAACGTTTTTGAGTTATGCGGGATATTTATGTAAAGAAGGACACAT
Source organism: Uloborus diversus (assembly GCF_026930045.1). Lineage (NCBI taxonomy): Eukaryota > Metazoa > Arthropoda > Arachnida > Araneae > Uloboridae > Uloborus > Uloborus diversus. The sequence continues at coordinate 20,452,490 of NC_072736.1, read as the reverse complement.
ATATTCACCGTTCGGTTTAGTAATAATACGTATTCGCCCTTTCTGATGAATATTCTTAAGCTGCTGTTTACTAAAGTCTGGATCTTACATTAGTTTTTCTCTTCAAAATCGCCAGCTTTGCAAAATATCTGTATTTTGACGAAATCTTCGGCCTATACACCTTTCACTTTTCTTAAATGCACGTTTTCGCCTAATACACCTAAACGAGCAAAGTCGAGCATAGTATATTTATTTCGTGACTATTGAGGCATTCATCATAAGTAACGAGCTGATGTGTGCATCACATAAAGCTTGGCGGCATGTCGCCAAGTGTTTGCCAAATTACAACAGCACTTAAGTTTGCATTGATATTAACAATGATTTCCCCCAAAAATGCGTAAAAGATCCCTTTAGGAACATCGGAATGCAACCAATAGGGGAGGTGCATAACTAGACCCCAATATGAGTCTACGTACCAAACTTCAACTTTCTAGGACATACCATTTTTGAGTTATGTGAGATACATACGCACTTACACACATACGCACATGCGAACGTACGTACATACGCACATACGCTCATACATACGTACATATAGACGTCACGAGAAAACTCGTTGTAATTAATGCGGGGATCGTCAAAATGGATATTTCGGGTGTCTGGACGTTCTTAGGCATATATCCGCGAGTGTTCGAGTTGAAAAAAAAAAAAAAAAACTCAGCATTCATTCGGGGTCGAAAAAAAATGGAAATTAAGGCCTATTTTTGGGTCAATATTTTTCGTGAATAAAATACTTCTTTTACTTCGTAAAAGGAAGTAAAAATAAAAAGTTAAAACTTTAAAATGCATAAACCATCTTAAAATATTAACTTTAATAAGTTTAAAAAGCTGATAAATAATTAAAACTGATAAAATATAATTATTTCTCTTACTAGTTAACACAATAGATTGGCAATACTACTCCAAGTTCTTAGAATACATATTTTCTGTTTTGAAAAATATAAAAGTAGGAATTTTTTCCTTGAAAAGAATAGTATTGTAGCAAAAGAAAAATATATTTCTGAAAATATTACAGAAATGTTATGCTTTAAAATCCATTTGCACTGGAGTTTCAAGATAGGGTAGACCGGGACGCGTTTACGCATGGGGTACGTTTACGCAGTGCCTTTTTTTCAAAACGAATTATAATGGGGACCATCAGTCATACCCGATTGATGCTCTTCCCCAGAAAATATTCTCCCAAGTTTTTGAGCATCAGTCGAGCTTCGGTTTAGCTTTCAGATAGAAGTCTGTTTTCTACCATGTCGAGTAAATTTTGTGTGGAACATTGTTAAGCTTATTGTGAAGAAATAATGCTTTGCTAAAAACAAATAAATACAGGGTGGTCCCGAATTCATGGTACAAACTTTAATAGTAGGTACAGGACATTGTAACAAGGATTTATTGTATAGGAATGTATAGTCGCAAGTGACGCGGTAAGTGGTAAACAGGGAAAATAAAAGGAAAGAGAAATGGAGTGATCGGTTGGTATCACTGCCGGTAGAGGGCAGTAGATCTCTAGCCGCCGTTGAACATGATGCATCGCAGTAGGGAAAAGCGCCATTCACAATTGTACTGCCGTAGACGATGGGTGACTTTACGTATGCAGAAAAAGCAGATATGCATTACATGTACGGCCGTTCAAATGGTAACGCCAGAGCTGCGTTACGAATGTATCGCGCGGAGTATCCTAATCGACGAATGCCGGATCATAGAATTTTTCAACGGTTACATCGTCAACTTTGTGAAACAGGTGCGTTCGACGTCAACAGACATGATGCTGGTCGATTAAGAGCTGTACGCAGTCCAAGGCTGGAAGAAAGCTTCTTGAACATTGTGGCTGATAGACCCGAGTCAAGCACAAGAACTGTTGCGCGTGACGTAGGTGTGAGTTATGAGACTGTATGCAGAGTGTTAAAGGAAAATCGCTTACACCCCTTCCATTTTCAGAAAGTACAAGCATTGAATCCGGCAGATGATCCTCTTCGCATGAACTTCTGCCACTGGGTGTTGCAGCAATGTGCGTTGCAGCCGGATTTCCTAGGTCATGTGCTATTTACAGATGAAGCGACATTTTCACGCGAGGGTGTCTTTAATGCGCACAATTCCCATGTGTGGGCAACCGATAATCCACATGCAACGCGTCCACATGCGTTTTCAACAACGTTTCAGTATTAATGTGTGAGCTGGTATTGTGAACGACTTTTTGATTGGCCCCTACTTACAACCCACGCGACTCAGTGGTGGAAGCTATCTTATTTTTCTGCAAGAAGTGTTACCACAACTGCTGCATGATGTTCCGATCGCCATTCGTAACCGCATGTGGTTTCAGCACGATGGGGCGCCAGCACACTTCAGCATTGATGTACGGAATTACCTGAATGCCACGTTTGGTGCTAGATGGATTGGGTGTGTTGGACCAGTCCCTTGGCCACCCCGATCTCCCGAGCCTCGATTACTTTTTATGGGGACATCTAAAGAGTCTTGTTTATGAGACTCCAGTTGACTCCTGTGAGGATCTCGTCGCTCGCATATCTGTTGTTGCTGCAGGTGTGCGTGAAATGCCAGGCATCTTTGAACGTGTACGCCAATCACTGCACCGACGCTGTCAAGCATGTATCGCTAATGGTGGACGCAATTTTGAACACTTACTGTAAACATGACACTTGTCAACAACGATTTCCATAAAATCTTTTTTTTTCCTTTTGGCCGTTATTTCCCTTGTTTACGCCTAACCATGTCACTTGCGACTATACATTCCTATTCAATAAATCCTTGTTACAATGTCCTTTACCTACCATTAATGTTTGTACCATGAATTCGGGACCACCCTGTATATAAAAAAATAGCAGAATTTTATCCTTTTTTTTTTCGGGAATTGCATTTATATGGACAGAAAAGTTGTTCAACTTTGTTCAACATTGAAAATAAATCCAAATTTGCTTACGGGAACGTTTACGCATTTTCATCGGGTTAAAAAATTACGCAAGTTCATAATGTGTCTTACTACTCTGTCTTACTTCTAAACGGGCCCCGAACGCTTTTTTCGCTTTATACTGTCTCAAACCTTCGGTATGTTCAGGTCATTTAGTTTTGAAAATCACCATTCATTTTCAATTAAGTAACAGATTCGTATCTTATAGCTTACAATGATACGATATTGTCATCATGCTTGTTCAGCTTTAACTTTATACACCATTAAGCCTGTAATACATTTTATTTTTTATTTTTAAGACATTCCGTTCAAAACACTTAACATATCCATGTTATTTTTAATAATAAAAAGGATTATAAAATGATCCAAGTATTTCTCCCAATAAGATTTCCACATCGTCACATATGGACTATTCCATTTGAAATTGTATGACCAAAGCTTAAGAACCAAGAAAGGATTGTGAGCAGCCTCTTTTTTTCCCTAACAGATGCTCCGTTTAAGGAAACCCTCAGACAAGAGCAGTTAGAAGCTACAAAGAAAAAAACAAAATGGGCAGAACAAGGAGATATTACTTAAAAATTTACAAACTTCTATTGAAGCAGAAATAGAAGACATCACTGAAAAAAGTATGAAACTGAAACTTGAGACAGGGAAAAAGTTAGTACAATTTGTAAAAAGGAAATTAATGAACGATTCTGTTTACAAAGCAGAAAATTGTGCTTGCAGCTATCGTTTGAAAGCCCACAACTAATCGAAAAAAGGAAAAGACAGGGTTCAATGTCTTGGATGTCCCAACGAAGTCCCATGACAAGTATGCGAAAAGAAATATTTTATTTTTGTGAGTAAAATCTAACAGCGATTAAGAAAATTACTTAATAGTTTCTGTTTTTAATTAGCAATGAGCCCTACGATTTTTGTTTAGCCTATAAAATGTTCTTTAATTAATTATTTGTGATTTTCTTATTTTGAAAGTGTTTTAAGAGAGATAAAACATTTAAATTTGATTAAATATCTATATTACTTACTCCTTGGTATAATCTTTATTATGCGTAAACGTGCCCCACTCGATGCGTAAACTTGCCCCGTGTTCGGCGCAGGTTTACGCAACCGACCTGGACTCAAAAAACATTTTTTTTACGGTTAAACACACAAGCTGAGCAAAAACTAAATATACAAATTTTGACTTCATTAAGTGTTTTATAAAACTACAATGTCTGGAATTTCCTAGGTTCAAACATAAAAATTAGAAGATTCATTGAAAAAAAATTCTCGTAAACGTGCCCCGGTCTACCCTATATACTGCAGTAGATGGAAAGATAAGTTTTTATTAGAACCTTAACTGTAGTATATAAAATATATATACATAAAATTTTAGAAAATAATGTACTGCAAATAGTTAAATATCTTCTTAAATTAACTTACTAATGCGTAAAGCAAATTAATCAATTTTAAACGTTAACTGGCATCTATATCTTTTAAACGTTAGCTGCATATGCTATGATTTATGAAGTTATACATTTTATTAAATTCTATTGATTCCCAGTAGCCTCTGCTATTCGATTTACAGAATTTAAAAAGCAAGTTTGTGTCAAAATTCACTATCAATGCTACATCAATAAAACAAGATTTTCATTTCTATTGAGAATTTGAGCAAAAAAAAAAAAAAACACAATAATAATAAAAGGATTTTCATTTTCTAAAATGAAGAAGAACTGAAAGATATTCATCCTTATTTTAATCCTTAGCAGAAATGTTTTCGAAATCGAATTAATTTACTCAGATACCTTGAAACTTATGTACTCAAAAATAGAAAAATAATCAGGCGAAAATTGGATAATATATATACGAAAGATAAATAATATATTTTTTTTAACCTTGGTTTCCTTTCAGTAAAATAAGAAGATAATGTTTACAATTTGCGTTTTCAATGACTTACTCCTAAAAACTCATGTTTTTGATTTTTTTTTTCTGAACAAAACTCAGCACTAAATGTAAAACTTTTTTTTTCGGATCTGAATCTAAATTAGTTTTTTTAAAAAATGATTTCATTCATTCTCCTAAAAATATCCATGAGTTTCAAAATAAATACGAAAATTAAAACGCTTTGCAATACTTAATGCCGAATTTAACGAAAGGTTGTAAATTCACATGTTTTAGAATTGCTATAGGAAGAAAACAAAAGTGATTCATTCATTAATTTTGTCTCATTAAATTTGTACTATATAGGACTTTAATGCACAACTATGTACAGTTGCGAATTTAAAAAAAAACACACACATAAATAAATGATAACACAAAAATACACTGCTTAATGTGTACATTAAAAATAATAATTGTTAATGTTTAAATTGACGCAACTGATTAAGGACTTGCCTAATCAGTTGCGTCTTTACAGTTTAATTTGGAGCCTTGGAGTTTAATTTTTGGACTTTTCCTTCCGATACAGATTTGAAATGAACTGAGCTAGAAATAAAATAAATAAAAACTGATGGAACACGAAAAAGGTTTTTATGTAGCCCGATTTGTAAATAGTTACACTCCTTTTTCTGAAAATTGCAGCACCACAAAGGACTTACACGAGTGAGCTGAAAATTACAGTAAATGTAAAGTAGGGCAGATATGCAAATGATTTGAATTGCAGACCGAAAGCGCATGTGTATTTTGAGCAGCGCCCTCTAAACGTCGGATCAAACTGAATATAAATAGACGGCTGTAGCAAGGTGTGTATGATTATCGGAGGTTATATGCTAGAGTAAACGTTAGCTGAATCATTACTATACCTCTTCGACGAGAGAAAGCGAAATTTGAGCAAATTTCGGAGTTTGAACGGGGCAGAATCATCGGCAATCGTAAAGCTGGATTGTCTTATCGTGCAGTAGCCGCTCATGTGCAGCGTAACAGCAGCACAATCACGCGTGTTTGGACGCAGTGGACGGACGAGGGTCGGACAGCTCGGAAATCCGGGAGTGGACCCCAAAATGTGAAGTCAGCTCGCGATGACAGATATCTGGTGCGTATGGCGCTGACGTACCGCACGGCGTCTTCTAGACAATTGGCAGCACAGTGGTCAACAGCTACAAGTGTTCCATTGCGTGCTTCATCAATTCGGAGACGTCTGCTGCAGTGTGGGCTGCGCACAAGGATTCCTTTATACAGGATTCCTCTCACGCAAAACAATCGCCACCTGCGGCGACAATGGGCCAATGTGCATATCAGCTGGCGAGCTGATTGGCAGCAGATCGTCTTTTCTGACGAATCCCGCTTCAGTTTGTGGCACCAGGATGGCCGAATTCATGTCAGGCGCTATGCCGCTGAACGGCACATTCCGGAGTGCATAATTTAACACCATAGTGGACTAACACTCGGAGTTATGGTCTGGGGTGCCATAGTTTATCACGGACGATCACGATCATGCTACGAATTGTGGGCAATTTGAACAGTACCCGATACATAAACGAAGTTTTACAGCACCAAGTCATTTATTTCCCGCAAGGATTGCCATTGGCTGTATTCCAGCAGGATAATGCCAAGACTGTCAAAACCTACCTTGATTCGCAGCAGGTACAGCTTCTTCCTTGATCTGCATATTCCCCGGATATGTCACCGATTGAATATGTGTGGGATTTCGTTGTTCGGTTTCTCGCTCGTGATCCTCGTCCTGTTGCCTCGACGGACGAACTTTGGTTGCGCATACAATATGGAATACTATTCCGCAGGCAGATATTCAAACTTTGTTTCACTCCATGCCATGCCGAGTCGTGTGGCAGCTCTAATTGTGCCGCATGGTGGCCACACAAAATACTAATTTCTATCTCTTTTTATTGTTTGTTTGGTTTGAAAATGTAATTATTATTTTATACAATTATTACTTAATTGTGCATTAAATTTCATCCAACTATGATGCCTCCTTCATGGTGTTGCAATTTTCACAAATAGGAGTGCAGATCACAAGAAACGCTATAGAAATGTTTTTTAGTAGCAGTCATTCTCATACGTTTGAGTTTCTTTTCCCCTTGTGAAAGTGGTGATATTGTAAATTTGTCTTTTGGCTGTACTGACTGAAAAATGCTTTCCTCTTCTGTTTTGAATAGATGTGTTTTTGGAATAGCAGACAATTATTTTCGAAATTCGGGCACAAGCATTACTAAATTCTGTAAGAATGAACAATAAACAAAGTCACAAAAATATGTTGTCATTCTCAGAAATTAAAAGAGTTGGGTTGTTTGATATTACTAGAAAGACTAAAAATAAAATAATTCTGTTTTCGGGAGTATGAAAATGAATACATTGCAGTCATTTTAAAGTTAAACAGAATATCAGTCTGTTACCGTATCAAATGTATCAGCCAGTTACCGAGGAATTTTCGGTGTTCCGGTTGTAAACTTCCAATTCTACTTACTGAGCATTTAAATTATCCTGATGTAGGCAGAGTATATGAAATTTGGAATATTTCCACCAATAATTTTCATGCTAAGGGGAAAAAGTTGTTTTTTTATGGTAACTGACTGACGTTCATCAACTGATTTTAAGATTGTTTCTGAATGAAACACTATAAAGATATGTTTTGTTATGAACTTCCAGTATAAAACTATAGTATATAAGTATAACAAAATGCACTAACATTTTTCCTTTCAGTTAGAATTTGTTTACGAAAAAGCTTAATTACTACAGACCAAATTTATCCCAATAAATCCGGAAGGGACATAGACATCTGTTACGGATTATTTTTAATGCGAAAAATAATAAACGAAAATTTAACTTGGTACACTTTAAAAAAATATATTTTATGCTTTTAAATAATATACAATACTTATAGTTTTGTTAATACAGGAATTTTGGTGCTCAGGTTGACATTTTCGTGGAATTACCCTATAGTAAAAATTAAGAACTAGTTTCAAATTCAGTTTTATATAAACTGTTTAATCTCTCTATCTCTATATCTCTCTCTTAATATATAACTACTTAAAGCACAAAACATTGTTTCTTAATTCTTATAGGTCTTATTAAATTTTTCTTGCCTATTAAAAAAAAGTAAATATATTGTACATTTATGCAGAAATATTGAAAACGTAAACATCACAATTTTATAAACAGCCATTTATTTTTTTATTTTTATTTTGGGAGCTTGTTTTTTTTTATTTTTAAATTAAAGTTTCTTCATTAGATGAAGAATAAGTCTAGTGTTTTTATTAAAAAGTAAAGAATATAGAAAAAAAAGAAAAAAAAAAAACGAAATATGGTACGTTTAAAATGCATGAAATAAATTATATGCTTTCTAAGTACGCTTTTAAAACTGTTTGACATTTATGCTAATAATTTCAGAAGGAAACCAGAGGGAAATTTTAATAGTTAGCGAACGTGCTAACTTATCTTTTAAAGAGAAAATAAAGTCACGCTGCATACAGCTGAAATGTCGTATTTGTTACATGTTAATAGAAAAGAGATCCCGAAACTACTTTATAAAATACGGAAAATCAATCTCTTGGGCGAGAGAAATTTTAAATGCAGAAGTGTGAGTGTTTGGATGTAACGACATATTAAAACATTTGCCCTATTTCGAAAATTTCTTGTCTTGTTTAATAAACAAAACATCACCGCTACTTGTTTATCCTACCCCCTTCTCTCTCTCTCTCTCTCTCTCTCTCTCTATATATATATATATATATATATATATATATATATATATATATATATATATATATATATATATATATATATATATATATATATATATATATATATATATATATATATATATATATATATATATATATATTAGGTTAGAAATTTTGGTCAATTTAATGCGTAACAAGGGACGTGAGGTCTCAGAGACCTCTTTACATACATTTTACATTACATAAATAACTAACTACTCGTAATAAAAATTAATCTATTATTTATTAATAGTTTTATTTTGTTTTTTTAATATATACAGAGTATTTTAGTACCTGAAAATAGATTATATCACGTTACGGGAAAATTTTGACAAACCTTTAACTATTAGTATTTTACGCTGTATTTCGAAAAATAATCCAGTCTTCATTGTTCCTAGAACATCATGCGTGACGTTTGTAAACATTTCAAACAACTCTCAACCTCATATTGAATGTTTTGCATCTCTTCCGCATATCACGGATAAGATAAATGAACCTATATCCACGGTTCTAGCATTAAAAGCCGTGTCTACTACTGCAAAAATAGTAACACTGAAGGGGAGGTGCTGTCTCACACACCGCTTCTAAAGAATGCAAGAAATTTAAACCAGATGCACTTGCCTAAAGATACCGATAAGCATGGATCACAAAACAAAAATCTATTGGGAAAAACCATTCAAGCGGACTGAAAATGAAATAGGGTCCGCTTGAAATTTTAAGCGGTCTTTGAGACCGTACCTTCCCTGTTAAGGGTTAACAAGTAATGACCCTATTTCGAGATTTGTTCTGATGTATTCATTTAGTTTTTATGTATTTGCTGAATATTTGTTTAAGCTAATAAAAGTGGAAATATTCGCGAACAAATGAGCGTTTGACTACCTCACAACGTTTTAGGGTTATCAGTATTAACTAGGTCTACAGTATAAAGATTCTTACACAAATGAATTGTTTCAATTAAGTTCATTTAAGTTTTAATGAAGAGAAACGAAAATATTGGGAAGAAAAATCCTGTTAAAAATTTTGCAATTATTCACAATAAATATAAAATCAAAAGCTTTCGTGAAACATCTCCTACAGTGGAAAAAAAAAAGAAACCAATAATTAAAGATTTAGATTCACAGCCTATCTTAGAAACTAATTAAAGCCGGTTATTTCGAGAATTGATTGTTTGCGCATTGAAAATCACAAAGGAAGTAATTAAAATGATTAATTGTTCGCCGTAGCGTGTTCGTCAAACGATGATTAGAAAATAGGTTTTTAAAAGCGGTTAACCCTGTGTTGATTAAAAGCATCATTTAATGAAAAAGGAATTAGGAAGCGATTTCGAAATTTTGTGCACGACTTACGAACTTACCAAATAAACAGCATTTTCGAGTAAATACGTGCTAATTACGACTTATGTTCAGTGCTTTCAATTTGAAGCATATAACAGGGAAAAAATGAATAATAAATAATAACAAATTGCTGAACGAAATGAAAATTTGTTGAAATATTTTACTTTGTTTACGAAAGGTGTTTAACTATGAAATGAAAAGAAGCGTTTATGTTTTTTAAAATTTTGAAGATTCAAAATTATCATTTTGCTTTTCTGTTAATATTAATAAATCTGTAAAACAGAAGCGTTTCTTATTTTTCTCGAACAGGTTCCTTTCATTCTAAAACGAGAAAAAAAAAACACTTTGCTTACATCAAATTTTGTGTTCTTCGTATTCCACACTATTAAAGTTATAGATAAGTCACAAATGTAGTGCAGCATAGACTATAAGTTACTTAAAATTCGTTTTCTTTTAAATAAAATAATAATCAGATATTTGAATTTGTACTTCTCTGAACATACACACTGTAACGCAATGTAACCAGCAATCTAAAAGACTTTTAGAGAACTTTGCAAACATATAATTTTTACTTGGAAGTATATAGAAGTAGGTACTTATCACGAATACTTTCACAAATATTTTACAGTCGCACAAATATTTTACAGTTTCTGATTTTCTATAGCTGTATTCCAAAACTAACAGAAATTTAGCACAAATTTTACTAGTTAGTTCAGTTTCAGAAGAGGCAGAAATTTTGCTTATACAAAAGTTATTTTTGTGTAAATAATTAATCAGGTGAAATAGCTTTATTCGTTTAATGCTTCTGGGCATATAATCCAAAATTGTTGTTATAAAATTAGATTTTTTATTTATGGCATTTGTAGAGTTGGCGATATGCAATATTCAGATTTCAATGGGAGCATGGCTCAGCTTTGCCGCGCCAATTTTTGTTAACTCGCCCACTCTACGCATAATTCAGTTTTATATTGGCGATCGATGAAGTCATGATCGATGTGAACATGATTTAGCGTTGTTGCATTATCCGTAACAACATGCTCGATGTGAACATGGTTAGCTCTTCAGCAACAAAAACTATTCTCTAAAAAAAACGCATTGTTGAACTAACGTTTGGAATCATGCACTGTACCGATTCCTTCACACCAAAAGGCAAAGTCACCTCAAAAAGCATCTAATGGCGTTAGTATTCATTTCACTGGTTATTATGACCAAATTACAAAATAAAAAAAAAGTATATTTTTCTGCAAATAATTTTTTTAATCGCAAAGAAATTATGCCTATGCCCTCCCCCCCCCCTTTTTTTCATTTGAAGGATTTTAAATTTATGACAAAACCCTGCAAGGATTGGGAAACCATAGTGCATATCATTCCTAAAAAGAGTTTACCAGGTTTGTTTTAGAAAATCGAATAAAAAATTTCAGTGCAATAAAATTACTTTACATTAACTAATACTAGAACAAATAATGAATGCACAAATACATACCCAATAATGATTTCTAAAACAAGATATTTATACGTTTTATAGTCATTATTATTGTGTCCATATTTTAGAAGCTATGATAAAAACAATTTCCTAATTTTCATTAAGGGATTTTCTTTAACATGTCATGAAATATTGAATTTCTTCATACTGCTTTAATTGTTTCCATCAAAATTATAAATTCTCTATGGAAAGTGTCAGATACTGGAAAAAAAAAAACTCTTTGCGGATAAATAATTTATAAGATATAAATAATATTGATCAATTTAATGCATTTAGATAGAAACTGAGTGCCATCTGGCAGCTACTTTTTTTTCTTTTAATTTACGTGCTTTCCATTATCTCTTCGTATTGATTAAATAAACTTGTTTTTTCCTTACAGTCGAAGAGCTTATTCGGAAAGTAAATAATGATGATTCGAGGTACTCAGTAAATTCGTAAAATATATTGTTTGTTCCACATGTTCGAAAAAATGTATTTTAGAACTGTTTTTTTTTTAAATTTTTTTAAATTTTTTTTGAAATTTTTTTTAAATATTTTTTTATGAATTATAGAATAAGATTGAAAAGCAGAAAACTAATACCAAATGAACTATTCAAATATTAATACAGAGAGGATAAGCTGATTTAATTGAATTAATTAATGTACAACTGCAATACTAGTTCCTATTTGCGACAATTTTCAAAGTTTTTTCTACCTATCATATTGTTTTTACCTGCCAGACAAATGCTTCACGCAATAAAAGAAAAAATTTCGAACTAATGTTTTTTTTTCACAAACCCAGCTACATTTATTTGGTTTTTTGATTAGATACTTAAGTAAACAACACAAATTTTATTAATTGTTTACTTCTGGAGGATATTAGACTAAAAATATGAATACAACAATCTCTGGAAAATGAGAGAGGGTAATTTTCTATAAACTTAGACTTTGAAAGAAATCTAGCTGCCATGGTTGAGCGGTAATACATTTAAGAGGTATCTGCACGTATTAAATAAGTATCTTTAGTTGGATGAGTAACATATCCGGCAAACAAGTTATACCATTTTGCAGCCAATTCTCGATTATTATTTCTGAAGATACTGGGCACAAAATCTGTTTGGTGCCCCCCACCCCTCCTCCCTAAGTATTCTAGAAATTGTAACAATAAATAATTTTGATGTTTGAGTATTAACACAGTCTAGCTAAATTTCACGGCATTTTATATTACAATCGAATACATTATAAAAAATAGAATATAATAGAAGAATACGATAATCAAAGTTATATAATTTAAGATATCGTCAATTTTTGCCTGTTTCAAGTAAGCTGGGAATATTAAAATTATCTATGATATAATTTTCAATAGTGTAAATATCGACTTAACTGGGAGTGGTTTTGGGGTTAGAAAAAGAGATTGAATTTTTCGGGGATTTTTCTTCTGGATTTATATATCTGGATCTGATATAGTGCGATAGGGAATGAGTCATAAATCAAACTTTTACCTTCAGATTTGGTGCTTCCTAAATGTTTGTGCCCGGGGCTTGTGCCCCATGTGCCCATGCATTTATCTGGCTCTTAGGGGCGAAAAAATTTAAGTTTACATTAAGTGGGAAGGCGATTAAGGTGCAGGAAAAACATTAAGACTTTACTCTCGCATTTATTTTTATGTTGATCAAGTATAAATTGGTCATTAAATGACTTTTTTTACTGAGATCATTTGAAATTTTCATTGTTTTGCTTCGTTTTTCGTTTTAGTTTTTGCGCCTGTAAAGACCATCATTTTTCTTCTTTCACTGTTAACAGCCATTGCCGTGTGTTACTTCGCATAAAATGTTCAATAATGTAACATACGTTTTTTCCTCTGAAGAACAATGTTTGATCTTGTAACACGAAACGATTTTCAATCATGATAATGAGCTTCGCCTTTTTACCGTTTGATTTTTTTCCAAATAGTTTTGACACATATTTTAGCTCAGTTGTACAAATATCATCAAGTTTTGTTATTTATTTACTTCTTTTTTATATTTATGTTGTTTGTTTACATAAAGTATTGTAATATTAAAGAGAACGCATAAAGATAAGTACACAAAATCAGATATAATTATTATCAGAATTTTTGAACTCGCAAGATGGCGCTGTGGTCGGGTATTGTCCTTTGTGCATCCAAAGTTTACATGTTTGAAGACGGTCCCAGTTGGTAGATTTTCAGGTTGCAGAAATATTTAAGTAAGTTAAGTCTATATGAAAAATTTGTGATATGGAATTCCAACAAAGACAAAAAATCAGTTTGTATTTTTTTAATCTCCAAGTTAGGTGTTACTACTGAGGGTACCTTTGATCCTCAATTTCTTTGTTTTTTAACTATAACTCATACTTTAACAGTGCTTCTACATTTACAAGTAAAAATATTAAAACATACTCCTCAACTAGCGTATGGTTTATCAAGATACAATCCTATGAATAACGTTTATTATGAAATATTAGAATGTTTCAAAGATATGTTGCAATTAAGATTACTTTGAAGCAGGAGAGAAATGTGATACGAAATACAATATTTTAATAAAAGCAACGAATACGGACGATAAATTTTCTGAACTCTACCCCTAAAATTCGTATTTCTATAATAAAAATGGAGGGTGAGATATTCCATTCATTTAAAATTAGCATTCAAGAGTAGACTCCAAAGGATAACTTCAAAATAACTGTTTAACAGAAGATGGTTATGGACTCAGCAAGTGTCCAGTTAAAACGAGTCTATCTGATTGAGGGGGGGAAAGTAAAAATTTGACGTGCGTGTGTTACTCATTTCATGGTTGGTTTATTTGATTTTTATAGCGCAAGAGCCCTTGAGGGCTAAACTGCGCCAAACGAAATTTTATTATAAACTATTTATTTTTCATTCGAGAATAAAGTCAAGTAAGTAAAAGTAAGCATATTTTGAAGTAGAAAGCATAAAATTTCAAGTGCTAGTATTAAAAAAGGGCAGCCGATAAAAACATATAAACGTTAAACACATTTAAACAAATTGCAGATAAAGGAAAAATGGACGAAACAATATCTTGAAAAATATGGAAAGGACGAAATCACATAATGACGAGACAAACACTAAATTAAAAAGGAGAATCCAATCTCCTGGAGGAAGATGTAGAAATTGCGATGGGGTGACACTCATTTCAATATAACTCTGCTTAAGTCAAAGGTTGACACAGATATGAAAAACCTGGCATCCCTTGAAAACTAATAGATGTATACATTAACGCATGTAACCGGATCTTTGCCTTCCCACCTTATTGTTGACTAGACAGTACAGAAGTAAGCAAGCCTGTTTTGCTCTGAGTATACATTTCAAAAAAGACTACTGAAATTTTAAAAAAAAACAATGGCTACCATTTTTTTCACTTCAGTAGCCAGAGGGCAGTATTCAAAATTCTTAGTTGTCATAAGTCATATTGAGCTTTTATTGGAGATTTAGCTTACTTTCGTGGATTCTTCCATCTTTAGACAACTTGCGTTATCTATTATTGTGTCAGAAACCAATCACAAAAGCTCAAAGAAGTAGCTGAAAAATACATTTTTTTTTCTTTCTTGATTTCTCAAGTTAAATATGCTATGATTTCCGAAAACGCATTAAAAACTAATAATACGACCCGTGGCAATTCAATGGTAATAACAAGTCTACCTTGTACTGCTGGTATGTAATAATGTACTCTGAAAATTTAAAATAGTGAGATTTGTAAGAAAACCAATTTGCACTTGTATTTTCCTTAATAAGATCTTAATATGTATAATAGCCAATGATCGAGTAACGCTTCTGACGTCATCAATAAAACTCACGCCACGGCATGGCATGTTATTTTGGTAATATGTTTTGGTAGTGTTTAACATGCAGGGAAAGGCTTTATTGTGACAAGACTGAACTGGATCTGGTAACTTAACTTGTTTACTGGTAAGACTGTGTTGTTTCAGGGGAATAAAAACAAGAAGAAGTGGACAACAATGAACGTTATCTACTGCAGTTTAGGGTTAATCCACTGGAGTTACGGAAAAAATTTCAGTTATCAAAATATCACCAACTGGCAATTGCTTCGTTCAAAAATAGAAGCAGTTTTAACCCGTCATATCTTGACGGGCGATATTCCCGTTTTAAAATATTTACAAACATGTTACGGATCACTGCACTACGTCAAACTTCAGAACAATTATCTTTATTATAGGCTCCAGTTTGTTATATACCTTGGGATTTATTTATGTGTATCAATATGATTATTTATTTTACTATAAAAAGCTTTAGATTATTGTAAATGCAATATTGATCATTGCATTTTTGTATTTTTGCTATTTTTACAATTAATATATTTTGCTCTTAATTTTTTTTGTTTGGGCTTCTAACTAAGTACTGATACTAAATAGAGATCTATCAAATCCCATATTCTGCCGAATACAGAATAATTTTCTTTAAAATTTTCAAGGAATATTTTAATTTTATGCCAACACAAAATGCAAAATGTTAATCTAGTTTGGGAACAGAAAATGCATTTCCATTTAGCATCGTTAATTCACCTTTATTAGGCATAATTATCAATTAAAGATAAATCATTCTAAAAGCAAAACAAATTAATGTAGTAATTGGAAAATTTGCTTCATGTTTATCTGCAATTCTGCATGCATGAATAATTATTTTTTTTACGATTTATGATTTCATAACTGATAATAACGACAATATGATACGTCATAAACAAATAATTCTGCATTCACGTTTCATAGAAAAATTAAAACAAGTTGCTTAAGATATCAAATTACAAGTTACAATTTATTCAAGTGATTTTCTGTTATGTTAATCTCCTTGGTATCTGGTAAAAAAATCCCTTCATCACAAAAATTGAGGAATGAAATTCAAACATTACCAGATTTTTTTTTCTTTAGGTGGAAAGGAACATTAAACTTCACTTACCATGATTGATTTTATTTTGGTTGTATTTAAAAATAACATATAATATTTCATACGGTGTTAAACTTTAGAAATTGAAGTACTGAAAAATGTCCAATTGTAAACCTTTTTTTAGCTGCGTATTGTATATAATAAATAAGCAGTTCATGTTAAGTAGTAATAAAATGACTTTAATCACATTCATTTCGATTTAACATTATACGTTTTTTTTTTAGTTACTAATGTGTTATATATAAATGAGTTTGTAATAGTGAAGCTAATGCATGCGTCATACGATTTTAAAAATTTGAGAAACAGCACATTTAATTTCAGAATCTAAGTGTTTTCCCATACATTAAAATTACTTTGAATGTGATAATATTAATAAGCAAAAATTTGAATTAATTTCGTACTGCGGTTCAGTACCGTAATATTTATTCAAAGTAAAAATACATTTGCTTACCAATAACTGAACATTTAAGCTCGTTTACTATTCTGTTGCCAAATAATGAAGTATTCTGTCAAACGGAATGTTTCGTTTGTCTTCCAAATATCAGCAGTATACCGAATATTCGCTGCAGCTCTAGTACTGAATAATAAATCAAGGAGTTAATGTGTAGTTTTTTAACGGTGTGTTAGTTTTTAAACTCTAAAAAAAAAAGACTAAGGATAATTTATTTTTATTGAGCAATCACGATTGCTTATTGTTCTCATTTGACCGCCCTTGGCGTTCCGGTTCCTTTTTCAGCTTGGACCAGGGGCCTCTGCAGCACCACCGCCCACCGTCCTCTGCAGAAGCGACTGTCCCCCGGTAGTTGCTTTTCCTGGTCGGTGGCGTCCTAATCCTACATACACGCACGCTCACACACACGCATTGTTACGCACATACACACTCCCACACACAAGCTGTTACACACATACACAGACGCCTAAGTGCATACACACAAGTCTATGCACACACACAAGCCTACACATGCACGCACGTGCGCCTGCACACACATACCCAAATATACACACGTAACCCCCAGAAGGAAGGGCAGGCTTCGGGGGAGGGGTGACAGGAGTCGTTTCTGGTAGCAATAAGTCCAATGAATAGGGTCTTGTCGTGATTGCGAAAAACATAATTTGAATTCAAAATTTCAGAATTCAAATTGATTTTTTATTTTTTTTTAATTTATAGATTCATTTTTTTTCGTTAAATGCGCCTAACAAAATTTTTGTCTTCTGTCATAAACGACATTATTTTCTGAAGCTTAGTCGAAAAATGCATTTTATCCCAAGAAATGTGACTGCAATGCAGAGAGGAACGATTCAGTTCATTGAAACTAACAACATGAAGATATATTTGTTTACTTACTGCATACATATTCAAGTGTTTTCAAATTGCGATTTTTCATGTTTTTCAGCAGAGGAAAAGAAAAAGAAAATAGCTTTTGAGCATACCGTTGCAAATATTTGCAAACATAAAGAATGACTTGCTATGTTTCCTACTGGGCAGAAAGATTTTCATCAATCATTTTTACTAGAACAAACAGAAATAAAGCTGTTTGTTTCGCTAGAGAGATTGCTATATCGTAGGCATCTTCTTTGTTCTAATGTGCTTTATAGTGCATGTGATGTCCCATTGTTTGTTTATGCTTTTCTTCGGTTCAGTTTACGGGGGAGAATATTTTAATCCATTTAACAAAAAAATAAACATTTTATAAATTTGTACTAAAAAAATTATAAACACGATGTTTACAATACATACATTGCATTATAATGAAGAAAAATATTTAAACCATCATACGTATTATTCCCGAAAGGCCCTTTTGTGTGTGTGTGTGAAAGCTATAGTTTTGTCATTTCTTTTTCACACTTCACTATTAGTAAAAAACCTTTTCAAAGTTCAAAGGTTTTTTCCACCGTTTTTCGCAAAAATAAAAAGACAATCCATATTGGGTTTGGTTAATGAAAAAACAAACTGATTTACTCTCTTTTCATTACTTAATGCTTTAATGCAAAGCATCCCGAAATGGCGACCCATTTGCTCAGTTGCATTGACCGTTTTGCCCATAATGGGAAGGGCGTGAGTTCGAGTCTCCCTTTGCTGAAAATGTCTGTGGCTTATTTTCTTCAGCAGAATTCCGAACTGAATTTCCGCGAATATGCAGTCGAATCTCGATAACTCAATGCTTGTAACGCAAATATTGCTTTATCTCGTAGTCTTCACTGGGACCTTAACTCTTGAGACTGTTGTGAAAACGTGCCGTAACTCGAATGTTTTAGCAGGTCCCTTCGGACTTCGAAATATCGAGAGTTGACTGCATAATCAAACTTAGTACAAGATTTTGAACTACATTTCTGTCGTTATTAAAATCAGGAAACAATAAATTAGTTTTAATGTGATGCATCGCAGTATAGCAATTTAAAGTAGTTTAACAAAACAGAGGTACCGGTTTAAATTTATTTCCTTGCTTTATAACGAGTTGCTTTAATGTATAGCTTCCCAAGACCGAGGTTCATTTTTTCAGTTAGGCCAGAAACTGTATCGTTGGCAGGATAGCTTTCGAAAAAATTTTCTTGGGTGACAGGATCCTTAATCGCAGTTGTGTTGCTGCACGTATATCAGAAAAAAACTTCGACATCGAAAACCGCAGTATCATATACTTTTTTTTTTTTGGGTACGCATATCATCTTTACCACTTCATTAAACTTCAAAAATGAGATATCATTTTAATGATTTTTTACTACTTTTAGCGAAAAATAAATAAAACAAGACTTATTTTTGCTGTTATTCAAAAATAAAAATCTGGGTTCTTGGATTTCTTTTGAGAAACACAAATACTTCAAATAGTTTATCTTATAGGTTTAAGATCCAACTAGCTGTTAAAGTCAAGAAACATACGTGCAAAAGTAAAAAAAAATATTTAAATATACAGTTTATATTTTATTTCTAGTTAAAAGTATCGAATATATGATTTAGAAATAATTCTTTCGGAAATATAAAGCGTAGAAAAGTTTAAAAATAGATTAAAAATAGCTTTATATTATGAACAGTTTGCCAAGTGAATTGCAAAGTAAAAGAAACGTCTTTTTTATGGTCAAAAATCATGGGCAAAAACTACCTAAAGGATTTTGAGCAAATAGTGATTAAATATCGACTTGTATTTATAGCAACTCTTATTTGGTTAAAAGGATGCTATCCGAGAATATACATTTGATATTTTTATTTAATTGACTTGGCGTATATTTTCGTGTGTTTTATGAAGAAAAAAATCAGAGGTGTTTCAATTAAGGAGCATATGTGAACATTTGTGTCAATAAATATTAGAAATGAATATGGGGAAAGAAAATGTATATTCTTTAGTTTTGGAATTTGTGTACAATTTGGGGTCTGGAAAACGATTTTATGAATTCTGCTACATGACAGCTCTTTAATAAAAACACTTGTATTAATAGAAGTTCAGGGGTTGAGTTCGAGTGAGCTCCCATGCAATTTACGCTCTGATTGTTTTTCTTGCTACTTTTCATATTGTACTTTTTTTTTCATTAAAACAGCATTTGGTTCCCGTTTGAGTTGTTTCAAATTACAATGATATTTTGAAAATGTATTCAATCTGGGAAAATAAAAACTTGAATTTAATTATTTGATATTCAATGAATTATAGCTAACTAAACTATGAGATGCAACAAGTAGCACCTGTAAAAAGCTCGGAACAGTATATTTTTATCATCATCATCATCAAAGGCTACGTTAAAAGTCTTCCCGGCACCGTGTTACAATCACCATTTTTGAGGCATAATATTGTGTTTTGGCTATTGGTAGAAGAAATCTTTAGAAAGTCGCCACTGTTTTATACTATGGATACGTTCTTTCCAATCAATTCGGTGTTTGGTTATTTTTCCGCTGAGGCTCAAAACCTTACCTATATATTTTATGAGCTACGAAATATGCATTCGGGTGATTCTCCAAATCTCTATTAATATTATGTCCCAGTAGAAGAACACAAAAATTGTTTTACTCAGAAAGTGTTTTCATTTTTTTTAATTGTTAGAAATAACTTATCTGATGTTATTCTTCTCTTTTTAAAACAATAAATCATTTACATTTTTTTTACAAAACTTTTTAAATAACCTGAAAGTCACACTTTTGGCGTATCCCCAGTCGTTTTTCAAATAGACTTAAAATAGTCAAAAAATTTATATCAGCATTCCAAATTCAATTTGTAGTACAAAATTAAGCATACTTAAATGTGTAAAATAGCATGCTTTAAATAAATTAAATTATATAAATCATCAACGTTTATCGTTTTAAACCTGCCCTCAGGTTTTATGTCATTCTCCTGTCCTAGGAATGAGTTCAATTATTATACATCAAAAAAAGGAATTTTGGATTTGCTGTGCAATGACACTGTTTGTTATCATCATTTTGTTAAGATTCCTTGAGTATTAAGTTCATATGATTTGTCTGCTGTTCTAATTAAAACTTTGAAGTTCAAAAATGGGTATGAAACATTTTTGCTGTCATTCTCCTGGACAAAATTTCTGTGTCAAATAAAAGAAAAATAATAATTCTTCTCATAGTGTGCAGTTGAATTTAGAGTTTAGAACCGAAACATAATATTATAATAATGGGGTTACGCAACAGACAAATTGTATGGAAAGTGTCATACTCCTGTCCTAAAAAAAGTGTCATACTCCTGTCCTAAAAAAGTGTCATACACTGTCCTAAAAAATAACTTCATTAGCATTATTTCTCAAGCACTGGTAATGCATCCCGTAGAATAGAAGGATTTATTTCCAATAAATTAGTTGGAAAATAAGGTTGATTGAAAAAAAGAAAGTTAAATTCTGCAAGCGATAAATAAAAAAAATCAGTGGAATAATTCTATTTATGTATGTATGTATTTATTTATTTATTTATTTTTGTTGTTGCTTGGACGAATAGTTCTAAAAGAGATTTATTGGTTAGACATCTAAATGTTGCTCAGATATGTTAGTGAATTTACTATAAATTTTGTAGTTGCTTTAAAAGTAAAATATATGTTATTAATAATGTTGATTCCCTTTTTGTTTTATGTTTATATTTCCTGAACCGTAAAACAATTCACAGCTAATGAGAAGGTAACTTTTCTTTTTGTAAATTTTATCATACTGTGTATGGCTAACATAAAAAAAGTTTTAATGTAGCAATCGATTTTTTTCGTTGAAATGAATGTCCCTTATTCGAGTTGTAAGATATTCAGAGTGAATGATATGGAAAAACTTATGTGGGACTTGTACTCGAAGAAATTGAGGGTGTCCGTTAAGGGAAGTTTTGCACAAATTTTGTTTTGTTATTTAATAACCATACTTTTTGATTTAGGCAACAGTTATTTCTTTATTATTGTAGTTACATTTTAGATATTCCATGAAGAAATTTATTTTGTAAGTGTCATGTTCTTGTCAGAAACTTGCTGTATGAAAATTTGTCCCCTCTTTTGAGGGTGTAACATAGTATAGTTAGTTTCCTCTATTTTTCTCTTAATAAGTTCCTAGCAAAGAGCAAGTATGATTTGTGTCAATTTTTTTTCAGCATTTTTATTCTTTCAAAAATGGGATTTGAAAATGTCAGGTTTTTGGAGAATCACCCACTCAAATTTTATTTAGCACCATAATTTGTCTATTGTGCTGCATAAAACATTTTTCCAAAACTTTTACTTTTTTGGTTGAAGGTTATGTTCAAATAGAACTACCGGGTAACAATGGTGGTTAATTTCATGGCGTTTGTTACTGGCTAGTGCGGTGACTAACATGGAATGTTATCATATGCGATCAGCTAACCAAAAATCTGTTAGAACGCTCCTGGTTAGTTACCGGTGAGTCCGTGCTACCAGAATGTTCTTTATGAACATGCCAAAGGCTTTATATCTTCATCTTCACTTTTTGTTTAGAGGCATCATTTTCATGGAGTAAATTTACAAAAAATAATTTATAATTCCTTCAAGAAGAACACTAATTGTCATTAAAAATACTTCTATCCCATATGAAAATACGACGGAATCTTCTAAGTTTTTCTGCACTTGCCATAGGTTGTAGATAGTTTATATAACATGATTTTAAACATACAAAAGTGTCCAACTATCCGAAATGGCTTCACCAGAAAGTAAAATAAAAAGTTATCTTCAAGAAAATAGGCTAAATTAAATGACTTTTTAGAAGAAAATAGAGAAGTTAAAAACGACTTTCTACCAGGAAGCATAATAAACAATGAATTAATCTGCAGATGAAAGACTAATTAAAATGATTGTTTTCTGGAAAGTAGGATCGTTAGAAATTACTTTCTACGAAAAGGTGGATTCAGTGAAAATTACATTTTAATAGAAAGTAGAATCAGTCAGGTGACTTTCTGCCATTTTGCCTTCAACATTTTTTTCAATGCATTGTATATATATATATATATATATATATATATATATATATATATATATATATATATACTTTTTTTTTTCAATTTGTGTTTATTGCGTTATTTCATTATCTCTCAAATGTTAAATTAATGCATTTTGTAATTGACAAAGAAATGCTACATTTAACCTTACAACCTCAATGGAGGAACTAAGAAACAAAAAACCTTGCAACACTAAAAATCATTTCTACTTTGCTGAAAAAAAAACTGATATGAATAATTAAACAGCAGTGACAGAGTTAATCAAATTTTAAAAGTAACATGACATAAAATTCTAATTGATGAATACTAAAGACCAATTTCCATATATAAAGGTAATTTAATTTCATCATTAGTGAATGACACTCAAAAAGTGCCCTCTGTTCCGGTTTACATGACATCTTAATTCATTCGTTGTAACAATAAAAAAAATAACAACATTTAAGAAGATTGGTTAATTATGTGAGACATTAACTCGTTACTTTAACAAACTAGGTTTAAGATGTTTTGTGCTTACTTAATTTGTCTAA
This sequence comes from Uloborus diversus, assembly GCF_026930045.1. NCBI lineage: Eukaryota > Metazoa > Arthropoda > Arachnida > Araneae > Uloboridae > Uloborus > Uloborus diversus. Next base: position 20,429,221 of record NC_072736.1, on the reverse strand, counting down.
AAAAGTTATTTAGAGTAAGATGCTGAAAGGGGAAAGGGAGTTGTTGAAGTTTCGTAATGGAATTATTTAATTTGTTTTACATCGATGAAAACTTTTGTTTTTAAATTTTATTCACAAGAAAAAGTGTTTTTAATAACATAAATTAAAATTTTATAAAACTTTAAATTTGACACAAATAGTTCAAAACATAAAATGCTCGCTTATTTTTCGTAGGTTTAACTAAAAGTTTAATAACTTTTAACTAAAAACTTAATAACTTTTAACTAAAAGTTTAATAACTTCTAGTTAACTAAATGAATTAATTCGACTTTTAAAACTATTATAATTTTTAACTGAACGATAATAAGCTCTATCTTAATCCTTTAATAGGTAAATGTTTTTGGATATTTAGTGTAATGTTTACTATAAGAAATATATCAATAATTAACATTAAGATAATTATAAAAGTTATGGATTTTTTTCCGAATGATAATTTATGTTTACTGCTACCCCACGCACTGTAATACACAAATTGACCTATCGTCCATTCTTGATATCAGAAAGCACGATTAGGCTGCTGTATTACCACACCTATTGCTTGTTCTCACACATTTTTCTGCGCTACCTGCTACTCAGTGTAAGTGTTGGCGAAATAAAGAAAAAACTTAACTCATTATTAATCTTCAAATAAATACGAATATATATATATATATATATATATATATATATATATATATATATATATATATATATATATATATATATATATATATATATATATATATATATATATATATATATATATATATATATATATATATATATATAATTGTTTTCTGGGACAAAATTGGTTCAAGTATATGGCTGTTTCCTGAACCATGAAGAGTTTCCCATAGTACAACAGGATGTGTCCCAAGGTACAATAGGGTGTTGTACTTTGAGAATGATTGGAACTTTTACATTAAATGGTTAGCAATATTTTATTTTCAAACTGTTTGAATTAAAAAATATATATGTATTGCATAGAAATATGCGTTGGGGTATTTTAATATAACTTTTAGATTTTAAATTTGCTTCAATTGACGTTACAAAAAAAATATGAAAACTGTCCCAAGGTACAACACTCTCCCGTATTTCATACCGCATTCTACTTCTGAAGCCAAAACCGAACCTCTATTTTTAACGAATTGTACTTCGTGTACCCACTTCTTACGCTACATAAGATTGGATTATATTTGAGACTTCTATTCCCACATGTATTAGGAGTGATAAATGTGGACAGTTTTCAGCATTGTAAAGGGACCATCTGTTTTCTTCGACTATCATTTTTTCTTTGCACTCCATTCATCATTTTAAAGAACTTCCTACTTCAGTCCCCGTAAACAGAAGGACATCAATTTCTTCTCGTTTTGTATTTTTTCCATTTTACTTATTTTAAAGAGAAATACAGCAGAAAGATGAACATCGTCAGCATTAAAAGAGGAATTTTGTTTATTTTCTGATATTGTTTTGCTTTTTTCTTATATTGTAATAAACAAACGCTCCTTGTACATTTTTAAAACAGGAAGGGGGGGGGGCTTCACATATCAAATCAGGAACCTTGCAACCTGCAGTTATTTAGAAATTTCGTGTGTCAAAACTCATTTCTTTCATTGGCAGTTTCATCGCAAAGACTAAGACCAGTTTGAACTGTACAATTCTGACACCGATTTCTTGGAAAAGAAGGTGTCTGGTTTCCACGTGACGGCGAATGCTTCCATGTTTTGAGGAGTCAAAGCTCATGCTTTTAATTATTGCTTCACAACAGTTCATCCCTGGCCATTTTTGAGAGTTTGTTACCTCAAAGAAATTATATGTTCGTAAAATACAAACGCGAATTATAGAAGGATATTATTACAACAAAAAAGCTTAAAACACATTGTAAAATAATATAAAAAACGGATTATCGGACAATATAGCAGAAATTCGGCATACACGTACTTCGGAATTGACCCTCTTTTCAGTACGAAATGAGTAAACTTATAGAGCATTTATCCTTTTTTTTTTTCAAGCAAAAATATATTAGTTCATTCTTATGGGGGTCCGGGACACATTAAAAAAATTTTTTTATTAAATACTTTAGAGTTTTAAAATTTTTTGCATTGATTTATCATCTATTTAATAAGAAAAATCATAACATAAATATTAATTTTTTTTTCTTATTTCAGTTTCATTTGTTTTTTTAACAAAAAATAGGGTTGATTTAAATTGCTATAACTCAAAATATTCTTGGTCAATTTTCAATTTTTTTTTCAAAATATTATGCACAAATATCTAAACTTCAATTTTTATTCGGCGATTTTAAAAGTATTGATTCAATAAAAAATAAAAAAAATATTCGAAGAAAAATTTCGAAAAATTCGAAGATACTTTTTTTTTAAATCATACTTTTTGTACTAAACGTTTTTTCTTTTTAATTCGCCGAATAAAATTTAAAGTAAACTATTTGAAAAATATAAGCTCCAAATTTCATTACTTTATCTTTATCGGTTTTTGACTTATAAGAGTTTGAATGCAAGAAATCGAGAAAAATTACATCATGGAGAAAAACGTGTTTAAAGTTTTAAAGTTAAATAGGCATTAGTTAAGTGCATGCAACAAAAATAATTGTATCTTTCGTTCTAATAAAGATAGAAACAATACTCAAACTCCCTTTTAAGCAGAAGAAAACGGAGTAATTTTTCAAACGCTAAAAAATGTTTGCAAAATTTGACGATTTTTGTGTCCCGGACCCATTTAAAAGCATACTATCTTGTGCAGGACTAATCTTAATTGATTTCGTCTTCGACCGCTCAACAAATTTGAGCGCTAAATGTGGTCGAACCGGAAAAAGAGACTTTTCTATAAGGAATTTTAAACAATAGTTAAACGAGCGGATGTGAGCATCACATGACTTCCTTTTACTCCAATTTAATGTCATTTTCCCATTATTGGATATTTTAATGTGACTCAATAGTTTACTCTCTAAATATCACCAACAGTGGCCAAATTGAAACCAGATTCAAAAAAAAAAAAAAAAAAATCTCCAAATTTATTGTAAAGTTGGCGACAAAACTTGGCGACCAAAAGACTGGCGATGTATCGCCAAATGTCCGCCAAATTGTAACACCACTTGAGTTTAAATCGAAATTAACAATGATTTCCCCTCAAAAAGGGGCAAAAGACCTTAGAAAAACCCGAATGGAGCCAAAAGGGGAGGTACACAACTAGACCCCACTAGGAGTCTACGCACCAAATTTCAACTTTTTAGGGCATACCGTTCTTGAGTTATGCGACATACATACGCACATCCGCTCATACGCACATACGCAGATCCGCACATACGTGTACATACATACATACGTACATACAGATGTCACGAGAAAACTTGTTGTAACTAACTCGGGATATTGGATATTTTGCGTGTCTATACGTTCTTAGGCACTTATCTACGTGTGGTCGAGTCAAAAAAAAAAAAAAAAAAAAAAAACCTCAACATTCATTCGGGGTTGAGCAAAATGGAAATTCATTGATTGTAAAGCGGATTCCTCATCTTCATCAGTCTAAATTTTTTAGCTCCTAAAAATGACTGGCCAAAAGCTTTTAGATACACTACTTGCTACTTGCTGAAAGTGAAATTAGAATTTTTATGTTAGTAAATGAATCAAGAAAGTCGAAATGGTTGTTCTTTTAAAATAGGTAAATGTTGAAAAAAATAGAGTGTAATAAACAGATGAAGATGAAAAACGCGTAAAATAATATTGCTTTTGGAGAAAATCATATCTAAGTTTTAGTACATAGCAAAAAAGCCCAAAAAATAGAAATTATGAAAGTTTAAGCGGCAACCTATAAGCGAAATGTTTCTTTGCTCACGATATACCAATGCATTTATTACTGCAGATCTCCGAGAAGCATGTCAAGTCACTTGCTTCTTTAGCTGCATCGAAACCTCATAAAACTTATAAATCATCTAAAGTGCTTTTATCGAAATAAATGTGGCATGTCCTTCACATTTTATGGATAAAGTTTCAAACTTTAAAGAGCTTAGTGTAATTTAATGAAGCCATAAATTTTAGAGAAATTAGCTCTTTTTCCGGAAGCTCTAATGGATGAGGTAGTTTTCTATATATGAAGATAATACCATCTAAATTGTTGCAATGAACTGCAAGCGAAATTAAGGAAAGTACCCCAGTGCTCCTTTATACGTCAATAAAGTGTATAACAATGCAGATATTATAAAATAAGTAAAATTATGGTTTTGACCTTGATTCTGCGAAAACTAAACACCTCAAATTAGAAGCCTGAATAGACTAATTGAGGTTCATACAGTTTGAACTCAATAAAAAGTATACATACATCTATTTAGACATTCTAGAGTAATTTCATTTATTTTCAAATATTCAACCTAAGACAAACATTAACTCTTTTGCAAGAACAAAAACATAATTGTATCCAAAAAATGAACATTTAATGGATCAAATATAGGGTAAAGTGGTCGAATGGGGTCGTTTCCAAAATTTTAAAAGTATTTTTTCTGAAAGAACATGCTTAAAAACATAAGATTTAATCATCTTTAAATAATTTGTTTAAGCTAAAAATTACAAAAAAAACTTAAATCGTTGCGTTTCATTGTTTACATTTCTTGCCGATGACATCACAAATGATGAAATGCCATTCTGTGTTGTCATTCACAGAGTAAAATATTTAATTCGCATCTTTACTCACGTGTATTGGCAATGATATGGTTGATTGCAAGCATAGAGCGCAATTGCAATTCGCTTCTTGATTATCATAACATGGAAACGCGGTACAAAATGCGCCAAAGTGCATCACTTGTGACGTTATCAAGATCACGCCTTATTTGCAAAATCGGACATTTTAAAAATTAATTTAAAAATAGCTGTTAGGAAAATGAAAGAATTGTCTGGATCTGTGTTATTATAATTTTTTTTTTGCTTATTCTATCAATTTCAGTGACTAGAAGTACTACATTTGACTGAAGGAAACAACCCCATTGTGTGCATGAGAATGATTCTGTGCTCTTGTGTTTTAATATTCACATAATACACACGGTTGTGTGTACACTGTTAAAAATTCAGGAAAGTTTTCACATTAATATTACTCTAATATGGAGCGTTTGCAGTAAATAAATTTTACAGCAAATTGTGGCGGAAAAAGTAAGCGATTGTAACACTTATTTGTACACCTCGTGACTTGTGGAGATAAGCATTAATTTCTCCATCCCCGATAGCATGTTGCGTCCCAGCTGGTATAGGGTATGAATACCTAATAAGTACTAAAAACATGAACCGCAGTACTTTTTGACGTAAAATTTCAGGAACATTTCGCACTGTGTGAGTTATTGCCACTCACAGAAGTTCTTGAAAATTTACTGCGAAGAAGAATGCGACATTATGCTTGCTTGTTTTGTCTGTGGGGTAATATTTCCTCCTGTCGTTTCTTATAATAAAACTAGTCTAAAACATATGATTGTTGTGTTCAAAAGAAATTTTTCACTTATATTGGTCGTAATTTTCTCTCTGAATTCAAAAATGTAAACCAGTTTTCTTCCTCATGTAAGGATTTTGCTTGAAAAACTCTGAAATATTTACAATAATAGCATTTACGCTAATGAAATCAGGTAAAGTTCACATTACCTAAACTATCTGATTCAGGCTTGCTTGACAAGATGTGCCTCTGGAAACTTCTGCAACGAAGTCCATGAATAATCGGCTAGCATACTTGCGCCTTACGTTTTTTAAAACCTATTTTTATAACTGAAATGTTCCAATGGAATCGGCAAATTGTGTTCATCGCTGAACGTGACAAAATATTTTAAAATATTTTGCGAAGAAATCCCAGCAAGACTGAGGAAAATGTATTTTTAGACACAAATTGCAGCCTAATCTTTCAAATGATTTCAACTGAGAAAGTGCTGAGCAAGTGGTGAGCTGCGGAAGACGATCGAAGCAACTTGATGGATATGAGAGAACATTTGAGGAATTGATAGGTTATTGAGGAACACTTTCTGAATTGGCTAGGTCTGGAGAACATTATTAAAAAGCAGGATAATCAATGGCTTAAGCTATTTTTTTTATAGCGTTAAACAATTACAAACACAACGAAGAAATCTTGATGGTTATGGCTTGCAAAACAATGCACTCCGACATTGCTTGCAGTGATTTTTGTTATGTATGACTTGACTCTCAAAAAGTACTTAGAGGATAATTGAGATTAGAAATGAGTTACAGGAATGCTAAATTAATCATCTCACATGAGTCGTCATCCTACCCTCTTTGACCCTATGATTTTGAATCCATAAGTGACTCTAATACCACTACTTTATGTATACAGTAGTAGCAGTAGTATCACAGACATATACAGGTAGTTATCAAAATAATGGATACACTCTGTGACAACTGTGTTGGGAATCGCTACTCTGTCGTAAATATTTTGTTAATAAAAGTGCCTGCTGACTGTAATCACTCACACTGGTAAATCCAGATGGTGATGAGTTCTGTGGTCACTTTTGCTCCTTTGTTCGCTTTTTAGACATTGTAATCCGCTTCAACACCCGTCGGTCTCTTTCACTGAGCTTCTCTTTCCGCCCACTATTTTGCTTTGCCGAGCTTGTTTTATCGTGCTCTGTGTATGCTGTCATGACTTTAGATACTGTACCTCTAGAAACGCCAAAAAAGTTGAGATGTTTCTATTGCACCTGCTCCAGCTAGATGCGCTCCAATAATTTGGCTTCTTTTAAAATTTGAGAGGTACGACATTTCACGCGCTTGAAAAAATTCAAAACTTCCAGAACTTCAATTAAGACACCATATTCTACCAGAATATGTACATTGCTATTTATATATAAAAAAAACCAGACATCTAGTTTTATTCTTTATTACTTACAACGCGCATTCAAAAATGTCACTTTTATTCAAAGGTGTTTATTTTGATAACTACCTGTATGTATGAGATACATAATAGTTATACTACCCCTACATCTGTGATGTAAGCGTGAATAACCTTTAATGGAACAATTAAATACGCTTCATCCTAATATAAGTATTGCTAGGAAGTTTTAAGTGCAAAAGTAATTCAAAACTTTCAACTATTCGTATTGATATCATAAATTTTCATAACGCAATAAATTTTCAGTGCTTTTACTATTCATGGTTAACTCCAAACTAAATTGTAAATAAATTTCAAAATACTTTACCGTACTTTAACTATAATAAGATGAACAAACCGTGGACAACGGCGATAAAGTTGCTTATTCCATTTTTTAAAGTTTGTGGGCGACGTGACTCAAATACAGGAATGTAATCTTTCGTCTGTTCAAATACCGCGTAGCCCTCATTTTTCTATTATAACTATATTTTTGAAGTTAAGTAACTGTTAAAACAATATCAACCAATAATAAACTAATACTTTATTTTTAAGAGGGTGATTTCTTTAAAATAATAAAGCTGAACATTTAATCACATAAACATCCAAAGTACGTGCCTTGGGTAACAATACAAGTACCCTTAAGTAGTTACCTTTTTTTAGCACGCTTTTATTAGCTTCTCCTGTATGTATGTAAGTATATGTATCTTGTAACGGAATCTTGCAACTCAAATTTCACTCACTTCCTGCGATTGGATTCTTTTGAAATTTGGCACGCGACCTCATACCCGATGAAAATGCAATATTATATAATCAAATTGATTAACTATTAATTGTAGTTTATTTCAATTTTAATCAATGTTTTGGCATAAATCCAGCAATCTGAAGAAGAAAAATTGAAAAAATATATGTATGAAAAAATGCTCACAAAAGTAATTTAAAAATATCTATAAAAACCTTTGATTTTTCTGCATCAGACAAAATTTGTTCCAATGTTTAAGGTAATTAGAACATGAGTTGTAATTGTTTTGAACTAATTGCATGCCAAAATTTAAGTGAGCCTTCGATTTGCAATATAATGTTAATCAGGCGATTGTTGAACAATATTTTTATAACAGTGTATCTCGATTTTTCAATTCTTTTTGGAGTTCGAGAGACCGCGCTTCAAATGTTACCAGAAACTTTTAGACATTTTTTTTTGGGGGGGGGGGAATGTCATGAATATAAAAGATTTTAAATTATGTTAATGAATATTTATACGTAAAACAAGTTAAACTAAACAGAAAAGAAAGAAGAAGAAAAAGGTAAATAAAATAATAGTTTAAAAAACTGAAAAAAAAACAAAAAAAACACGCTTTTGCAGCAAAATGATCTAATAAGTAAAAAACAATCTTTGGACGATAAATACATAAGGTAATTGACCAAATACTTAATTTTAATGCAATACAAACGAGCTGATGTGTGCATCACATGACTTCCTTTTACTCCAATTTAATGTCATGTCCTCATTATTGGCAATTTTAATGTGATTCAATTGTTTATTCTCTAAACATCACCAACAGTGGCCATATAGAAACCAAATTAAAAAGAAAAAAAAAAAAAACACCGCAAAACTTGTCGCCAAGTTGGCGATAAAACTTGGCGACCAAAAGACTGGCGATGTATCGCCAAGTGTCCGACAAATTATAACACCACTTGAGTTAACATCGAAATTAATAATGATTTTCCCCCCAAAAGGGGCAAAAGACCGCCTTAGGAACATCCGAATGCAACCAAAATGGCAGGTGCACAACTAGGCCCACTAGGAGTCTACGTACCAAATTTCAACTTTCTAGGGCATACCGTTCTGGAGTTATGCGAGATACATACACACATACACACATACACACATACGCACATACATACGTACATACAGACGTCATGACAAAATTCGTTGTAATTAACTTGGGGATCGTCAAAATGGATATTTCGGGTGTCTGTAGGTTCCTAGACATATATCCACGTGTGGTCGGGTCAAAAAAAAAAAAAAACTCAATATTCATTCGGGGGTAAGAAAAATGGAAATTAAGGCCGGTTTTTGAGTGAAATTTTTTTCGCGAATACAATACTTCCTTTTTTTGTAAAAGGAAGTAAAATCGTGACGGGGTTTCTTATCAGTTGTCTTCAATTTCTTCCATTTGTTGTCCACGCAAAAATTGTTATGAGAAAAACAGTTAGACTTGTGCCAAAGTAAGAACGACGCATTGTGTTAAAAAAGAAAAACTTTGAAATTGAGTTTTATGAGCTGTGCTTAAAAGACGTTTCGATGTGACACAAAATCCCTGTAGAGGGTGCGACGCAAAACCCAATGCTTGAAATCGTTAAGTACAATGTAAATATTACCAAGGCAATATATTTTTGGCAGCGATAAATTCCGAGTTCGTCAACTTTCCCCACGTGACATATTTTCGACATAAATTACGGTATACAATTTGCTTAGTTAGATTTAACTTTAGTCAGCTGCAAGGTACACTGTAAATAAACTATGTTAAACAGCTTTTAAAACAATTAACAATAATGTGTGTGACTTAGTTTAAACTGAAAAGGCTATATTATAACTATAGGTGTGTAGTAATACACTACGAGAAAACTGTTCCATTGGCAACGAACCCTGCCAGTATAGATGAACAATCGTTTGAAAAGTGCGCGGCTTGACGCACGTGCGCCAACAACTTTTCTCGTAGCCTGATGGGATGCAAACAGCGTTGCATCCATGTAGACTACGCTTATGCCTATGTATTTCAAGTTTTGCGCGTTTAAAGCCGACCAATGGCTTTTGCTATGTGGTTGTGCGTCTACTTACATTCCATCCATGATTATACCTGGAGCAAAACTTAGATCTACTGGGTTATGAAATGATAAACCATTAATCAACAGTGAACGACCTTCTCTACTAACCTTTTGATTTGGTCAGTAAGGTGTTTTGGAATTATTTTCATTCCAATCCATGAATAGAGCTATCATCAATGATCTAAAAATTTAATTGTATCTCGCACTTCTTTTTCTTTCCAATCCATGAATAGAGCTATAAAACGTGGTACAAAAATTTTAATGTGAGTTTTTCATCTTGCCCGGGATTCTCATAGCTTATTTGTCAAAAAAAAAAAAAAAAGCATTGCGGCTGCACACAACATCTTTAACCCATAAGACAAAATGCATATTTTGTACTGCTTTGAAGAATATTAATTTCTGAGGCGAGTAACCCATTACACTGTGTTTTCTATATTCTGTTTCAGTGATTTAAAGTAGTTGTACTTGGGCCAATTCGGACTAAATAAAGGCCACAGAGAAAACCTTTGTTATTTTTATTTTGTCATTGTTTTTGATGCATTCCAGCCTTCACGCATATCGCCAAACATAAAAAATACCGTAAACGGATGACATGCCTTGTGCTGGAAAAGTGACACTGCTAACTGATTTGGCCAGAAAAAATGTTTTATCATTTTGACACTAGAGCATACCTAAGTTTTATAGTGCAATTTCCAGAAATAAAAGATTGACTTCAGATAATTGCGAAACATAAAGAATTAAATATGACTTTGACGTATGATACTATTTTTTAATACATTTTCATATTAATCTAGAAACAATTTTACCATATTGCCTGAATTTTTGTGCATAATGTTTAGTAACAATTCTAAATTTTAGCAAACTGTTTCAAACATACACGCTTAACAAAATGCATCTGAACTTCAATATACATTCAATAAAGACATACAGTAGTAAGTATGCAGAGCAATTTTTCATTAAGCGTCTAATACAGGGTAGTCCAACGCTCAGTTAACACCTACCAATCTATTAACAGTTCAAGAATTGTGTAAAAAATAAGTTTTCATTAGTTTTCCTTGGTTTAGGCATCTAATTCACCACAAACCCAGAAACAAAACAACTAAAAAAATTATATGCAAAACCACTGATTTGACTAGATTACTGCTTCTTTTATTCCTCTAAGCCCCTTAAAAAACCTTGTAACAAAACTGTATAATACATTTCATCTTTTTATAAATATTTATAGCTATCTATAAAGTATTTATACTGTCCCGTTGCAAAAGAAACAATTCTTGAAGGAATTTTGAATTCCTGAAAATGATATTTACTACTCATTTCCTGGTCGGAACACCTTATTCTTCGGAAAAGACCATTTCTTTTAGACATAAAAAATCTCACTTTATTTTAAGGCGCAATTATTTGCTAGGTAATTGCACTTTTTTTCCTTTTAAACAACCCTAAAAAAAACTTGAAGCATAGCTATAGTCACATTTTTAGCTTTTTGTTAATATTTATGGATTATTTGTAAAATATTCATTCTTAAACTAACATTCTAAATAATTTAAAACACTTTAATCCTTGAGAAATTATGAATTTCTGGAAATAAGATTTTACTGTTTATTTACTTCTCTGACAACCTTATTTTAAATAAAAGACAATTTTACGTAAAATGTAAAAATCCTCACTGTCCTTTTCAGAAAAATTTTGAATAATAGAAGATTGGAAATATAACAAAATACTTACCAAGTCAACCAAGTCGTCTTACCAAGAAAAATAAACACCTTGAAACAGAGTAGAAGACATTAAATGATTGAAAATATGTTTCTTTCTAACTATCCTTTAAAAAGCAACGATATGCACCACTGAGCAATGGACGATATAATTATTTAAACATACTTTCACCATCTCATCATTATTCACTTTTACTTTGTTTGACGTCTAGTACAATTTTTTACGAGCATCTCGTCGAACGAATGGCTGTAAGTGACATGAGCCGGTTGATTAACTGAAACAGAACTTGGAAAAATCTTCTGGTTTTTAGAATCAATTTGCATATTTATTAGGCTTCCCTTCCAGCTGCTCTCAAATTCGTCTGAAAATCAGTGACATGAAAAAGATCGATCCCGTAAACCCCTTTTATGCCAATTTTTTTCAGCGAAAGTTTTGTGTAAGAATCATTGTAAGTTCAATGCAAAATCTTATACCTCCTAACATTGAGATTCATGCAATTGTTAGCGTACAGTGTGATAAAAATATTGGTATGCAAAACAATTAGATGATTTTAAAAACAAATAAAGATTTTAAAACAAATAAAGATCACAAAATAAATAGCTGACCAACAATGTATACCGGCTATCGTTCAATTTTCACTTTAAATTTAGAAACATTCAAAATATTAACATTACTTCAACCTATTTCCTATACGCTTTGAAATTCATGATCTTTTCCAAATACTAGTAATGAATGTGAAATAAAAATTTCTAAAAGAGAATTTATATCTAAAGTTTAATTTTAAGTTTATGTAAATATTTTAATGAATGCGTATTTTTACTTCCTTTTACAAAAAAGGAAGTATTCGCGAAAAAATTTTCACTCAAAAATCGACCTTAATTTCCATTTGCTCACCCCCAAATGAATGTTAAGTTTTTTTTTTTCGCCTGGACCACACGTGGATAAGTGCCTAAGAACGTATGAACGAACACAACAACTATTGCAAAGCGAAGCATTTCGCTTTGCAAAAAAAAAAAAAAAAACTCTATGTATATAACTTATTCTGTTGAGTTTTATTTGTCCTTTTGCTACCTTTTGCATACATATGAACAAATTTATTTTCCCACATTCAACGAGTCTCGTTTAGTTAGCTTTGCACACAGTTTCCAGCTTTACTGGTACCCAAGCTGCACTTGTATTTAATTTCACTATTGCTTTCAAATTAGTCAGCGTGATGGGTTTGACATCTAAACTGAAAAATCGGATATGATTTCACCCATGTGACTGGTCGAAAACGGCTTTCAAAAAAGTTTAACCTGTATGAGAATTACTCTGATTTACAATATTTTTCGAATGGTTTCCAGGTTTCTGAAATACATTTTATATCTATAGTTGTAAAAACATGCTTTGTCAGGGGGTCTTTATTTTGCAGAAAAAAAATATTTAACAAACATTTATCTACTCCTTGTTGGTATAAATGAGCGTTAAAGCTGAAAATGTTTCAAATTTGTTAATTCGACTTTTATTCTGACAAAGCAGAAATTATTCGTCAGTATGAATTTAATTACTGACTACCGGCAGTAATTAAATTCTTTTTTAATGTACACCTAAGTACAGTATGCGAGATGTGAAAAAAAAATGCAAACAAAAAAAAAATGAATTCAAATTATTTGTGAGAAGAAAAAAAAATCTTTGCTATAGAGAGAGAGAACATATTGAACAATAATTTAAATGACTCCAATTTCCAACATCTCCTTTTGAACAAAATTTTTTTCAAGTTTACTCAAAACTATATTGCAAGAAATTGTAACCAGGAATAAAATATAATTTTCATAAAAACACTTAAATATTAATATTAAGAAACAATACTGGTGTGTCTCAATAGTTGCGTTTAAAATTATAACATTTTATTTACATCCAAAATTAATTTTTTTCGTTTCATCTAAAAAAAGGTTTTAAATTTTCTTAAGATGGTTATTTGTGGTCAACTGTAAGAAGCAAATTTTGCTACTTAAACGTTTTAGATGAAAACTACAATTAGCTTTTAGGATTCTGGAAGTAAAGTAACTAATAAAATTAAAACAAAATAACATGCTTACATTATTAGTGGTTTTGACAATTTGAAGGACAGAGCGTTTCCTTCTACGGTTTTAAATGAAATATTATTATTATTATTATTATTATTATTATTATTATTATTATTATTATTATTATTATTATTATTATTATGTTCTAGTTTCTTTTCAGACAAAACAAATTAAAACTGATAACTCATAAAATTTTTGCAGCGCTCTAATGACTATTACTGGGCATGCTTTGGAATATATATAGATTTAAGTGAACAATAAAATTTCCGAAAAATATAAATGCAAACTATTCAAGAAGAGAAATATAATTTTTTTAAAAAAATAAGATAGTTCCTTTCATTTGAATAACATTCATCACAATGCATTTTTGTAATGCATAACGACGTCAAATATATAATGCATTACTTAGGAATTTATTTTAGTATTTCCTTTTCAGTATAATAAAAATCCAAACTTTCTTTATAAGAAAGAATCCATCATTTTTTTTTTTTTGTTAAAAGGAGAAGACATATATTTTATTCACAAAGAATTTTAACATTTGGAAGTCAAGTTTGTATACTCGTAATGCAAATATTTCTGAATGAAATAACATAACTTTTTGTTGACAAAACTAAGAGGGTAAGAATTTTTTGTGTAAAATAATGTTGTTACCACCGGGTGACTTTTACTTTCATATTTACATAATTCTTTTACATTTCTTATATAATAAAATTAAGACGTTCAATGAAATATCCTGTTTAAATAATTTTATTGCCGTATCTCTGAAATGTTAGACTGTTTTTAAGTGAGGGGGTAGAACTTGTTTATTGTTGTAACTCTCTCAAATTATATGATTTGTATGATAAAAAAAAATGGTTTACTTGAAAAGTTAATAATTGCTTTGTTTTACAGTTGGGACAATAAAGGCTTGTTTAATTGTTTATTTATATCATTTAATACGAATATTTTTACTTAAAAAGTTCTATAATGTTATATGTTTTTTCTTATAACATTATTTATAAATATAACATTATTTATAACATTTTCTTATAACATTCATTATTGCGTTATATAGTTTGTCCTACATAATGCAATGCTTTGATTTAATTAAAAATTAACTTTTGCGCAGTTACTATTTTTAAAATGTGTCATTGTGTAATGCAGCAGTGAATGCAAATTACTCTTTAATTACTGATGCCTCTTTACGACTTTTCGTAAATTTTAACTTCATTCACGTTACGTTTAAAACTTTACTCTAATAGTGATAAATTTAATAAATCGTTTATTATTTTTTTAAAAATATGTGCAAAAGTGCAGTATGGCGATTTCAACTTCGAAAGCATTCGGATGTTTAACTTACAACTATATTATTTATTACCAAACAATTCTGTACGAACTATACGGCAAAATATGTTTTTTCTGAAACATGATTATAATTACGTTTGCAAGAACATATGCAGCTAAGAGATGCAATTATTACCAGTTGCAAAATAATAATAATAATGATAATAATAATAATAATATTTAAGTAATGTGCTCTAAACTATATCTCGTAAAATGTGGATAAAAAAGGGAGAAAGCTAAAGTTAGTAAAAACGTCGTTATATTTGGACCTTAATATGAGAAGCAAAAAAAAAAAAACATGATGTTATTAAAATTACAAACGGAAATGGTAAATCTACATTTTGAAAATATCATTTGTACTCTTGATTACGTTCTTTCAGTTTTTCATTACACTAAAGTTTGTGATTTAATTTCAATTTAACGTTGGTAATAAGAGATTTTTTTTAATTTTAAATTTTTATGAAAATCTGTATAATATGTGTTACCAGTTTATTTAGAAAGGTTGTTACGTTTTTTTTCCTAAATTTCTCAAATCCGTTACATAAAGAAAGGAACATTTTTCTTTAATACGAATGAGAATAACGTAAAATCAGGCTAACATTTTGCGGCATTCATCTCATTCTCTTCCTTCTAATTATGTTTTCAAGTAACTGTCTACTTCAGTTAGGTTATTGTTTCTTTTTCACGTGCTTTAACTTCAGCTGTCTTTCGTTTTTTGGTTTTGCTAGTTCAGCCTAATAAAATAGACTTAATAACATAATATTGAGGAAACTATTTAGTAATTCTAATGAGTGAATTTTGTGCTGTTACGTTTGGACAGACAATCTCTAGGATTGCTATTAGGGTATCTTTAATTTTTCCTAACATCACAATAGCTATTCTCAAGGGTCATTCCATAGAAATGTCAACCTCAACCTCAGAAATTTTTTTCCCACAAAGCCTTAATTGTGATTTATCATTTCATTCAGCATACTTCCTAGTACATAAATCCAGTAACAGTTTGCAAGAATTTCATTCGGTGTTTTTCTTATGGATGTAAACGTGCGAGGTAGTAGAAAAGGCTTAGCATGTGCAAAAATCATGCGTCTACGTTTTCTTGTGTAATGTAAAGACTTTTGCAAATTTTTAAAAGTACTATATTTATTCTAAATGATTAGATGTTGGCCCAATAAAATTGACTGTTCTTTTTGTATACATTATAAGATAAGTATTTTAATTAGTTTGGTTATTTCACTGAAAATATTTGAGTTACGTTAGTCCCGAAAATGTACTATTTTCTGTTTAAAAATTAAACCAGATGATTGAACCAAACAGCACTTGGAATTTTCTTACATATGTGTCATATGTACTTAAAAAGTGCAAAATATTTATTTTAGTATCAGTAGATATAAAATAATTAGTGTGACTAACGTAACATTTGAGCTGTGACTAACGTAACATTTAAAAAATGACTGCTAATATTTAAAACTTATTTAATTTAATGTACATTTTCATGAACAATTTTGAATATGTAGGCATTCTATATTGATTAAAAATATAAAGGATGAAAAATAACCAGTAATATGAAATTGTAGACCTTCTGTTTACTTAGAAATATACTTTTTAAAGGTCTTTAAAAAGATACTTCCAATTTAAAGAATTATTAGAAAAAGAAAAAAGGGGAGTAAAGCAAAATGAGTACTCTGCTGAATGTGCATTCAACACAAGAATCCAAGCTTAAGAATTAAGATAATAGAAATACAGTCTTAACAAAAGAGAACGTCTCTATTTTTTTGAAAATACATCTCCACCTATTATTAAAATGAAGTAATGGCTGCTCGTTGAAAAACATTTGAAGATGTTACATGATACAGTGGACAATAAGCGCTGCTGCCATATGTTTCAGAAAATGCAAGAATGATCATTTAGAAATTAAAACATTTGCGGTGATATCTGGAATTAAAATGCATTCTGCAAAAAACGTTCGATTTTTTTTTCAATATTACATTTTAATTCAAAAGGATGCACAATACTATTTGTTTGATGAATCGGTAAACCTTAAAAAATAATATGCCATTTAAAAGTACTACGGAGTTTCGTATGACGATAACTAGTATATCGACAGAATACTAGAATTCGGTGAAACTATCAACTTGCTTAAAGTTAATTTTTTTAAAAAGAGATACTTAGATTTAATTACCCCAAAATGATGTTATTCAGTTTGTAAAAGCAGTGTTTTTTATTTGTTTACATTTTTTTTCGCACATTCAAATTGAGTTAATTGAACTGAATCCTTCCATTCAATTTATTACACTAATATAGAAAAAACGTAAAGAAAGAACCATAATGCAACACAAAGAAGGTTCCAAAAAAGTGCAAAAGTAATATAAGAGCAAGAGATTAATTACAAAAAGTATTTTATATGCATTATTCGCTTGTTATTCGATGGTTACGTTAGTCACACGCAGTTTTTCGTAAAAGTACCATTAAAGGCAAAAAAAGTTTCATCTGTAATAAATCTGTAGTACATTTTTAAAAATAGATTGTTTACCTCTTAAAAATATATCGGCCAATTTGAAATGCCTGCGTAAGTTTCAGAAAAATTTGCCTCGTAACATAAGCATTGTTTCTCAGGGTTGCAAAAAATGTTACGTTAGTCACGATGGCTTTTTTCGGTGAAAAAGCATCTGCCAGCTCTTATTTTGCTTCATATTATCGGTAGAAATGAAAAATAGTCACCTTGTACATTTTAAATCTGCATATTAAACCAAAACACATTTATTTTTACTCCCGGTGTAAATAAAAAGAGTTTGAAAATCAGTTGAGAATGTTACGTTAGTCACTGTGGAATGACCCTCAAGTCAAATCTTGATTTTCAATTTACTTTTCATGATTTTTTGTATGAATTACGTTTCCAGAAATAGTATGCCTTAATTAAAAAACTGGAGAAGGTGTTAACTTTTCTCAAAAGTAACTAGCGAATGCTTGTGTAAAATCTAAAGGAATATAAAAAATTAAAATGAATTTGTTTCTAAAAAAATAAGCTTTTGCAAATAAAGAATTGTAGGCAGGTAATTACTCCGTGTCTCTAAAGTTGCCCTGAAAATTTTCCAAAAATATATATCTTAAGCTTCTTATTCGTTTTAAATATTATACAAAGTAACATTGATGAATTCTAAATTTTTAAAAGGTCTTTGTGTCTATGTTTTATAGTGTTATTTGTGTATGTTTTATATAACTTAAAGTGTCTTCTTTAAGTTTATAAAACATACAATACAATCAAGTGGATTTAAAACACAAACTACTTTTCTGGGAACACGTCAGTGTTGCCAGATGGTCACATGCATCTAGATTTCCCCACTTCCCGTCCAACTTTTTGCCAAAAGGTGATGTTTTCAATCGAAATTCCTCAAATTCAAAATTATTTTTCTACTAAAATTTTCATAAAATGAAACGTAGAAAAATTAACGCAAATTCCGTAACATAGTAATTCCACATAATGCGAATTCCATAAAGTTGAGCAGAGCCAAAACAACGCTGTTTGATACAAACAATGTAACTACCAGATGTAAATACGCAAATTTAAATACGAGAAAAAATATTTTTTCCTGAGAATTTTTTTTCCTCAGGTTTTCCCCAAGAAAAAAAAATTTTTCCTCACGGAATTCCCCTCAAAACTGATTTTCCCCAAATTTCCCCAGAGAGCACAAGATTTCCCAAAAATGGTGAAATTTTCCTCAATCTGGCAGCACTGGAACACGTTTAAAAAGACATTGCTAAAAAATCATAAACAATTTTGAAAAAAATATTCGTCCCATTTTTTGATACCATATCACTTAATATGTAATCCTTATTGTTTTTTTCTACAATTAATCAAATAATAAAGCTTTCTTCACACACTTCAACCTATCTCTTAACAAAAATGAAATTGCATTACTCCGTTTCATGGACAGTTGACAGCTCAATTTCAGTGCTTATTACATTACGTTTGGGCCTCTGAGGAATCGGTTCATTACCGGCGTGTTATTTTTTAAAAGAGATTTGAAAACTTGAATTACATCAGTTTTTTAACGCGCATATAAAATAGCAGAAAACATATGCGGGAAAACAAATTTTAAAAATATTGTAATTAATATTTATTGTGTATGAGGAAATGAAAATATAAGGTGTGGATGTTTTACAAAGAAACATACAAAATGCAGATATTAAGATATATAGGCTAAAAAAGATCAGGTACAATAATCAGTTGCTTTATAAAACTAGTTTTTTTTCTGTTTTTTTTTTTTTTTTCAAAAGAGAAAAGAATTTTCCAGAATTTATATGAATGATATATTTACTTTAAATCTAAGAAACAAAGAAATAACATGTAACACAACATCTCTTCGTACCAAAATTACCTCCATTTACTTAAAGAATTAACGACCTTGTTAAGTTATGCATCTTTTTCTTTCGACATTTAGCTGGAAGTAGTTAAGTAAGCAATCCGGTAGCTTACTTTCACCTAAACGGAAAGAGATAATTGCTATTGTAAAAAGAACCGTCGCCTAATTAGCTCAGGAAAAACTGTTCAGGCGTATCAAGTTCTGAGTGAGTAAATCTTTACAAGTAGCAGCTGCAGATTTCCTACAAAACATTTGAAACAAATAGTTCGTAAAAAAGCAGCTGTTTTAAATTCGTGTATACTAATTAGTATTGACGTGAAGCGTGGTTTTTTTTCGAACTGCAAACAGGATGTACTAGTGAGAATTCACAGCTTTTGTTGCTTTCTTAAATAAAAATCATTTTAATTAAAATTTCAATAAAAGAAAACACCTTACAACGCAATTGGAAAAATGTGATTAATTAGAAGATTTTTTTTTCACTCAAACACAAAAGGTGGAAGACAAGCTTAAAACATTAAGCATTAAACTGGTAGTTCTTGAATAAGGTAATTTCGTATGTGATTAAGACTAGTATCAAATAATTGTTTCATTTTGTATCTTTAAATACTATAGCCATTTTTGATAAACTTGAATTAATGACATTGAAAATGCATCACTTTGTTGTTTAAGTGTATTTGACTTTAAAATTTACCTGAAAATGTACCCTTTTTGGCAGCACACACACTATTGTGCTGTCACCGATATAATGTATGTTCTTTTGCTCTTTATTTTGCAAAATATTGTTGGCAACACTAACTAGGTGTTTGTATAATCCAATCTCTCTGAAAAATCTGTTTAGGAGCTGCTCGTATATACACAGCTCGTGCGCTGATAGGTACTTCTCGATATCAATTGTTCTACATTATCACACTCTTTGAAATTTAAACAAATTATATAATACATGAAATTTGAAATAAGGAGTTTATAAACGTTGGGGGAAAAATGTCTTCGCTTGAAGCATGCACAGCTACTAAAATAACCAACATATATCTCTCATCTTTCAAACTCACTGTGAGTGGCATATTTAAGATTTGAACTAGTAAAATAGTTCCATAAAATATGTTTTTATTTTTATTTCTGAATTTTGGATAACTACGGAATAAAGTAGGAGCATGTGTTCAGCTTTTTTTCTAGAAAGATGCAAAATTGCTGCTTAACATAAACAAGAAGCCTAATAATTGTTTTATATAGCATCTTTCAATGCTACAGTCATTTTGAGGTTATTTGGAAATTTTCTGAAACAAACGTAAAGTAAGCTGCTGTACTAGTAATAGACAATGGCTGAAGTTAAATTATTGTATAGTCCTCAAAATCTCCGCACACCACAAGATGACACTTTAAATCAGTTTACCTACCCATTATCTTCTACATCTGTCGATTTCAGTAACAAACAGATACTATGGTTTCCAAAAGTATAATCAAGAAAACAAAACAATGACAGATGTTGTCAAAAAGCGAAAACTATTATTACAACAGATACTCACTACTAATGTGTCAATTAGACAAACAATTAATTTTACCAAAGGCAAAAACTCATACCAGAACAAAACAGCAAAAATCGTTTATATTTTTTCAGGTAAGTTAATATTTCAAAAAAAATGCGTGTCTTACTGTTCTCATTTAGTGAGTCCCAATATTTAGTAGGTCATTATATTTTGTTTCTATTCCATTTTTCGTTTGTGAGAATTTAGAGATTTTTTCAGACCCATTTTTGTAATACATATTAGTCGCGATTATTGTACTATTTGAAATAAATGAACTTATGTTTCTTAACAATAAAACTTGCAATTGAGTTTTCGCGTGTTTCACTGTAACACTCTTCCCCTATTACACAGATGACTACAGTTTTATGCGGACTCAATACAGATATATTTGGCTTTGGTAACCGAAAATTCGTCAATTAAAAATGTACCGGTTTATAACTAAGCTTTACTGAAAAATGTAAGCAAATATATTTTCAAATTGTAACTTAAGTCTTATTCCGATTAGCTTAAATGAAAAGAAAAAAAAGGAAGAAACTTTTCTTTATGAAATAAGAGAAATAAAATAGCTCATCTTGATTAAAGTGAAGTAAAGAGGTCAAACCTTTTTCTCGTATTGTTTGACTTATTTAGCATTCAAGCGAGGTTTTCAAATCCAATTAATTTAACAAGCTTTAAACTTCCCTTTGAAAATTTTCTTCATCTCAAACACTGTAGCGAGCTCAAGTAATTTATTTATTTGGTTAAACTCACAGAAGAAGTCCCGTCGTTATTTTTCAGGAAACAAAGATCAGTAGTTAAACAGATGCATTTAATTAACAGCAATCTAAACAATGTAATATAGCACTTAATAACATATTTGAAGGTGAATATAGTTCAGTTCGCTTTTCAAATCTTTAAAATATTTCGTGTTTGAGATGTTGCTCCCTTAAGCAGCTGGGAAACGGATTATAATTTGCTTTTCACTGTTATATATTTCAAAAGTGAATTTCACGAAAAGCAATTAGTTCAGAATAGTAATTAATGCTTATTTACGAAAAGAATGCTTTGAGAGGCATGCCCAGCTCATATACCTTTGTTTCTGAGTTCCTTTTTTCTAAACAATCAACATACTTCATCTAATACCCCTGCATTATAAAAGAGAGATGTTAGATCAAAACATAAAATTAATAAAGTAAAATTATATTCTATAAAGAAGTACTTGTTTGAAAGCGCATATATTTTATTTATTATCAATTATCAACCACTAAGGATGATAAAAAACACTATAGGCTATACACATTGACTATAGAATAGGATCTAAGCACATTGACAACATAATGAGTTCATCGCTTCTGAATTCCTAAAAGCGACATTCTAGGAGAAGGTTGCCGTCAATGAACCGCATAACAGTTTTCGATTTTTTTTAAAGGAAATCCAACTAAACTTTCACGTTAATTATAGGAACGATTTCTCAGTATATTTCTCTTTTAATAATAATTTTCACTTTCATGATAAATATACACAATATAGAATGAAAATGAAAAATAAAATATTTTTGCATGTGGTCCATTCATGGCTACCGTTTGTTATGAATGGATCATCGAGTTTCCACTGATGGAACATAATCTCAAACTAAAACATCAATGCCTAGCTTAAAAATATTTTTCACAGGTAATCAATAAATACTACAAATAACAATAAGTTATAGAAAAAGAGATTAATTTTTTTAAATGTTTTATTTTCGGATAAGAGAAACATAAAAAAAACCTTGCACTCACACAACACATAGCTGTTGTCATCACACCTCGCTCACCACCTGATATTTTCACAACCAGTGCAACACTGTTCTTAGCTAATACCCTTTCTACTTCTTTTGAACTGTTGGGCATTTTCTTAACTCAAGTTTGAAAATTTTCGTTCGACGTAAGATTGTACTTCGTCTCTAAAATGTCGGAGAACATTTGTGACCATTTTATTACTGAAAATAGAAGCTTAAGTCGCAAACTGCCAGATACTATAGCACTTTTTGTCTTAAACGGACGCGTTATTTTTCTCAGCCTCTTAAAAGGTCAATTCCCCCAATTTTTCGGAAGTAATTCCAAAAAACTTCGTTAAGGTTCATACCACCATTTCTGTAAGCTACTGTAGTACGTTACATGCTCACTTGTCTACTGGCCAAGTACTAAATTTTACATTTTTTTGGAACAACAAAAGTATTTGCAACTGTATTATTATGTTTTACATTTTTAATCAATTTTATTAATAAAAAATTGGCCTTGAATTTATAATAAAATATCAAAGGAAGTTTAGTTACACTTTCGTTACGCGACGCAATAAAAATTTTACGCATTGCGCAATCAAACCAGTATCAGCAAAGTTTCCAAAAAGTTGTGTGTATTAGTTATTTTCAGGAAGCTGTTCTTCCAGAATTTATTCATGCTTGTTATTTAATGAATTTTTTACCCATTGTGATAATACAAAGTTTTAACTAGTTAACATAAACTTAGATATTGTTTTAAGCAGGTTATAAACCTCATTTTGTAACCTTGACATTATACGAAGTCCGATTTTCAACCAAAATTATTCCGTATCATTTCCCATCAGGTATGTTTAGCATATAACATTTTTGTTACTTTCTTGCGTCATTTAAAAATTCAAGATTACAAAAAAAAAAAAAACGTAAATTGAAAATTATTAGTGCCAGCTTGCATCATAGTTATTATGTGCACCTTACGTATTGAAATTCATATTGCATTTTATGGGTGAGACCTACCCAGAATTGGGAGCACCACACACTCACTTTTTTAAAAAATATGTAAAATGTGTTCAGTGGTTTAAAAAAAGTATTTCAGCAAAATTCTACAAACAGAAATTTCTACATGTCAAACAATAGTTAATTATTATTATTTTTTCGAATAGTTTAGTTATACACTAAAAAAAATGAAACGTTCCTTATAAAATAATGGCAGTTATGTGCCTATTTTCTGTCAATAACATGCGTGGCAAAAACCTTGAAATACCCCTGCTAAAAGTTATTAACCTTACTGAAATTAACCTGGAATCTTTCTGAAAAATTCAAGAACCTACCTAATCAAAGAAAAATACGTTTGTGAACTAACTCAGGAACCTTCAATGAAAACTCATTTTATGTATATATCAAAAGCTTGGCACCTTCCAACTTTATCAGGAAGACTCATTTAAAATGTGACCGAAACTAAGACAGAATTGCAAGCAATTCATTCAAAGTTTCAATATCCGGGGAATGCATTTCTCCCTTGATAAGAACTCAGTGGATCCGTCAAGGCCGTAACACAGCTTAATTTGCCTACCCATGTTACGGGGAAAATTTATGGATCTTTACTCGTCCATTTTATGATAGTTTAATATTCCATGGTATGATAATTCGCTCGGTAAAAAGTTCTTAAAATTGGAATAAAAAAAGAACA
Source organism: Uloborus diversus (assembly GCF_026930045.1). Lineage (NCBI taxonomy): Eukaryota > Metazoa > Arthropoda > Arachnida > Araneae > Uloboridae > Uloborus > Uloborus diversus. The sequence goes on along the minus strand of NC_072736.1, from coordinate 20,405,102 downwards.
AAATCGAATTTTTGGAAAATCGCTTCGAGGTGCTCACCCATATGGTAGGAACTAATTGTGTGCAAAAGTTCGTGAAAATCGGCCAAACGGTTTACGCACTATACGCGTAACAGACATCCAGACACACAGACTTCCAGATTTATTATTAGTAAAGACATTCCTTGTTAATAAACAATATTATTAATAGTAGAAATAAACATAATTAGTAGAAAAGTTTTGCTTTGTCAAATCTGATCATTTCATTGAAGGATGTGGTAGTTTCATTTTGTAAGTAAACATGGCCGTTTAATTAACTTCGATGACAGCACTAACCAATCTACGCATTCGTTCTCTTAATTTACATTGATAGATTAAACTTTGGATGTATAAGCAGATAGAAAATCGCTTCTAAACAATCTCCGTTATTTAAATTGAACACACGACACTTTTAGTATGCAGTAAAGTAGTTTTCTGCGCTTTCTCTGATTAATTAGCAATATAATCATCGATTTTACTCTGTTTACACAACAATATTTAAAGAATGGAGGAAATTCCGTCGAATTTGATGAAGTGTGTGCTTAAGTATTTAAGAGTTTATACGATTACCTAACACCTTATTTTGTATTCTTTGGTCTTTTTTGCCCAATATCAGTGGAAGACTAGAACATATACATCTAGGGATTGCAATACCGGACCAAAAGCTCAATACCGGTATTCGGTGTTTCAAAAACGGAATACCGATATTAATACCGGTACTTGAAATTTCCCAAAAAATGTTTGAAAGTATTATTGATGAAAACGCATTGTGAACATATACAAAATTAAGAAATAAATGAGGCAAATGGTGCAAAAATTAAAAATTCGGAGATAGCCAGTACAAATGGTAGGAGAAGCTCTCCTCTGTTTCGGAGCAAGAGACAGAACTAGCAGTCCTGGTGGGTGCTGAAATATAACATTATTTAGAAAATATTTCAGTGTACCTAAGATCGGAACTTCAAATGTGATTTTCTCAAAACTTTAGTCCACACTGCAAAAAATAATTGTTGCTTTTATAGTAATATACTGCTTTTCCCTACAGTTTAATACTGCTCTGCCAAATAACAGAGAAAAACTGTAAAAATACTTTAGATTGCACAAAACGATGCGCAAAAGGTGTTTCTTTCATACGGGAACAGAAACTAATGAATTCAAGATATTGGCAGCCATGTTTTTTGATGATTCGGGTGTGCTGAGGCAGGATTGCTCAACTGTAATCCAAGTTAAAGGTGAGTGCTGGTTATATTATTCATTCCCTTTCCCTCAAAATATAGTTTTCTTTATCATCGAGAATGTATGTAAAATAACAGTTTATTTTGAAATCACAATTCGTATCCCAATATTCGTTGATGCTGACTTTGCGATTTCTTATAGTTGCTAAGTTGCAGCGATTGCTTTCTAGCAAAAATCTGAGTAGTTGTTGTGATTCTGAATATTTTACTGCACGTGTGATAGTTTTTAAACATTTTATGAAACTCAAATTTTGTTTAAAAATAAATCAATTCCTTTCTTGATCGTATTTAAAGTTATTAGAACATTAAACTTTGTGTACGATTACATTTTGTGTTATATACTATGTCCGTACTTAAAATTTGAATTTTTTTGTTCTCTAGTGAATTTTTAGCATATCGCGATTGACTTCTTTCTTCTGTTTTTTTTTTCTTATGTTCAGTTTTAAATTCTTTAACATTTTGCATTTAACCATTTTATTGAAAAACTTTACGCTATAGCGTCAGTAGCTTTTATATTCTGTACATAATTCGATGAATAAAATGTAAATAAATAAAATAACAACGTGACAGAGAGACATGCAAACAGTATACAATTTACTGATATTTTTTGTTGAAGAATTTGATACTGTGGAAATACAATAATCTGATGTCTGAACGACTCAAAATTCTCTGAAATCTGGAGCCAGCTTTCATACTTATCGGTCGAAAGTAAAATAATAATAATTAAAAAATCATAAATAAAGAACTCAAAAAAAAAAAAAACTTAAAAAATAAGCATCTTAAAATACAAACACGAAACCCTTGTGTTTTAAAATTTTTATATTTGCGTCAGCAGGAAATTAAAGTTTTACTTCAGGAAAATTGCACTAGTACCATTGAAACTTCTGAACGTAAAAATAATTTTAGAAACTATATTTAAAGGCACTCGATTGGAGGTCACGGGAAGTCTCTATGACCTCCCCAAAAATGCCATATTGGGAAAATTTTGTCTGGCTATTCGGCAAATTTAGGGACATAATTGTAATGTTGCATTTTTTAAATTTTCCAATGACCAAATTTCATTAGATATTGTACTTAATTGTGCGTACTTAATGTGTGCATTCACCAGTATTTTATTAATCGGCAAATATTTAAGTTCCATTCGGCAAATTGAGATTATACGTCTTCCCAACATATTTAAGTTCAGGCCGTGCCTGGCTATATTTTAAAGTTTTCGGATTTTCATTTCTGATCTGGCAGTGTTTCGTTCTCGTCAAAATTACAGCTTTTAAGTTTAAAGTAGAATATTTACATTATTATGCATTGTTTGTCATATTTTATTCGCTTTGAAGGACATGCTCATTTAGAAAAGTAGATGCTCGAGAACTACAGATTTGAAACTCTTATAACTTTGAAACTCATCAGTTTCCTTACATTTTAACTTTTAGAACACTTTGAGTCTTAAATTTTGGCATCAACATTTTCAGGATGAAGACAAAAAGTATATTATAAATAATGAAAAGTGTGATTCTGTACTTCACTGTCTTTTACTGCTTATCAAAAGTAAAAATATGTCAGATTGTTATCCGTGTAAAATGAAAAAATCGGAGAATTTCGTTTAAACCTGTAACGGAGATTCAAGCCAACGCCCGGTAAGATCTTTTGCATTTGAATACGATGGGTTCCTTAGCAGTTGAGTTCTTTAAAGAGGGGGGGGGGGGACTTTTTTCACAATAATAGACGATTTTTCAAGAAACTCTCCAGTTTATTTCTTTAAGAAGAAAAGTGAGGTTTAAGAACACTTTGTCAGGTTTCAAAAGATAAGAGAGATTTGTGGCAAAGCTCCGATAACGGAAAGGAATTTCTGAACTCCCGGTTTGAAATTTACCTTAGCGACCAAAGCATAAGAATCGGAAAAAACCAACATCCTCTAGTTAACAAAGTAGCGTCATAGAACACTATAAGTTAACATTAAATGAATGGAAACTTTTAAATGAATGGAAACTTTTAAATGAATCGAATGTGCCTCAGCAGTTTTGAGCCGAAGCAGCTATGTACTTCCACTGCTTACGGACTAGAGCGGTTTTAAAAGGAAAAACCAAACCCTTTTTTGAGCTTTTTGGGGGAAGAAAGTCATCTATTAAACAAAACCTATTTTGAGCTATTTGGGGGAAGAAAGCCATCTATTAAACACTCCCGGAGTTTTTTTGGCTCCATTTCGTATGTTGGACTTCCAAAACAGAAAATAAACAAATTGGATATCAGAACTCAACAAGGAGTCATGGTAGGGTATGGGTTTCATACGAAAGGTTACAGAATTTGGGATCTCAAAAATCGCGAAGTGACAGAAACGCTGAATGTTAAATTCGATGAAAATAAATTCTGGGCGACCCCCCCTCCCTCCAGAAACGAGAAACAGAGGGACACAGTTTTATTTCACTACTGAGTAAATCTGAAGTAGAAGAAGAATATTCTGAAAATCATAAAATAGCATGTTGAGAATTAAATGGGTTAAAGCAAGTCAGAGGCAAATTAAAGAATGCAGGGATAAGTATTATTCTATTAACACGACGGTTCTAAAGTCCGAATCGTGAAGCCGAGGTTTACTGTTCTGAAAATAACATTGAATATGACACAAAATATTTTAATTTCACTTGTGATGATAATTCAAGAAAAGTATAGGATTTTTATGAAGATAGGGGGGATAATTCAAGTATTCTAGAAGCTAACATTTCCGATATTTAAAATTGGCAAAACGGAATGGCTCAAGAAATTCAGGTGATATGAGAAAAAAACGTTTACGTATTCGTTCCAATGAATGAAAGTTTTAGAAAGAAAAAAGGGTTTTTTATTTAAAAACAAATGAGCAGAATGAATTTAAATCAATTGGCTACGAAAAGAGTTCAGAATTTTAGATTGTCACAGTACAGAGTACTATTAATCAATCTAGTTGCAATCGATTTTTCTAGTTCTGCAATAGGAAATTGCAGAACTAAGCAGATTGATGTGGGGTACTATTTCCTAAGGAATTTGATTGATAAAAATGAATTTGGAATACAATTTGTTGAAACTAAAAATAATGTAGCTGATTGTTTTACAAAACCTTTCTCTAGGGAAAATTTACATAAAGCTGAATTGAAATGACATATTTTTCTAGAGTTTTTTCTTTTTCTGAAATGTTTCAATTATTCCATTATGTTTAACTTACAATTTGTGCACACAAACGGATGGCCTGTAATATATTTCTATTTTTTTATTCATGTCTTAAAGTATTTCATTCTAGCCGCCTGAATTTCCTTCATCTAAATTTATTCACTAATGCAATATTATTTCTATGAGTTTAGTGGTATGCAAATGTAAAGAACTACGTAACTTGTGACCAGAATTGAATGGGTGATCTCATTTTATCAAGATGGCAGTTCGTGGTTGTGTTCCGCTTGGAATTTCAAAGAAGCCTCTAGTCTGAACGATGTTGAAATGATTCACTTAGTGACATGAATGCTGGTATTGGAAGTTTATAAGTACCTTTTTCATTCATATTTTTATGTTTTAGGATGTAATTTGTAATCACAAATGTTTTTGAGTTTTAGAGCGTTCTTAGCCACTAAAGCCTATCCTACGGTCTGTGTGCCATATTGGCCGCTAAAGCTGATTTTTGTGTGCCCGTTGTCAGGTTTTATGTTGCAATCAAGAACTATGTATTGGAACAAGATAAACTATTTTTTTTAATTTAAATGTGATGGATTATACAACTCATTTACGTCTGGGTTTTTTAAACTTGTAATTCAATGTTGGTTTTTACGGGTAGTTTAATATTATTTCAAGAATCACCGGAATATAGAAATTTCTGATGCTACACTGTCAAAAATGAAACGCTCAATTTTAACGATTCGGCTATCCTCGAGCACTATTTCGTTATTTTCGACGATCCTTTCGTCACCGAATCACGTGATATTTGACGAAACCAGAAATCTCAAGTTTTTGACGAAATTATTTCGTCCCAATTTCGTCATATTGCAGTGCATTCTGGGAATTTTCGTTTCAGTCTTGTACTTGCTCGTTAAATTATCTTACGGAAATTATCCTACAGGATTCATAAAAAAGGTTAGTATTTATTGAAATTTGTATGTGCAATGTGCCTTCTTTTATGTATTGTTAGATTTTTGTTTAGTGTTGTGTTTATTGTTGTATTTAAAACACATTAAAATTGAAAACGAACGGTTCGATTAGGTTTAGAATTCTGTGTGTTGTTAACTTTGAGTCACCTCCACGTTAGGCTTAGCTAGCGTTATTTTTTTTTATTTGAAAAAGAGAATATTGGTTTGTTGACATTTATTTCCAAAAACGTACTTCCTTTATTTCGTTAAAAAAATTACAAACATGACTAAAGAATTTGTACGAATTTAAACTTACAAAAAAAAAAAAAAAAACACACTCCACCGTAGCTAAACTAACACAGATGATATACAGCGCTTTTATAAATGGCATAGAACTTTGAAGCTTTTAATTTCAACGTGTGGAATATATTACATGGTTATGTGTTTTCATTCTTCTCCATGAATTTTACAAAAATAATTCTGTTAAACGAAGTGTATTTTTTAGTTTAATAGTTCAAATTTGTTTCATTCCGCATTTTTATTTATCTTAAAAAAATACTATGTACCAATCCCCCAGTAAGTATTGATATTTTTTCTTCTTCCACTCTACATTTAATGTTTTTTTCAATATAATAATTTATACAGTAGTTCCCAAAAGTGTTCGCAAACTTATCATTTTCACTGAAATATTGCTATACCCATTAGTAAAAATTAATATTTTGGAATGGGTAAACAATATTACAAAACTTCATGAAATATTTAAGTAGCAAAATAAAATTGATTTTGAAGAAATTAATAATCAAAAAGTATCAAGAACTTTATAACACAAAAGTGTTCGTAGAAAATATTTTAAAATAATTGTTTAGCAATCTTTGAATAAAATCGATGAAACTCGAGGAAAAAAAAAAGCGCTTGATGCAATAAAAAATAAATGCAAACCGTTTATATCAGCTTTTGGATCCGAAATGTTACCGTCTTTTATTTTGTTAAGCTCGTAGACAAGACTTTTAAATGCTTATCCCATGTTGTTTATATAATCTCTTTCCCTGTAGCAGATGTTTCTAGCAATAAGTGCTTATGTTCATTATTTGTTTAGCCCTTTTTTTTTACTTGCATAAAACATGAAGTAAAGTAAATATCAATTTAATACAAATCATTTTAAGATAGAGAAAATATTAACTTCCATAAAGAACTCTATCTTTGTGCTTGATATTTCAGCAGAATATTTTCAATATTTTTAAAAAAATTTCCGCAAATTAAAATAAATTATTGAAAGTAGAGTTTTAATGTTTAACCTCGATTTAAAAAGAAAAGATAGTATAGCAGCATGTTTGAAAATTGTAATAACAATAATAAGCATTTTTTGTTTATTTTCCCACTTCATACACTAAATTTATAGGTTTTTCTATGTCAATTTGTGTTACATGATTTGTCATAATTATGAATTTTTCCATTATACATAGTTTCTACAGCTAAAATAAATGCAGCATTAATTTTATTGCCATATTTGCCGCCTGAAGGTATTGTCAACAAAAAGTGAGAAATCCCGGTCTACATTAAATCAGACTAAGAAGCATTTTATAGATGAACTTCCAATAATCCAAATTTTTTGTTGGAGCTGTGATTTTGCTGGATACAAAGTAAAATGTCTGAAAATTTAACCGACACTTCAATTGAAAAATTGAAAGGATAATGAAAATATATGAAAAATTAAAAGGATAATGAAAATATAAGAAAAATTAAAAGGATAATGAAAATATATGAAAAATTAAAAGGATAATGAAAATATATGATAAGAAGTAACAAGCTTTGCTTGTTTGCACCACACTGGTCCCTATTTTCATTATAAATCTTTGGAAAAAAAAATCCATTGATATCAAGTCAATTAGTTCTCAAGACACAAACAAACAAGGAAATGCACTTTGTTATTGGGTTTCCCCTATCTTTGGCAGCTCTTCTCCCTTGGCGTTTTTTTTTATTTACAACGTGAAAATTGCATATTTTAAAAATCAAATATGCTTAGTTAAAAGGTGATACTCCCTTCGTCTCCGTCCCCAAACTAGTAAGTAGAGCTACGTTTGAATATTTTTGTACTAGTGATTGATTCTCATGGTTTTATGATTTTGTTCGAATATTTTTTAAAGATTTCAAGGTACTATACTATCAATTAAAAACTTTACTTGGCAAGCATTCCCTCTTAAAATCATTACCAGCTGAGTTTAAAAAATCCGAAGTACACATGCCCTTAAGCTACGCTCCATTTTGTAAGTACTCTACCCCCATCAGTATAGCAGAAAAATCAGTTTTTTTTTCTACTAAATCCCTATCCATCAGCTAGAAGGTAGCTCTATGTAATTATTAGTTAACTTATGAAATGGAGCTTGGCTTCGAGTGTTGGAGCCCTGGGTTTTTGACTCGAATTTGATAATGGTTTAAGGAGGTAAAGCTCGGTAAGTAAATGTTGTTTATTGATAACATAGCACAATAAAATCTCTGAAAAAAGTGCAAATAAAATCATAATCATCAGTTTCAGTACTACTTAATTCATAAGTACTTTATTGGAACTAATTTGAGTAGGGGGAGAGAGTACTTCAGAAAACATTCGTGAAGAAAACGGAACACGAAAATCGAAAAAAAAAAAAAGAAAAAACGGTGTATTTTGCTATCGGTTAAAATAAAAAAATAAATTTAAAAAAAATCACAGATCAACAATTTTCGCACTTTTGATTTTTTTATAGCTCAAAAAAAATGAAAATTCACGACTTGATGTGCAAAAGAATTAACTCGTTTAATGGCTAAATAATGCTGATTCTCGATAAATTGAAGAAACTCTAATTCTAGAATATTATTCAGAAATTAATTTCAGAAACTAACTGAGAGTCTATCTGCCTAAATAAAAATTTTGTTCATATCCGCTGTAAAAATAACTCATTCTTGCAATCTGCTTGAAAAAAAGCTGTCAGCATTGAAATCATCATATATTTTGAAAAATATGAAAATTAAATCATATGCTTTTCAAAGTCACAAGCGAATCGTAGCTTTTTAACTTAAGGGAAAAAAAACTCAGATTTTGAAAGATATCGTGAAAACATGTGTTATTTCAGAAATAAACTGATGAATTTAATCGTAAAACTTTCCTCGAAATAGAAAAAAGATCCATGTGCATGAGGGCATACACCTATGGACTTAAACCTTTACTTATTATGTTATATATTCTCTTTCTAAAACTTTTTTTAGGATGGATCCAACATCACGGAGATAATTGGAACAAGGACAGACGAAGACTTTTTCATAATTATAACAATATTGTAAATGTTCGTATATTATACATTGATTTCATGTTACACATGTTTGAAAATAAAAATAAAAACTTAGGGGTGAAAAGCAAAGGTATATTTTTATAATTATTTAACAAACATTACACTAAATTAATTTTACCGAAAGATTTATTTCACATCTGCATTTTTTTAAGATTTATATTTTCAAATACCTTTTGCAATTTTGGCAGAGAATTGTTTTCAAAGTATGAAGTATGAAATGCATGCAATAATAAAATTCCTGTATTAAAAACCAGGAATTTTATTATTGCATGCATTTCATGTGGCCAAATAAACATTCTACATACAAGCAAAATTAATAAAACAAATAATTAATTAGAAAAAGAAAAAGGTAAGCTTTTTCTTAAGATTATCTAATTTTATTTTCTATATCTAACTTTAGAACAAATATGTACTAACTTAAAGTTGTCCAATTTATTGTACTTTTTCTTTGAAATTTGTGGTATAAGTTGGATAAAAATATTTTTTTTTTTTTTTCTGGAATTTTTCATGCGATGCAATGAAGAAACTTCTCAGCAATTTTCTCCCGAACATATATCGATCTAACTGTGCATAAAAGTGGCACATGATTTATTTTTCCAGAACCCAATGTCTGCTGAGGAAGTAGCACTTTTATATTCCCAGTAGGGGCAGGGCGATGTAGGAATTTCAACATCGTGATGCATCGCCGTCCTTACATCGCGATGTAGCGATGTAGTTCAAACAGTTTGAAATATTCTTTCCGCTTTAGGGGCACCCCCCCCTCCCCAATCAGGGGAGTTTTCCTTACAAAAATCCAGGCTTTTGTCAGATCTTTTTCTAATTTTGCACATATGTTCTTTAATCACATGGGGTAGTACCCCATATGAATACTACCCCATGGGAAACTATCCTATGTGGATTTCCAGCATCAAAGGATATCTGGGCCGAATCTGGAAAAGATCCGACGAAAACTGGATTTTAATAAGGAAAACTCCTATGGGGTTTGCCACACATAGCGGGGCGAAAACTACACTATGAGAATGCCGAAACATCAAAAGACAAATGTACCAAATTTGGAACAGATCAGACAAAAACTGGGTTCTTTTAAGACCCCCCCCCCCCCCCACACACACGCGTGGTTTCCCACTCCATAGCGGGACGAAGACGGGAATTTCCGAGCGTCAAAGGATATCTGTGACAATTTTGGAAAAGGCATGATAAAACTGGTTTTTTGTAAGAAAACCCCTCATTTGGTGGTTGTCCCCCATAGCGGGGCGAAAACCACCCTATGAGAATTCCTGAGCATCAATGAACGAACCTCTATGCCAAATTTTGGAAAGATCCGACAAAAAATAAATTTTTTTTTTCAAGGAAAACCCCATCGGGGTTTGTCCCCCCCCCCCCCCACCCATACATTGACGAAAGCTAACCTCCGTGAATTCCTGAGCATCAAAGAACCTCTATGGCAAATTTAGAAAAGATCGGAAATTTTTTTTTTTATATAAGGAGAACCCCCAATGCGGTGTTGCTCCCCCTCCCCCATCATGGAGGGTTGAAAACTACCATGTGTGAATTCCCGAGCATCAGAGGACCTCTGTTCCAAATTTAGAAAAGATATGATAAAAACTGTTTTTCTATAAGAACCCCTCCCGTATGGGGGTTGCCCCCCATAGCGGAAAGAAAAACCACCCTATCAGAATTCCTGAGCATTAAATAACGAAACTCTGCCAAATTCGGAAAGATCCAACAAAAACTGGATTTTTTGTAGGAAAACTACCATAGGGGTTGCCTTCCCCCCCATAGAAGACCGAAAACTACCCTGCGTGAATCCCCGTGCATCAAAGAGCCTATGTGTCAAATTTTGGAAAGATCCGACAAAAATTGGATTTTTTCAAAGATCCCCCCCCCTCGCCCCCCTCCCCTTATAAAGTGATGAAAACTACCCCGCGTGATTCTTGAGCATCTAAGAACCTCTGTGGCAAATTTAAAAAAGATCGGACAAAAACTTTTTTTTAAATACGGAGAACCCCCAATGTGGGGTTGTCTGTTCCCCCCCACCCCCCCACATAGAGGGACATAAACGACCTTGTGTGAATTCCCGAGCCTCCAATAACGAACCTCTGTGCCAAATTTGGAAAATATCCGAAAAAAATTAGATTTTTTGAAGGAAAACCCCCATTATGGGGGGGGGGGTTGATTAGATATCATGGGGAGTTTAATCTGCAATGATTTGTTTTACCTTTTTTAAGAAATTGTTTGTTTGCATTTTTACATAAATAAAAATTCGCTTGACATATTTTATGTGCCTCTTTTTTTAACAATTACTTGTCTTTTTTTTGATGGGGGGGGGGGAGGGGGCTGCAGGCCCGTTGTTTCAATTTTTTCCCAAATATGACAAAGAGTCTGTACTCAATAAAAATTTTATAGAAAACGAACTAAAACAACGGCCAGTCATGTATAAAAACATGAATGTTCAAAAATCAAGACGGGAGGGGGGGGGGGGTGTCAATTGACCCCCTGACCTCGTAAATGACGGGCCTGTGAAAGTGACTATACGTAATAAAGTGGGAAACTACGGTGGTAAGATTCTGAAGTTAGGATTTGATCACACGCACACGAATCTTATAAAATACAGTCGAACCTCGTTATAACCAACTTAAAGGGACCATTAAAATCGATTATTATAAAAAGTTGGTTCGCTTTATCCAAAAAACAATAAACAATAAGACAAAGATTGCAAAAAAGTTCATTTCAGCAGTTATTTGTTTTAAGCGTGTTCGAATTAACGAGGTTCGACTGTATTCTCAAAAAAAAAAAAAAAAAAATTAATGTGCTCAAAGAAAAAAAAAAGGAAATAAATTTTCTTAAAAATTTACGAAATTAACGTCCTCATATATGACGAAATTAATTTGAAGAAACTGATGCTCTCAAAACTACGAAAATGATTGTTAATTTGACAAAACTAGAATGAAGAAATATTTCGTTACATTTGACGAAATTCGCATCCTCAAACCACTAACAAAAGCAGTTTCTTCAATTTGACGAAATGTTCGCTCGGAGCATATCCCTGGAAGTCGTTTCGTCAAAAACGAAGAAAATTCCGTCAAATTTGAAAGTCCATTTCTGAGAGTGTAGTGCTAAATTAAACGTAATTTATTTCATTATTTATTTATTTTTTATTTTTATTTTCCAGTAAATTTTAGAGCACTGATTCTTTGTTTTTACATGTTATTAAAATTGAAGGAACCAAATCAGAATGTTAAGTACTTTATTATTTATTGTACGTATGTTTGTAAAAATTTGAAGGAACAAAATTTAAAGTCAACTTCATAATGAGAGCAACAATAAAGATTAGAGTTTTAAGTACGATGTATTACAGCGTATGAAACTTTCTTCGTATATTCAGACTTGTGACACTTATCAAACAAAATTATAAATTATTTTTATTATAATGCAAATAAAAAGCAGTTATTTTGCAAATGTGAGCATATTTAAATTTACAGTTAAAACAGGTGCGGTCCTCTGTCAAGCATTTCCAAGAAGGGTAGCATTGTTTACGACAAAGACGGCGGGCCAAATGTGGACTTACGATTTCTTAATGATTAGAACTGGCAGTATCAGATTTAATCTATTTCTTGACATGTTTGTCGATTTATTCTTTTGTTAAAAACTTTCAACTTTTCTGATCGATTTTCACTTTTTACTGAATTGACTTTAACTAAGCCATCTTGATTTTGGGAACATAGAATTGTTTCTTCCGGGTTTCAGGTAAATTCTGAAAAACTTAAAGATAAATTGTCTAAATCCTATCAAAAGAAGTAGCACTTTAAAAAAAAGTCGCTGGTGGATTAAATGGGGACATCGATAGCTGTTCAAAACGGGGGGGGGGGGGGCGTCCACATTTTGAAAGACATAAAACATAAATGAAACATCTTAAATTATGCTTAAATATTAAGACAGATATAAGATAGAATGCTCTTACGGTATTATTTTATTTCAACTCAAATGATTTTTTTATGCAATTCCTTAGTACTTAGAAAAAAAGGTCAAAAAAATTAAATTTAAACAATATTATAACACAATTGTGAAATAAAATATATGAAAAAAAATATTTTAAAAAATTATAAGTAAAATATTTCATATTAAGTACAGAAATCTAAATAATTATTTTACATCACACATTGTTTCATATTCAGATTTCTAATAATATGCAGCTGTCAAAGAAAAAGAATATGAAGCTGGTATCAGTTGAACATAGCTCGAGCTGTTAACAAGTGTTGGAATGGAATATAAGTTTAAGAAAAAGAAAGAAAAAACATCTACGGTTTTCAGTGCTACTATAGCAACTCGGGGAGGGAGGGGGGGGGGGGGCTAAAAGAGGCTAGATGCAGTATTCATTGTTTTAAATGAATACCTCAATATTTCCCAATTGGTTGTCTTAAACGTCGACCTTGCTCCATTTTCTAAAAAAATAATTCTCTACCGCATCCTAATTATTGCTTTGAAGTAAACATATTGCAATCCAAAAATCTGTAGCCTATTATAAGAAGAAACTAGTTTCAAGTTTTATTATCCTTAAGATATATATTCTCCCAATCACCGACCACTTCAGTTATCCGATCGAAAAAAATAAATATTACTCTTAATCAACGGTCTCCTATGTATTACAAAATCCTTCAAAACTACCGAAAGTTAGAAGGATTTTTTTGAATTGTATTTCAGAAACCAGTATAAATGCATTTCTTGACATGGAAGATAAAATGTAAGATTATGTTCTTTCTTTTTGGAGTTCTTATGTAAATTATTCAGATTAGGTCTATTTTAATTAGACGCTAATAAACCACCGTTTCAATTGCGTAGTTTCCAAATTGCTGCACAGCAGTTTTTTTCTCTCCTTAAAACAACATATGTTGCGCTTAACTGGTTCCTGAAATAAACGATTCAATTACAATTTAGGTATATGTTAAGCGGTTTAAAAATAAAAGCAACTTCCCAGGGCAATCTTAATTTCAGATCATTCAGATTCATAATTTTAATCATTTTAGGGCGTATTTTTACACCTACGTAATTTGATTTTTCCATGAATGTTTTTTGGTGTCCGCAAGTTTTATGAGATTCTAACAATTTTTATTTTGACAGATGCTTTCATGATATAAGGCCTAATGATGGCACCTAAGTCGGCAAAGATGTCACAAAGAAGAATCAAGTTTGTAACATAAAAATGTTATCCTTGAAAAAATTAGCCTTCGGTTTTAAATGAATTTCTGCAATTTCACTGTAAAAACTACTAATCGATATTTATAGGTGATGTATACGAAATAAAATAATTTGACAATTTTTAATGGTGTGAATGTTTCACTTTTTCTCATGAAAACAGTATAACATAATATAAAGTTATATAATTTTTGGAGTAGTAAAACCAATTTTTAACTTTATTACTAGTACTCATAAACCTGCAGATTTTATTATACCGAGTAAAAAATTGTTTCTGTTTAGTAGCTCTGGAATTTTAAACCGTCACATATTTATAGTTTTCATCTATGTAAACTTTAAAAGGTTAATAGGATAAAGTATTATCTAATCTATAATAATCAGTTTAGAATAAAAACCATTCTGTGCAGTCTAAATGCTGTATACTGCACATATGGTGTGAAATAAAATTAGTTTGTTACTAATATTTCTCAAATAAAGTAGATCTAAATGCAACTTAAAACATTAAAAAAAGAAAACCATGAAAATATTCTGTTTTACCATAAAAAAAAATAAATGCACATAATTGCATGCATAAAGTTAAAATAAACTTAAAGGTTTAATGGATTGCATATTGCAAAACATTTCCCACGTTATGATGCACATTTTAGCATTACAATAATGCTGGAAGTGAAAAAAGTAATTTTAGTGAAGGTACGATGTAGTATTTTCAGTTATATATTAAAAACTTTCTCATTTTTACTACCTTCATGGATCAAAAAGTTTTGTATTATGAAAAAAGCTATAACTGTTCTTAAAATAAAGTTTCAGACCATATTTTGCAATTTCCTTCTATTTGTAAATTTTTAAGTCTGCAATATAGCTAAAAGTTTTTTGTAGAAATGAAAATGCACCACTTTTTCTTCTTTAACAGGTGGTTGTAAAATATTGAGATGGGGCATTGATTTATTTTGTGTACAAGGAAATTAATATCAATAAAACATATATTTAGCAGCAGTTAACTATTTTTATGTAAAAGTGTTTTATATTTCTTTATTTGTCGCTTTTCATAGCCAAAAACATTATTTTTGTTGTTGAAAAACTTTAGAAAAGGAACAGATTTCGTATGTAGGCTGATTTCTGCAACGTTCATACAGAATCAAATGCTTTACTTTTCTATATTGTTCTTCAGCTGTAAAAGCGTTGATTTCGACTATGAAAAGAGACAACGATAGGGTGAAAAACCCTTTTGCATAAAAATTGATAACTTTATTTTATGGTTTACTGCTGTTAATTTTACTATACAAATCATTTATAAAACCGTATACTACTGCTGCTTTTATGGCGCAGTTCAGTTGATTCCGCAGCATAATACTGCTAACTTTACAGTTTGATACTGTTAATTTTGCAGGGCAATTCCGTTACAAAACAGTATATTACTGTTAATTTTACATATTATCTCTGTTAAATTTACAGGTCAAGACATTCCTAAAACAGTATATTACTGCTGAATTTACAGTTTGATACTGTAAGTTTTACAGGGCAGTTTTATTAAAAAGCAGTATATTACTGCTAATTTTACAGTTTGATACTGTAAGTTTTACAGGGCAGTTCTATTAAAAAGCAGTATATTACTGCTTATTATAGCAGTATATTACTGCTATATTATAGCTTTTTTTTTTGCAGTGCACTTATATTTTTTTTTCTTCTCACTGCTACAAATGTCATTATAAAAAATCAATAATAGTTAAAAACATAATGCATCGATTGTGTTGTTTCTAAGCCTGGAACTCATTTTGTGCTCGGTTGAAAATATTTTTTCTGAATTCTTGCAGGTCGATGCATGTTATTAACATTGCACGATTTACCTCCTCTAATTGTCTAGAAGTCGTCCTTTATCTTCAAATCATTCGATCTCTTGCGTGTTATATTTGGAAAAATCATTTTGTGTGTGTGCTCATTTTTTTAAATTGCGTGTATTATTATTACTATATTTTTTGATTTATAGCTATTTGTAAGTTTTTCCGTACTTTTTCGCCCTTCACATCATTTTCTCTTGAGCGTTACACTGCAAAAAAAAAGCTGTTGTTTTTACAGTAAAATACTGGCAGCTCACATTCCAAAGAAAAACTGCAAAAATTACAATTCTAAACTGTAAAATTTGCAGTAATATACTGTTTTAAAACAGACTTTTACTGTGAAATTTACAGCGATAAACTGTAAAATTAGCAGTAATATACTGTCTTTTAATGGAGTTGCCGTGTGAAATTAACAATGATTAACTGTAAAATTATCAGTAATATACTGCTTTTCAATAGAACTGCCCTGTAAAACTTACAGTATCAAACTGTAAAATTAGCAGTAATATACTGTTTTAGGAATGACTTGACCTGTAAATTTAACAGAGATAATATGTAAAATTAACAGTAATATACTGTTTTGTAACGGAATTGCCCTGCAAAATTAACAGCATCAAACTGTATAGTTAGCAGTATTATGCTGCGGAATCAACTGAATTGCGCCATAAAAGCAGCAGTAGTATACGGTTTTATAAATGATTTGTATAGTAAAATTAACAGCAGTAAACCATAAAATAAAGTTATCAATTTTTATGCAAAAGGGTTTTTCACCCTATCGTTGTCTCTTTTCATAGTCGAAATCACTGCTTTTACAGCTGAAGAACAATATAGAAAAGTAAAGCATTTGATTCTGTATGTACGTTGCAGAAATCAGCCTACATACGAAATCTGTTCCTTTTCTAAAGTGTTTCAACAACAAAAATAATGTTTTAGGCTATGAAAAGCGACAAATAAAGAAATATAAAACACTTTAACATAAAAATAGTTAACTGCTGCTAAATATATGTTTTATTGATATTAATTTCCTTGTACACAAAATAAATCAATGCCTCATCTCAATATTTTATAAACACCTGTTAAAGAATAAAAAGTGGTTCATTTTCATTTCTACAAAAAACTTTTAGCTCTATTGCAGACTTAAAAATTTACAAATAGAAGGAAATTGCAAAATATGGTCTGAAACTTTATTTTAAGAACAGTTATAGCTTTTTTCATAATACAAAACTTTTTGATCCATGAAGGTAGTAAAAATGAGAAAGTTTTTAATATATAACTGAAAATACTGCATCGTACCTTCACTAAAATTACTTTTTTCACTTCCAGCATTATTGTAATGCTAAAATGTGCATCATAACGTGGGAAATGTTTTGCAATATGCAATCCATTAAACCTTTAAATTTATTTTAACTTTATGCATGCAATTATGTGCATTTATTTTTTTTTATGGTAAAACAGAATATTTTCATGGTTTTCTTTTTTTAATGTTTTAAGTTGCATTTAGATCTACTTTATTTGAGAAATATTAGTAACAAACTAATTTTATTTCACACCATATGTGCAGTATACAGCATTTAGACTGCACAGAATGGTTTTTATTCTAAACTGATTATTATAGATTAGATAATACTTTATCCTATTAACCTTTTAAAGTTTACATAGATGAAAACTATAAATATGTAACGGTTTAAAATTCCAGAGCTACTAAACAGAAACAATTTTTTACTCGGTATAATAAAATCTGCAGGTTTATGAGTACTAGTAATAAAGTTAAAAATTGGTTTTACTACTCCAAAAATTATATAACTTTATATTATGTTATACTGTTTTCATGAGAAAAAGTGAAACATTCACACCATTAAAAATTGTCAAATTATTTTATTTCGTATACATCACCTATAAATATCGATTAGTAGTTTTTACAGTGAAATTGCAGAAATTCATTTAAAACCGAAGGCTAATTTTTTCAAGGATAACATTTTTATGTTACAAACTTGATTCTTCTTTGTGACATCTTTGCCGACTTAGGTGCCATCATTAGGCCTTATATCATGAAAGCATCTGTCAAAATAAAAATTGTTAGAATCTCATAAAACTTGTGGACACCAAAAAACATTCATGGAAAAATCAAATTACGTAGGTATAAAAATACGCCCTAAAATGATTAAAATTATGAATCTGAATGATCTGAAATTAAGATTGCCCTGGGAAGTTGCTTTTATTTTTAAACCGCTTAACATATACCTAAATTGTAATTGAATCGTTTATTTCAGGAACCAGTTAAGCGCAACATATGTTGTTTTAAGGAGAAAAAAAAACTGCTGTGCAGCAATTTGGAAACTACGCAATTGAAACGGTGGTTTATTAGTGTCTAATTAAAATAGACCTAATCTGAATAATTTACATAAGAACTCAAAAAAGAAAAAAGAAAGAACATAATCTTACATTTTATCTTCCATGTCAAGAAATGCATTTATACTGGTTTCTGAAATACACTTTAAAAAAATCCTTCTAACTTTCGGTAGTTCTGAAGGATTTTGTAATACATAGGAGACCGTTGATTAAGAGTAATATTTATTTTTTTCGATCGGATAACTGAAGTGATCGGTGATTGGGAGAATATATATCTTAAGGATAATAAAACTTGAAACTAGTTTCTTCTTATAATAGGCTACAGATTTTTGGATTGCAATATGTTTACTTCAAAGCAATAATTAGGATGCGGTAGAGAATTATTTTTTTAGAAAATGGAGCAAGGTTAACGTTTAAGACAACCAATTGGGAAATATAGAGGTATTCATTTAAAACAATGAATACTGCATCTAGCCTCTTTTAGCCCCCTCCCCCCCGCCCTCCCCGAGTTGCTATAGTAGCACTGAAAACCGTAGATGTTTTTTCGTTCTTTTTCTTTTTTTAAAACATATTCCATTCCAACACTTGTTAACAGCTCGAGCTATGTTCAACTGATACCAGTTTCATATTCTTTTTCTTTGACAGCTGCCTATTTTTAGAAATCTGAATATGAAACAATGAGTGATGTAAAATAATTATTTAGATTTCTGTACTTAATATGAAATATTTTACTTATAGTTTTTTAAAATATTTTTTTTCATACATTTTATTCCACAATTGTGTTATTATAATGTTTAAGTTCAATTTTTTGGAGCTTTTTTCTAAGTACTAAGGAATTGCATAAAAAAATCATTTGAGTTGAAATAATATAATACCGTTAGAGCATTCTATCTTATATCTTTTCTCTAAGAGCTTTTTTCTAAGTACTAAGGAATTGCATAAAAAAATCATTTGAGTTGAAATAAAATAATACCGTAAGAGCATTCTATCTTATATCTGTCTTAATATTTAAGCATAATTTAAGATGTTTCATTTATATTTTATGTCTTTCAAAATGTGGACGCCCCCCCCCCCCCCGTTTTGAACAGCTATCGATGTCCCCATTTAATCCACCAGCGACTTTTTTTTAAAGTGCTACTTCTTTTGATAGGATTTAGACAATTTATCTTTAAGTTTTTCAGAATTAACCTGAAACCCGGAAGAAACAATTCTATGTTCCCAAAATCAAGATAGCTTAGTTAAAGTCAATTCAGTAAAAAGTGAAAATCGATCAGAAAAGTTGAAAGTTTTTAACAAAAGAATAAATCGACAAACATGTCAAGAAATAGATTAAATATGATACTGCCAGTTCTAATCATTAAGAAATTGTAAGTCCACATTTGGCCCGCCGTCCTTGTTGTAAACAATGCTACCCTTCTTGGAAATGCTTGACAGAGGACCGCACCTGTTTTAACTGTAAATTTTAATATGCTCATATTTGCAAAATAACTGCTTTTTATTTGCCATATAATAAAAATAATTTATAATTTTGTTTGATAAGTGTCACAAGTCTGAATATACGAATAAAGTTTCATACGCTGTAATGCATCGTACTTTAAACTCTAATCTTTATTGTTGCTCTCATTATGAAGTTGACTAAATTTTGTTCCTTCCAATTTTTACAAACAGACGTACAATAAATAATAAAGTACTTAACATTCTGATTTGGTTCCTTCAATTTTAATAACATGTAAAAACAAAGAATCAGTGCTCTAAAATTTACTGGAAAATAAAAATAAAAAATAAATAAATAATGAAATAAATTACGTTTAATTTAGCACTAGTAACAGAAATTTTTATATTCCGGTGATTCTTGAAATAATATTCAACTACCCGTAAAAACCAACATTGAATTACAAGTTTAAAAAACCCAGACGTAAATGAATTGTATAATCCATCACATTTAAATAAAAAAAAATTAGTTTATCTTGTTCCAATACATAGTTCTTGATTGTAACATAAAACCTGACAACGGGCACACAAAAATCAGCTTTAGGGGCCCAATATGGCACACAGACCGTAGGATAGGCTTTAGTGGCTAAGAACGCTCTAAAACTCAAAAGCATTTGTGATTACAAATTACATCCTAAAACATAAAAATATGAATGAAAAAGGTAATTATAAACTTCCAATACCAGCATTCATGTCACTAAGTGAATCATCTCAACATCGTTCAAACTAGAGGCTTCTTTGAAATTCCAAGCGGAACACAACCACGAACTGCCATCTTGATAAAATGAGATCACCCATTCAATTCTGGTCACAAGTTACGTAGTTCTTTACATTTGCATACCACTAAACTCATAGAAATAATATTGCATTAGTGAATAAATTTAGATGAAGGAAATTCAGGCGGCTAGAATGAAATACTTTAAGACATGAATAAAAAAAATAGAAATATATTACAGGCCATCCGTTTGTGTGCACAAATTGTAAGTTAAACATAATGGAATAATTGAAACATTTCAGAAAAAGAAAAAAACTCTAGAAAAATATATCATTGCAATTCAGCTTTATGTAAATTTTCCCTAGCGAAAGGTTTTGTAAAACAATCAGCTACATTATTTTTAGTTTCAACAAATTGTATTCCAAATTCATTTTTATCAATCAAATTCCTTAGGAAATAGTACCCCACATCAATCTCCTTAGTTCTGCAATTTCCTATTGCAGAACTAGAAAAATCGATTGCAACTAGATTGATTAATAGTACTGTGTACTGTGACAATCTAAAATTCTGAACTCTTTTCGTAGCCAATTGATTTAAATTCATTCTGCTCATTTGTTTTTAAATAAAAAAACCCATCTGTACCCTTTTTTCTTTCTAAAACTTTCATTCATTGGAACGAATACGTAAACGTTTTTTTCTCATATCACCTGAATTTCTTGAGCCATTCCGTTTTGCCAATTTTAAATCTCGGAAATGTTAGCTTCTAGCATACTTGAATTATCCCCCCTATCTTCATAAAAATCCTATACTTTTCTTGAATTATCATCACAAGTGAAATTAAAATATTTTTCGTCATATTCAATGTTATTTTCAGAACAATAAACCTCGGCTTCACGATTCGGACTTTAGAACCGTCGTGTTAATAGAATAATACTTATCCCTGCATTCTTGATTTTGCCTCGGACTTGCTTTAACCCATTTAATTCTCAACATGCTATGATTTTCAGAATATTCTTCTTCTACTTCATATTTACTCAGTAGTGAAATAAAACTGTGTCCCTCTGTTTCTAGTTCCTGGGGGGGGGGGAGGGGGGCCGCCCAGAATTTATTTTCATCGAATTTAACATTCAGCGTTTCTGTCACTTCGCGATTTTTGAGATCCCAAATTATGTAACCTTTCGTATGAAACGCATATCCTACCATGTCTCCTTGTTGAGTTCTCATATCCAATTTGTTTATTTTCTGTTTTGGAAGTCCAATATACGAAATTCAGCCAAAAAAACCCCTGGAGTGTTTAATAGATGGCTTTCTTCCCCCAAATAGCTCAAAATAGGTTTTGTTTAATAGATGACTTTCTTCCCCCAAAAAGCTCAAAAAAGGGTTTGGTTTTTCCTTTTAAAACCGCTCTAGTCCGTAAGCAGTGGAAGTACATAGCTGCTTCGGCTCAAAACTACTGAGGCACATTCGATTCATTTAAAAGTTTCCATTCATTTAAAAGTTTCCATTCATTTAATGTTAACTTATAGTGTTCTATGACGCTACTTTGTTAACTAGAGGATTTGTTGGTTTTTTCCGATTCTTATGCTTTGGTCGCTAAGGTAAATTTCAAACCGGGAGTTCAGAAATTCCTTTCCGTTATCGGAGCTTTGCGACAAATCTCTCTTATCTTTTGAAACCTGACAAAGTGTTCTTAAACCTCACTTTTCTTCTTAAAGAAATAAACTGGAGAGTTTCTTGAAAAATCGTCTATTATTGCGAAAATAATTCCCCCCCCCCCCTCTTTAAAGAACTCAACTGCTAAGGAACCGATCGTATTCAAATGCAAAAGATCTTACCGGGCGTTGGCTTGAATCTCCGTTACAGGTTTAAACGAAATTCTCCGATTTTTTCCATTTTACACGGATAACAATCTGACATATTTTTACTTTTGATAAGCATTAAAAGACAGTGAAGTACATAATCACACTTTTCATTATTTATAATATACTTTTTGTCTTCATCCTGAACATGTTGATGCCAAAATTTAAGACTCAAAGTATTCTAAAAGTTAAAATGTAAGGAAACTGATGAGTTTCAAGGTTATAAGAGTTTCAAATCTGTAGTTCTCGAGCATCTACTTTTCTAAATGAGCATGTCCTTCAAAGCGAATAAAATATGACAAACAATGCATAATAATGTAAATATTCTACTTTAAATTTAAAAGCTGTAATTTTGACGAGAACGAAACACTGCCAGATCAGAAATGAAAAGCCGAAAATTTTAAAATATAGCCAGGCACGGCCTGAACTTAAATATGTTGGGAAGACGTATAATCTCAATTTGCCAAATGGAACTTAAATATTTGCCGATTAATAAAATACTTTTGAATGCACACATTAAGTACGCACAATTAAGTACAATATCTAATGAAATTTGGTCATTGGAAAATTTAAAAATTGCAACATTACAATTATGTCCCCAAATTTGCCGAATAGCCAGACAAAATTTTCCCACTATGGCATTTTTGGGGAGGTCATAGAGACTTCCCGTGACCTCCAATCGATTGTCTTTAAATATAGTTTCTAAAATTATTTTTACGTTCAGAAGTTTCAATGGTACTAGTGCAATTTTCCTGAAGTAAAACTTTAATTTCCTGCTGACGCAAATATAAAACTTTTAAAACACAAGGGTTTCGTGTTTGTATTTTAAGATGCTTATTTTTTAAGTTTTTTTTTTTTTTTTTTTTTTTTTTGAGTTCTTTATTTATGATTTTTTAATTATTATTATTTTACTTTCGACCGATAAGTATGAAAACTGGCTCCAGATTTCAGAGAATTTTGAGTCGTTCAGACATCAGATTATTGTATTTCCACAGTATCAAATTCTTCAACAAAAAATATCAGTAAATTGTATACTGTTTGCATGTCTCTCTGTCACGTTGTTATTTTATTTATTTACATTTTATTCATCGAATTATGTACAGAATATAAAAGCTACTGACGCTATAACGTAAAGTTTTTCAATAAAATGGTTAAATGCAAAATGTTAAAGAATTTAAAACTGAACATAAGAAAGAAAAAAAAACAGAAGAAAGAAGTCAATCGCGATATGCTAAAAATTCACTAGATAACATAAAAATTCAAATTTTAAGTACGGACATAGTATATAACACAAAATGTAATCGTACACAAAGTTTAATGCTCTAATAACTTTAAATACGATCAAGAAAGGAATTGATTTATTTTTAAACAAAATTTGAGTTTCATAAAATGTTTAAAAACTATCACACGTGCAGTAAAATATTCAGAATCACAACAACTACTCAGATTTTTGCTAGAAAGCAATCGCTGCAACTTAGCAACTATAAGAAATTGCAAAGTCAGCATCAACGAATATTGGGATACGAATTGCGATTTCAAAATAAACTGTTATTTTACATACATTCTCAATGATAAAGAAACCTATATTTTGAGGAAAAGGGAATGAATATAATATAACCAGCATTTACCTTTAACTTGGATTACAGTCGTGCTTCAGCACACCCGAATCATCAAAAAACATGGCTGCCAATATCTTGAATTCATTAGTTTCTGTTCCCGTATGAAAGAAACACCTTTTGCGCATCGTTTTGCGCAATCTAAAGTATTTTTACAGTTTTTCTCTGTTATTTGGCAGAGCAGTATTAAACTGTAAGAAAAAGCAGTATATTACTATAAAAACAACAATTATTTTTTGCAGTGTAGAGTTTAGTGTTTGGTTTTTATTATTAGACCTTTGATTTAAAATTTACAATAAACTTGACTAAATTCGATGTTGTTAGTGTCTCTTATACGTTTTCACGTTCTTTTCAAAATTCTTTAAAACGATAATCAAATAAATATCTGAAAATATGTTTCAAATGATTTTGCTTAACCCCTATGCATATTTTCAAGACACTATATATTTTCTAGATATTTTCTTGCGAAGCATAAAGCGAAACATGACAACCAACGAATACCGGTGGCATCAAATAACCATTTGTTTTATAAGCAAGAAAAGAATTTGGCTAAAATTCAGTACATTGGAGACTAATATTTAAAGAACATTTAAAGTATTAACGTAATTAATGGTTGGAATAAATTATTCATAGAACAAATACACTCGAAATAAATTTTCACAAAAGGGAAAATGAATGATTAGGGAAATAAGAAAAATAAAAACATGTTGCACAAAATCATCTCATAATCTAATAATGAAAATATCTCTTTGCAATTTTTCTGCTACTTTTGTTTAGTGGTATTCTATTAGTTCGCGCTTTAAAACCCAAATTTTTGCATTAATAGATTGATTTTGGTTTTATATCACGGAAAAATTAATGCACATTTAAAATATAGGTATATATTTAATAATTTGAATTGAAAAATCTTTAATTGTAGATATTTATTATTTTCAGCTAATGAGCTAATGCCGAAAATACCGGTATTTTACAGCGACAAAAACCGGTATTACGAAATTGCAAAATTGCTTGAAATACCAGTATTTGGTATACCGGTATTGCAATCAATATATACATCCCAAGCGTGAAATGAGAAGTGCCTCAGTTATAGCGTAACAAAAAATTCAACGTGTTTCAATGGGTTCTTATTTAAAAATATTTTTCCTATTGTTTTGGTTATGTTTTCGGCAAGACCACAAATGAACAACACCAATGGATGTATATGACGTCATACGTTAGTGAGGCAAAACTTGACAATGTCTCACCGGATTTGGAGCTAAAATTGCGGTTTCCTGAGTTAGTAAGGAGGTATTCATGAGGCATATAACGAGGTTCCAAAATAGTCCCGCTTTGAATCACGGACAAGAGTTTGAGTTTGTTTCTTTAACTTGGGTCTAACCCGTGCTTTGATGATTCTGAAATATTGGACTACTCAGTTTAATATTATGAATTAAATCCTTGAAGTTCCTATCTGAGACCAGGTAAAAGAGGTATCCCCTCTACTCCTAATGACGCCCGCCTGCGGCGGGCGCGCCATTCCAATGAAGTCGGACAAGAGTTTGACTGAAATACTTTGAAAAACTGTTATTTGCAGTTATTTTTACAAAAGCAATCTATACTGAGATTGGGAATATATTTATATTTATATCGGTACGTGTTGAGTTGATATGTTGGTTTTGGGGAAAAAAAAAATCTTCCAGAAATGATGTACAACTATCGAGATAGCACATGACTTGTAGCAAATGTAAAAAAAAAACCTTTTGAATTTTTAAAATAAATTTTAATTCTGAAATTTTGAATTCAAATAATATTTTTCGCAATCACGAGTTGCGACAGAGCCCTACTCATTGGGGGCTATTGTTTCTAGAAACAGCTCCTGTCCTCCCAAGCCTACCCCCTCTCCTGGGCGGTTACGTATGTATAGTTGTGTTGGGCTTATTGGCTATAAAACAGAACTGAACATGAAAGTTATCTATCAATTTAACCTGCAACATAAAGATGAGTGTCAAAATAATACAAACACCTATGAAGAAGACAGGATCCCATTCAAAGACGTAGAACGCTAATATGATTTTGCATTCGGATCTGCCTCTTAGTGGTTAGTTAAGCTAAAATTTGACGCGTTCAACAACCGTCAGAGGTGTCGCAAGCGCCTACCATACATTCTGAAAAACGCAACAAAGACTAAACTATTATAGTTTAAATAGCCATGTTTTTTGAAATGCGACTCGCTGGCTGCTCGGTGGCGGAATCAACTAATTACATTGTGTGGCAAAAAAAAAAAAATCACTTCAAAATGCTTCTGACATTTCGTCGACTGATTCTTATGTAAATGTCCCCCTGAATCCGAATATGACTTCCGTTTTGCCCCTATACGGACCAATTTTTTTAAAGCCCCCGCCCCCCAAGTTGCTTTCAATTTTCCTTAGTTTCAGAGCAGTATTTTTTTTTTTTTTTTGTGGAGGTTAAAGGCGCTTTATATTAACTACTAAAATAGTTTTTGCGGGCAAGAGATGTTCAAAGTTCAAGACCATGGACACCGATAGCAAAAGGGGGGACTTAGGGGAGTATACCCCCCACCCCCAAACATTGGAAAGTTTGCGAAAAATGATCTTTTTATTCTCCTTTTTTAAAAAAGATGTTTGTAAAAAAAATCGGTGCAGAATGAGAGTATAAGACTAGCTTCTATAACTCCCATGTCCGAAAAAAATTTCGCCATGTAAAAAATAAGTAAATAAATAAAACTATCATGTGAATGCCGCACGTTGCATACAAGTTGAATCGCAGGACTTCATTAAAATACATTTTTCCGGCTGATTATTATGTAAAATGACCCCTTGTTTCCAAATACGACCACCTCCCCCCCCCCATCACGCCCTCTTTTTAGTACCTCCCCCCCTCTTCTGATTCAGAGCCATTTTTTTTAAACTTGGAGGGACAAAAGAGCATTACAATAACCGTAAACATTATTATGAATGGCTAGAAATGTAGAAAGCTCAAAATCTTGTGCATATGTAGCAGAAAGAAAACTTGCCCCAGCCCTCCGAAACACAATGTGTAGCAAAAAAACTTTCAAATGCTTCTGAAACTATTCCGGGTGATTCTTTTGCAAATTGACCCCTTGAATCCGAATATGATCTCCGTTTTTCAACTAAACGAAATTTTATAGAAAAGCCCCTTTCCTTTTGTTTTTAATTTTCATTAATTTTAGATAAATTATTTTCCTTTGGGGGAGAAATGAGCATTATATTAGCCGCTAACATTGCTTCGTAGGGCTCAAAGAAACGCTCTAAGTTCAAATTAATGAACATTAATAACGAAAAGGGAGACTTGATGGGGGGCGGGGGATATCCACCTCCCAAATATTTCAAAAATCAGCAAAAACGATTTTTTTTTTTCAAAAAGATGCTTCAAACATTTCTTTCCGATAGTATAGGACTCGTTTCTATGTTTCCTCCTCCAAATTAAAGAAATGGCTCTGAATCAGAGGAAGGGGGATGTTCTAAAAAGGGGTGACGTGATGGGGGGGGTGGAAAGGTGACTGTATTTGGAAACAAGGGGTCATTTTATATAAGAATCAGCCAGAAGAATGCGATTCAACTCGTATGCCACGTGCGACATTCACAAGATAGTTTTTTTTTTTTTTTACATCGTGAAAATATTTTGGACATGGGAGTCATTGAAGCGAGTCTTATGCTCTTATTCTACACCGATTTTTTTTAAGCATCTTTTTTTAAAAACACAGAACCAAAAGTTCGCTTTTCGTGATTTTAATAATATTTTGGGGGTATACCCCCCTAAGTCCCCTTCTTTGCTATCGTTGTCCATGATATTGAACTTTGAACCTCTCTTGTCTGTTAAAACTATGTTAGCAGTTAACATAAAGGTCCTTTCACCTCCCCCCCCCCAAAAAAAAAAATTCTAAAACTAAGGAAAATTGAAAAAAAAAACTTATGTGGCCTTTAAAAAAAAATGGTACGCATAAGGGGGGGGGGGCGAAGATCATAGTCGCATTCAAGGGGTCATTTTACATAAGAATCAGCAGATGAATGTCAGAAGCATTTTGAAGGTGTTTTTTTTTGGGGGGGGGGGTTCCGCACATTTTTATTTGTCACATCCAAATATTATACCGTGTTCGACAGTATATACGAAATGAGGTAATGTGTCATCTGTGAAGTACTGAAGTGGCTGGAAAATAAAGCTTTCTGAGAGGGTTAAAATAAATTTTGTCCCCATAGTGTCCTGAAAATGCAAAACGTGAAGTGTAAAACACGTAACAACTGGGCTCCTTAGCAGTGGCCTCAAATCATCTTGTATGAGAAATCAATCACTTTGAAGAAATCCCATAGACACATGTTTTTCAGAACTGCCTCTTGCTGACTAAAGCGTGCAGGTGGCACCTTAATGATATTTATTTTATTTATTTTATTTTATGTGAACCAATGATACCTTCGTTCCTGCCATTTCCAGTTAAACCGGTGGAAGGGTGCCATGGCAGTTATAGGGGAGAGAAAAAAAAAGAAATGGAAGAGAAAATTACGCGATGTATGTACATATACATACCCATACCTAACATATACCCATGCACAAATATATATATACATCTATGCACCTATATGCACACGTATATACTTATATACAAAGGAATTAGGCTTAAAAAATAACTAAACTTGAAGTGTTCTATTGGGTTTGAGTTTTAGGAATCAGGCTTGGACTTCGACCGCTTGTTGCTCTGTATAAAGGAGAAACAGCTGTTTACTATGTAGATATTCTGATGTTTCCAGCACATTCTTTATTTCCGGACTTTATACCTACGAAAATATCTACCGTATCAAGAAGAAGAAGGTCCTACTCGTATTGTTTAATTAGTTTAAAAATGGTTTGATGAGCATGGGGATCGAAATAGAACATTTTGCTTCGCCCTCTTAGTTTCCAGACTTTAAATAAACATGTGTAAGGAATATCTGTAGTCAAAACTCCGAAGTCGAATTCTATATCTTTCTAAGTTTTTTGAATTAGGGACTGATAAAAAAAAACAATGGATTCATATTCCATTAAATGTTGTTTACGACCTTCAGAAAAATACCCCTCATGCAATCTATACTTAAATAAAAGGATGGCTCAGCGCCTTACTAGTAAAGCCCCTTCTTTCAGTTTAGTTATTTACTATTCCAGACCGATGGTTCCATAACATGAACTGCACTGCAGTCTCTGCATGACATGGTTGTACAATATTGTCGATATTGCATCGATATTGTCGATATATTGCATGCGCCCTCGATATGCTGCATGATGTTCTTGCATTAGCACTAGCTTAATGGTGGTCACTTACTGCTTTGTGCCCTCTTTCTTTAAAGTTGCCCTAAATGATTGTATACAAAGGGTCAGCTATTCTTACTTGAAAAATTATGGGTACATAATTTTTAATATGCATTTAGTGTTTCTAACACAGTTAAACATATTTGTCTTACTACGTTTAAATAAACATTAATTTAATTTAATGACGTAAATTTTCCTGTTAGATTTTTTAATGTATAATTTATTTTCAGGGAAAAGAAACTCATAAATGAAATGTCGCCTGAAATTAAAAATAGGACACGTCTTATGTTTCTCACATCTTTACGTGCGTTTAACGAAATTACGTCTTTCAAAGTAATCTACTTTCTCTGAATTATAAATTTATTTCCTCCTCTATCTTCATAAATTGCCTAAATTTATTGTCTGTTAAGCATTAAAAAAATAAATAAATAAATAAAATTTCTTCTTTCGCATCATTGTCAAACAACAAGTTAAATAATTAAATTAGGTTTAATTACGGCAATAGGTTTTTGATATTTATCATTTTTTCCTGTTCAGCATAGCTAGTTTAAAGTTTTAATTAACTTATTCAATCCTGTGTAGTTCTTCATAATGGTCTTGTTTAGTGAGAGGAATGATCACATGCTATTTTTCTAATTTATTTAATAGCGCTGAAACTGCGAATAGCACTTTTACTTAAATCATTCAAAGAAAATGAATTAGAAACTCTTTGGAAGAGTGCTGAACATCATTATTTGTAAAGGACCTCTGCTTAAACAGTTGCGTAATTTACGATAATCAAATAAAAATAGATGGAACATAGTTTTCAAATTAGTTGTCATTCTTATTAAATTCCTTTTTTTACGTTTTATGCACAATTAGCATAATTAAAGCCTTTAATAAATTGTTTGACTTTTTATTTTGCTCTTGCAAAAATACCGTCTTGTTAATGTTACCTGAGCTGATACCTAATTTCGTTTTAGTCGAATATTGGTATTTAATATAAAACTAATGCAGTCATTTTATCTTGTTATTGGGTTTTGTCTTGGGTTATAAAACAGTATATTACTGCAAATTTTACAGTTTAGAATTGTAATTTTTGCAGTTTTTCTTTGGAATGCGAACTGCCAGTATTTTACTGTAAAAACAACAGCTTTTTTTTTGCAGTGCACTTATATTTTTTTTTCTTCTCACTGCTACAAATGTCATTATAAAAAATCAATAATAGTTAAAAACATAATGCATCGATTGTGTTGTTTCTAAGCCTGGAACTCATTTTGTGCTCGGTTGAAAATATTTTTTCTGAATTCTTGCAGGTCGATGCATGTTATTAACATTGCACGATTTACCTCCTCTAATTGTCTAGAAGTCGTCCTTTATCTTCAAATCATTCGATCTCTTGCGTGTTATATTTGGAAAAATCATTTTGTGTGTGTGCTCATTTTTTTAAATTGCGTGTATTATTATTACTATATTTTTTGATTTATAGCTATTTGTAAGTTTTTCCGTACTTTTCCGCCCTTCACATCATTTTCTCTTGAGCGTTAGAGTTTAGTGTTTGGTTTTTATTATTAGACCTTTGATTTAAAATTTACAATAAACTTGACTAAATTCGATGTTGTTAGTGTCTCTTATTCGTTTTCACGTTCTTTTCAAAATTCTTTAAAACGATAATCAAATAAATATCTGAAAATATGTTTCAAATGATTTTGCTTAACCCCTATGCATATTTTCAAGACACTATATATTTTCTAGATATTTTCTTGCGAAGCATAAAGCGAAACATGACAACCAACGAATACCGGTGGCATCAAATAACCATTTGTTTTATAAGCAAGAAAAGAATTTGGCTAGAATTCAGTACATTGGAGACTAATATTTAAAGAACATTTAAAGTATTATTGTAATTAATGGTTGGAATAAATTATTCATAGAACAAATACACTCGAAATAAATTTTCACAAAAGGGAAAATGAATGATTAGGGAAATAAGAAAAATAAAAACATGTTGCACAAAATCATCTCATAATCTAATAATGAAAATATCTCTTTGCAATTTTTCTGCTACTTTTGTTTAGTGGTATTCTATTAGTTCGCGCTTTAAAACCCAAATTTTTGCATTAATAGATTGATTTTGGTTTTATATCACGGAAAAATTAATGCACATTTAAAATATAGGTATATATTTAATAATTTGAATTGAAAAATCTTTAATTGTAGATATTTATTATTTTCAGCTAATGAGCTAATGCCGAAAATACCGGTATTTTACAGCAACAAAAACCGGTATTACGAAATTGCAAAATTGCTTGAAATAACAGTATTTGGTATACCGGTATTGCAATCAATATATACATCCCAAGCGTGAAATGAGAAGTGCCTCAGTTATAGCGTAACAAAAAATTCAACGTGTTTCAATGGGTTCTTATTTAAAAATATTTTTCCTATTGTTTTGGTTATGTTTTCGGCAAGACCACAAATGAACAACACCAATGGATGTATATGACGCCATACGTTAGTGAGGCAAAACTTGACAATGTCTCACCGGATTTGGAGCTAAAATTGCGGTTTCCTGAGTTAGTAAGGAGGTATTCATGAGGCATATAACGAGGTTCCAAAATAGTCCCGCTTTGAATCACGGACAAGAGTTTGAGTTTGTTTCTTTAACTTGGGTCTAACCCGTGCTTTGATGATTCTGAAATATTGGACTACTCAGTTTAATATTATGAATTAAATCCTTGAAGTTCCTATCTGAGACCAGGTAAAAGAGGTATCCCCTCTACTCCTAATGACGCCCGCCTGCGGCGGGCGCGCCATTCCAATGAAGTCGGACAAGAGTTTGACTGAAAGACTTTGAAAAACTGTTATTTGCAGTTATTTTTACAAAAGCAATCTATACTGAGATTGGGAATATATTTATATTTATATCGGTACGTGTTGAGTTGATATGTTGGTTTTGGGGAAAAAAAAAATCTTCCAGAAATGATGTACAACTATCGAGATAGCACATGACTTGTAGCAAATGTAAAAAAAAAAAACCTTTTGAATTTTTAAAATAAATTTTAATTCTGAAATTTTGAATTCAAATAATATTTTTCGCAATCACGAGTTGCGACAGAGCCCTACTCATTGGGGGCTATTGTTTCTAGAAACAGCTCCTGTCCTCCCAAGCCTACCCCCTCTCCTGGGCGGTTACGTATGTATAGTTGTGTTGGGCTTATTGGCTATAAAACAGAACTGAACATGAAAGTTATCTATCAATTTAACCTGCAACATAAAGATGAGTGTCAAAATAATACAAACACCTATGAAGAAGACAGGATCCCATTCAAAGACGTAGAACGCTAATATGATTTTGCATTCGGATCTGCCTCTTAGTGGTTAGTTAAGCTAAAATTTGACGCGTTCAACAACCGTCAGAGGTGTCGCAAGCGCCTACCATACATTCTGAAAAACGCAACAAAGACTAAACTATTATAGTTTAAATAGCCATGTTTTTTGAAATGCGACTCGCTGGCTGCTCGGTGGCGGAATCAACTAATTACATTGTGTGGCAAAAAAAAAAAAATCACTTCAAAATGCTTCTGACATTTCGTCGACTGATTCTTATGTAAATGTCCCCCTGAATCCGAATATGACTTCCGTTTTGCCCCTATACGGACCAATTTTTTTAAAGCCCCCGCCCCCCAAGTTGCTTTCAATTTTCCTTAGTTTCAGAGCAGTATTTTTTTTTTTTTTTTTTGTGGAGGTTAAAGGCGCTTTATATTAACTACTAAAATAGTTTTTGCGGGCAAGAGATGTTCAAAGTTCAAGACCATGGACACCGATAGCAAAAGGGGGGACTTAGGGGAGTATACCCCCCACCCCCAAACATTGGAAAGTTTGCGAAAAATGATCTTTTTATTCTCCTTTTTTAAAAAAGATGTTTGTAAAAAAAATCGGTGCAGAATGAGAGTATAAGACTAGCTTCTATAACTCCCATGTCCGAAAAAAATTTCGCCATGTAAAAAATAAGTAAATAAATAAAACTATCATGTGAATGCCGCACGTTGCATACAAGTTGAATCGCAGGACTTCATTAAAATACATTTTTCCGGCTGATTATTATGTAAAATGACCCCTTGTTTCCAAATACGACCACCTCCCCCCCCATCACGCCCTCTTTTTAGTACCTCCCCCCCTCTTCTGATTCAGAGCCATTTTTTTTAAACTTGGAGGGACAAAAGAGCATTACAATAACCGTAAACATTATTATGAATGGCTAGAAATGTAGAAAGCTCAAAATCTTGTGCATATGTAGCAGAAAGAAAACTTGCCCCAGCCCTCCGAAACACAATGTGTAGCAAAAAAACTTTCAAATGCTTCTGAAACTATTCCGGGTGATTCTTTTGCAAATTGACCCCTTGAATCCGAATATGATCTCCGTTTTTCAACTAAACGAAATTTTATAGAAAAGCCCCTTTCCTTTTGTTTTTAATTTTCATTAATTTTAGATCAATTATTTTCCTTTGGGGGAGAAATGAGCATTATATTAGCCGCTAACATTGCTTCGTAGGGCTCAAAGAAACGCTCTAAGTTCAAATTAATGAACATTAATAACGAAAAGGGAGACTTGATGGGGGGCGGGGGATATCCACCTCCCAAATATTTCAAAAATCAGCAAAAACGATTTTTTTTTTTCAAAAAGATGCTTCAAACATTTCTTTCCGATAGTATAGGACTCGTTTCTATGTTTCCTCCTCCAAATTAAAGAAATGGCTCTGAATCAGAGGAAGGGGGATGTTCTAAAAAGGGGTGACGTGATGGGGGGGGGTGGAAAGGTGACTGTATTTGGAAACAAGGGGTCATTTTATATAAGAATCAGCCAGAAGAATGCGATTCAACTCGTATGCCACGTGCGACATTCACAAGATAGTTTTTTTTTTTTTTTACATCGTGAAAATATTTTGGACATGGGAGTCATTGAAGCGAGTCTTATGCTCTTATTCTACACCGATTTTTTTTAAGCATCTTTTTTTAAAAACACAGAACCAAAAGTTCGCTTTTCGTGATTTTAATAATATTTTGGGGGGTATACCCCCCTAAGTCCCCTTCTTTGCTATCGTTGTCCATGATATTGAACTTTGAA
Source organism: Uloborus diversus (assembly GCF_026930045.1). Lineage (NCBI taxonomy): Eukaryota > Metazoa > Arthropoda > Arachnida > Araneae > Uloboridae > Uloborus > Uloborus diversus. The sequence continues at coordinate 20,370,996 of NC_072736.1, read as the reverse complement.
CCTCTCTTGTCTGTTAAAACTATGTTAGCAGTTAACATAAAGGTCCTTTCACCTCCCCCCCCCCAAAAAAAAAATTCTAAAACTAAGGAAAATTGAAAAAAAAAACTTATGTGGCCTTTAAAAAAAAATGGTACGCATAAGGGGGGGGGGGGGCGAAGATCATAGTCGCATTCAAGGGGTCATTTTACATAAGAATCAGCAGATGAATGTCAGAAGCATTTTGAAGGTGTTTTTTTTTTTTGGGGGGGGGGGGGGTTCCGCACATTTTTATTTGTCACATCCAAATATTATACCGTGTTCGACAGTATATACGAAATGAGGTAATGTGTCATCTGTGAAGTACTGAAGTGGCTGGAAAATAAAGCTTTCTGAGAGGGTTAAAATAAATTTTGTCCCCATAGTGTCCTGAAAATGCAAAACGTGAAGTGTAAAACACGTAACAACTGGGCTCCTTAGCAGTGGCCTCAAATCATCTCGTATGAGAAATCAATCACTTTGAAGAAATCCCATAGACACATGTTTTTCAGAACTGCCTCTTGCTGACTAAAGCGTGCAGGTGGCACCTTAATGATATTTATTTTATTTATTTTATTTTATGTGAACCAATGATACCTTCGTTCCTGCCATTTCCAGTTAAACCGGTGGAAGGGTGCCATGGCAGTTATAGGGGAGAGAAAAAAAAAGAAATGGAAGAGAAAATTACGCGATGTATGTACATATACATACCCATACCTAACATATACCCATGCACAAATATATATATACATCTATGCACCTATATGCACACGTATATACTTATATACAAAGGAATTAGGCTTAAAAAATAACTAAACTTGAAGTGTTCTATTGGGTTTGAGTTTTAGGAATCAGGCTTGGACTTCGACCGCTTGTTGCTCTGTATAAAGGAGAAACAGCTGTTTACTATGTAGATATTCTGATGTTTCCAGCACATTCTTTATTTCCGGACTTTATACCTACGAAAATATCTACCGTATCAAGAAGAAGAAGGTCCTACTCGTATTGTTTAATTAGTTTAAAAATGGTTTGATGAGCATGGGGATCGAAATAGAACATTTTGCTTCGCCCTCTTAGTTTCCAGACTTCAAATAAACATGTGTAAGGAATATCTGTAGTCAAAACTCCGAAGTCGAATTCTATATCTTTCTAAGTTTTTTGAATTAGGGACTGATAAAAAAAAACAATGGATTCATATTCCATTAAATGTTGTTTACGACCTTCAGAAAAATACCCCTCATGCAATCTATACTTAAATAAAAGGATGGCTCAGCGCCTTACTAGTAAAGCCCCTTCTTTCAGTTTAGTTATTTACTATTCCAGACCGATGGTTCCATAACATGAACTGCACTGCAGTCTCTGCATGACATGGTTGTACAATATTGTCGATATTGCATCGATATTGTCGATATATTGCATGCGCCCTCGATATGCTGCATGATGTTCTTGCATTAGCACTAGCTTAATGGTGGTCACTTACTGCTTTGTGCCCTCTTTCTTTAAAGTTGCCCTAAATGATTGTATACAAAGGGTCAGCTATTCTTACTTGAAAAATTATGGGTACATAATTTTTAATATGCATTTAGTGTTTCTAACACAGTTAAACATATTTGTCTTACTACGTTTAAATAAACATTAATTTAATTTAATGACGTAAATTTTCCTGTTAGATTTTTTAATGTATAATTTATTTTCAGGGAAAAGAAACTCATAAATGAAATGTCGCCTGAAATTAAAAATAGGACACGTCTTATGTTTCTCACATCTTTACGTGCGTTTAACGAAATTACGTCTTTCAAAGTAATCTACTTTCTCTGAATTATAAATTTATTTCCTCCTCTATCTTCATAAATTGCCTAAATTTATTGTCTGTTAAGCATTAAAAAAATAAATAAATAAATAAAATTTCTTCTTTCGCATCATTGTCAAACAACAAGTTAAATAATTAAATTAGGTTTAATTACGGCAATAGGTTTTTGATATTTATCATTTTTTCCTGTTCAGCATAGCTAGTTTAAAGTTTTAATTAACTTATTCAATCCTGTGTAGTTCTTCATAATGGTCTTGTTTAGTGAAAGGAATAATCACATGCTATTTTTCTAATTTATTTAATAGCGCTGAAACTGCGAATAGCACTTTTACTTAAATCATTCAAAGAAAATGAATTAGAAACTCTTTGGAAGAGTGCTGAACATCATGATTTGTAAAGGACCTCTGCTTAAACAGTTGCGTAATTTACGATAATCAAATAAAAATAGATGGAACATAGTTTTCAAATTAGTTGTCATTCTTATTAAATTCCTTTTTTTACGTTTTATGCACAATTAGCATAATTAAAGCCTTTATTAAATTGTTTGACTTTTTATTTTGCTCTTGCAAAAATACCGTCTTGTTAATGTTACCTGAGCTGATACCTAATTTCGTTTTAGTCGAATATTGGTATTTAATATAAAACTAATGCAGTCATTTTATCTTGTTATTGGGTTTTGTCTGATCAAAATTAATTCCAATTAACGAATGCAGACTGAAGATATTTTCCTACATTCCCGTCCTCTTATTAGAGTAGCACTTAAAAGCATTTTTGTGCTGATTTATGTTGTAACCATTGAACCGTTGTAACTTAAAACCACTGTAATTTTTCATTTGGATTGCGGATAATGGAACATTCCACTTATAAGAGCAATTTTTCATGGAAAATTCGTTATTTCATTAAGCGGAATAATCGAATGTATGTATTTTCGCCTTTTCTATATTTGCATCGATATTCTAATCGACATTTACATAAAAACACCAAAGAACTAAAAACAAACTATTTAATGTTGCGAAAACTGACGAAAAGTTTGAAATAGACAGTATTTACAAAAGTAGATGAATGATGCATGGATCAGCTTTTAATATACCGGACACCACTGGCCCGACTAATTAGGCTGCCACTGGGGCACTGTATAATTCTATTTCACCAAGTATTGGCGAAATATAGTATTTCTTAGTTGAGTTATTTTAAGGGGTACAATTTATCTTCGGAACATTTATCCCTGCTCTCCCCTACTTAGTTAAGAGATTCATAAAATTAGACTTCTTAAGTCATAAAAAATATAAATCAAGTAAGCTTTTAGTAAAACTAAGTTGACTTTCTTCATAATGTTTGCTTTCATTAAAAATTTTCCTTTTAGTACTTTGTTGAACCTTTCTCTGTTTGAATTTTGAACGAAACCGTATATTTCCGTTTTATTTCAAGCTCATTTTGAAAAAAAAAACACGTCTGTAATATGGTCATTTTCACCAATAAAAAAAATAATTTTGAAATCAACCCTTTATTTTTTTTATGTAAGCATTTATTTAACTACACGTCTACCCCCCCTAGACGTCACGTTGATGAAAATCATCAACGTGACAAATTGCAGGAAAAAAAACCGTGATAAATTACAAAAACAACAGACTACAAGGCTATGCTAGCATATATTGCACACTAATTTTACTCGAGTAAAATATGCTTGGAAAATAACAAGTAGATATAAATGCCTTTAAAACGATAATTGTTTCTAAAAACCCTTTCCAAAACGTGAATTCCAAAGCCTTAACTCTTTCTCATCAAAAGTGATTAGTGATATAGTTTACACATTAAATTAAAAAGCAAACATACAAATTCCTAGGACGTCTATATACAAGTTCAGGTATAATGAGAAATAAATCATATTAACGAATTATATTTATTAAATTAGAAATAAAAACTTAAAAAAGATCTTTTAAAGCGTAGATTTTCTTAATCAGACAATTTCCTAAAGATAAATTGTCACGCATAGTTGTTTTATTTCCGACTTATGCCTTCGTGTAAATCGGAAGTATTGAATGTCATATTAGACATGATAGAATGTTATTTATTTGTTCAATTGAATCGGTGAAATTAAGTTTAGCCAAACAAAATAATTTTTTCCCTTTAATTAAATACTTTTCCTGTGTGTATATATTGCAGCTTATGTCTTTTATTATTGCTAGATTTATGAATTTATTATTACGATGCTGTTAAACGTGTCAAAAATACTGTTACAGGAGCCTGTATTGTAACTCATTCTTATTTTACTGCTTAATGTCGCATCGAGATTTTTTTTTGAGCAATCTCGATTGCTTATTATCCTCATTTGACCGTCTTTGGCATCCGGTTCCTTTTTCAGCTTGGAACAGGGGCCTCTGCAGCACCACCGCCCACCGGCCTCTGCAGGCTGGTGGGTCGGCTGCTCCGGTCCCGAGCTATCCGCTTCTCCTGGTCGGAGGCGTCCATGTCCTACACACACGCACGTCTACACACACGAACGTCTACACACACACATGCCTGCGCACACACGCAACTATGCACATGTAACCGCCCAGGAGAAGGGGCAGGCTTGGGGGGACAGGGGCCGTTTCTAGAAACAATAACAATGAGTACGGTCTTGTCGCAGTTCGTGATTGCGAAAAACATAATTTGAATTCAAAATTTCAGAATTCAAATTATTATTATTATTTTTTTTTTTTTTTGCTATTTCTACGAAATTTTACTGTGGGAGTACAAATTGGTAGGAACCCCGTGCAGGTGCTTATTTTTTGCTCAGAGAAAGTGGTAATTTTTAAAAATATAGCATCACTATAGAAGAAAAAAGAAAATATTTGAATATTTTGCGGTTGAATAAGATTTGCTCAGTGATTGAGATAACCTTAGAAAATTACGGTTGTTCTTAATTTTTTACATTGCATCCCCTCTTTACTCTTTATCCTTAGAAATGACCAAAGTTGAAAACAATCTGTCTCCGCAATTGTAAATTGTTTAATTTGTTGGAGTTGTTTTTTTTTCTGATATTTAATTAACTTCTGATTTTTCAGAAAAAAATGCAATTTAACCTTTGCGGCATGCCTCTATTAAAAAAACCTAGCAAGGTTGTTCTTAATTTATAAAAATGCATCCCCTTTGTACTATTTGTCCTTAGAAATGACCAAAGTTGAAAACAATTAATCTCCGCAATTGTAAATTGTTTAATTTGTTGGTGATGTTTTTTTTTCTGATATTTAAATAACTTCTGATTCGTTCGAAAAAATGCGATTTATCCTTTGAAGCGTCCTCTATTATAAAACCTAGTACGGTTGTTCTTAATTTATAAACTTATATCCCCTCTTTACTCTTTATCCTTAGAAATGACCAAAGTTGAAAACAATTTGTCTCCGCAATAGTAAACTGTTTAATTTGTTGAAGATGTGTTTTTTTTCTGATATTTAATAAACCTCTGATTTGTTCAAACAAAACGCGATTTAACCTTTGAGGCATCCCTCTATTAAATAAATCTAGTACATTTTAATATTTAAAAATAAAAGCTAACTGAACATCAACGAAATATACTCGTATAAACATTTAATTAAAAACACGGTTTTGCCATCTTTCAAAGCCACTTAGAATTATAAATGCTTCATTTACAAATTTCGGCACCACACGCATTAAAATAATTGCTTAATCAACTAATAAATAATAATTGTCATTAGTAGATAATGTACCATACGTTTTCTTCGCCTTTTATGTAGCGCATATTTTAATCTAACCTGCTGATAGAAGTAACTAGTTCATGTTATTTTCCTCAAAATAACTGCATGTCATCGGGAAGAACATTTTTATGAATTATTAATGAGCAAAATATGTGAGGTCTAGCTGATGCTAGATTAAAACAATGTTAAACTTTCCTCATCCGCTGTTTGCCCAGAACTTCAAGAAAATGGTTTCCACGTTAGCGGTGCACACAATTCGCCTCCGCTATCGGAATTAGAATTATGCAAATGGGGTCTTTTCAATGCGCCTCCAAAGAGACTTCGGATGTTTGTCAGAAAGTTTTGTGGTCAAATACAAATAATCTTTGTTCACATCAGCTGCGGGATTTGCTCACCTTTGGAGAGGGCTTTGTGGAGCGCGGAGAAGAATTTTCGGGCGGAAATATTCTCGTTGCTTGTATCAAATGGAACAATTTAAGTCATTCATTATTTTTAGTCCTGGGGATTGACATACAAAGCTCGTTCTCGTATTTTTGTCAAATAACTTAAATAATTAATAGTCAGTAGATTGCTCAGTTTAAGCATTATTAATTAAAATGAAGTGCGTTGTGAGTGTTAATAAGTTAAAAAAAAAACTTTTTTGCTGACAAATTATGATCTTTATTAAAGGTTGTATTGTCTTTATTAAGAGTTTCCACAGCTTTAATTCTTTCTCTTTTTTTCTGTTATTTTTCAAACTTTTAACATTTTAAATTTCTACAACTATGCTCTCTTTACATTATTGTTAATCACTCCATATTTCCAAAAAAATAACATTTTGCATACATTGTGACTACATGTTTAGATACTTCAGTTATACGAAATATCATAGAAATATAACTTCTAAACCTGAGCCATTTAAAAGAGATACTCAATACTTAATTTAGTTCCTTAATTTAACAGTATTTACGCGGTAAGAAATGTATATCATTTTGATATTTTAAAAATATAATTGATCTTTTCATAAAATATAATTACTGAATAGCATATAAAATAATAGCTTTTCCAACGTATTAAAATTTCAGTAAATTGACCGAAAAAAATTTCGCGAAAAAAAGAAGAACAATTGATACAAAATATTTATCATTAAAAAAAATCATTCTTATGTGTCCTGACGGTTTTCTGTTACTAGAATGAAGATATATTGTTTCCTGCCCCCTTAACAAACTTTGGCTAAAAATTAATACAATTCTATATTAGTAGCATAATTGTATGCATTTTTACAAATAATAATACTTTTAAGCCTCAATTCATTTTTTTCCAATGTACTGCTGGGATGTTACAAAACAATCTCATTACGGCAAACGATTGGAAAAATTAGAGTATGAACCTGCCTATGGAGGATGCCTATATTGCCAAATCGTTAAACTCAACTTTAAAAAAAAAAAAAAATCCTCATTTCTGCTTTAATAGTGCTTTATCAATGTTTAGCATGTGGATTTACATTAAAGTTTTGGTTCAGTACATTTCTGACCATGTGATGTCAGAAAGTGTAAGGATAACGAGGGCCTATTCACTCCTATGGATAACACTATCTTTTTCAACACTTTTCTCGACTTTTTGTTTTATGGAGTTAATCAATTTGACAAGTGAGGCATCCATAAAATACTCACCAAACTACGTCGCTTTGTCTAAGTTGTAAAGAGCTCTTGGGCATAAGATCTTCCTTAAAGAGGTTTCAAGCGGGAGGTCGATGATTACAAAAGTGGCCAATGATGAAACTTTCTTCTGTGAAGTAATTTTTCAAGGAGGTCCTCAGCACCAAAAGGTTTACTAAAATGTGGAGGAGCTCCATTTTTCAAGAAAATTGTACGCAAAAGCTACTGACGTGCTTGCAGCTCAAGAGCAATTTAATTTCAGATTAGTGATGCAAATTGCACTTTTTTGAAAACGAAAAAAATATCACCATCTGTCGGCGATAAATTGAGCCATAATTTTACTCTTTCACATACCCATTAGTTCATTTCATTTTGTAAAATATTTGTTAACATTCTAAACAAAATTTTAAGATGCAAAATTTTTTTCCAAACACAGTCCTTTACTTGGTTTACTTGTAGAGTTATCATTCACTTGTACTTATCGCTCACAATAACTTGTACTTTATTCAATGAATTTTCTTTGAAAATGAGAAGAAAAAAAAAAACGAAATTCAAAAAGGTTTCTAGTAATGATACAGCTACTTCCTAATTATCGCTGTCAATGCGTCTTAAGTAGAAACTGTATCGTTGCTAGAAATGTTTGTGGTATCCCAGTTTTCTGCAGAGTTTCTAGTAATACCGCTGTTTGTTTCAATGTACAAATGCAAGCAGAAATTAAATAAAATATACGATTATCGAACACTTTGCCTTTTGTTTGTATGCAGCAATCGCAAGCAACAGGTGTAGCCAATACATGAAAATTAAAAAGGCTCAAATTGATCACAAAGCAAGATTTTATCTCTCATTCATATTGTTTTTCCTGTTAATTGCCTTGAATAAGTAATATTAAAGAATCATCAAAATAATTTCATTTGATAAATTGGTTGAAAAACCTTTTTTAACTTTTTTTCTCAACATTAAAAAAAAAAATCTTATTTTGTTTATTCTGTTACATTAAAATATCGGGTGCCATATTCATAAGAATGCTATTAGAAGAAGTCTTCTGAATTAAGAAAATTATTTTCAAATAAAAAGAACCGACTTCAAAAAACAAAGCGGAACTAAAAAGTAAAAAAAAATGATCATACTTACATACGATTTCCTACCCAAACGTAAAAATCAAATTTATTTTAAAATTTCAATTCAAAAATTAACTAAACTAAACATCCAATTACAAAACAAACTCAGATTTTAATTACTATATGATGAATTATTTTAATACTTAACTAATTATATACGATCTCTTACTTTATAATAACCATTTGAAGTCGGGGCCATCTACAAACTACTACCTAACATAACTGAGTAGGTTTGGTTTTGAAAACTTTTGCGTTGTGTTAAATTAGTGTTTAACTCAGGACTTGGTCTGTTGTCGGTTACGTTATATAGCAGTTTATAGGAGGTCCCGACTTCAAATGGTTATTAAAAATTAAGAGATCGTATGTAATTCGTTAGGTATTAAAATAATTCATCGTGTAGTAATTAAAATCAGTGTTTATTTTGTAATTCGTTATTTAGTTTAGTTGACTTTTGTTCTGGAATTGTAAAATAAACTTGATTTGTAGGTGTAAGTATGTAAGTATGACCAATTATTTTTCACTTTTTAGTTCCTCTTTATTTTTTGAAATCGGTTCTTTTTTTTATTTGAAAATTATTTTTTTTATTGGTGTAAATGTAAAATAAGTACGTAGGATAGAGTATGTGGTACACTCCTTACGTACCACTCGAGTGAGAAAACGTCAAGCACAACTAAGATTAGCAAAACAGAGAAAGAAATAGAGCAAAGCGTCTCGGAGACTTCCGATGACTGTGAAGAAAGGCTTTTTCAAATGCGTAATTATGTACAATTATGTACCTCTCTCTTCTCCTTGTCACATTTCACGCTACTTTTCCTAATAATATTCTAATGAAAATAAATGATGTCACTCCTAGTCTTGCCCCTCTGTTCCCCTTGTCATAAGCTGTCACATTTTTACGAACGCATTTCCAACTTAAAGTGTTACGACATTTCAGGCAGTGTAAAGCAAAGGGATGTATTTGCCAAAATTAAAAATTTCGAGATAACCAGTACAGATGGTAGAAAAACTTCTCTTCTGTTTTAGGACTAGGGATAGTATGTAGCCCTGGTAGGTGCTGCTGTACATCATGATTTAGAAAAATATTTCAATGAAAGCTTACCTAGGAACTTTTTCTTTAACGCGTTTTACTAAAAACTTGAAAATGTCCACTTACATCCCTTTGCTTCTCACTGTCTCGGATGTAGACGAACACATAGCATATTTATGGAAAAATGAATTAGGTACAATAAATACTCTGATTTACATTTTTTCATTTCACATAACATAGTTATTCATCAATTACGTGCTGAATAATATTAATTTGCAATCAACTTTATACATGTAACATAATATTTTGGGTTTTTTTAAGGTGTTTTTATAATCACCTCGAGTTCTTGGACGATTATTACAACGTAAGAATATTTTCCCGTCATCTTCATAAACATTACCAACTAATTCACTTCGACAAAAGATTTATGCTACGCGCTAAAAAAAAACTACTTAACCATTTTCTGAAATGGATGCAAATTTGTTTCATAACATCCATTACAGCTATTATGCCACAAAGGATTTTATAAATCTCATTACCGAAGCTTCAAACTGTTTATTTTTCTCTATGAGATTGTGCTCTAATAGACAGCCCAAGTAATCCCGATTTAAAAGAAGGAATACTAAACAGTTTGTTCGTTCTTTAGAGGTACTTTGCGTTAAGGATGATCATAACGGGTAATATGCACTTATCTTAATGACACGCACTATGATTAAACTCTTTACCGTTCGAGATTTAATTAGCTTGTACATACAAGGTTCATAGACGTTATATATAAACTTCCGTTAGCCCATAATAGTAGTAAACTATCGCGCTAATAGTAAAAGCAGAGCGTTGAACCTTAATCTAATAATTTATCGAACTAAAATAGTTTCAGACTAAATGTCTTCAAAATATTAAATACTTAATGTATTTATAAATTGTAATTTAAACTTTGGTAAAGGTTAAACCTACTTTTGTATTATGGATGGATCGATTTTAGTTTGAAAAAAAAATACATTATATATATATATATATATATATATATATATATATATATATATATATATATATATATATATATATATATATATATATATATATTATATATATATATATATTATATATATATATATATATATATATATATATTAGGACTCGACCGATGCATCGGCCAGGCCGATGCATCGGCGCCGATGGTTCAACAATTTAGCCATCGGCATCGGCGGCCGATGCTAACTTGCAGGAAACATCGGCCCATCGGCCTTAAAAAACATCGAAAAGCCGATGGAATTGGCCGATGTTTTTGAAAAAAAAAGGACCTTTGTTGTTTTACTTTTTAATACAAAGTAAAGGGAGTTATTGTTTTCATATAAAATTGTTTACTTAAATTTCAGTATGAATTTCTATTTTAGTCACCCCTGAAAGAGTTTTTTATACAGCATTCAGGTACCAAATAAGTTAATTGTTGCGTTGTTTCTTGCGGCTGGATGTACGTATGTATCTCTCATAATTCATAACTCAAAAATGGTAAACTGTAGAAGGCTAAATTTTCGCATGTGGGGTGTGCGTACGTTCCAGTTGTGCACTTCACTTTTTGTTTTCGATCGGGGGTTCTAAAAAGCCTATTTACTCATTTTTTGTGGCTATCAATTACTTATTTCAATGCAAAACTAATATAGCGTCTCAGACTGACAATCATTCGGCGATATATTGCCGAATTGGAGACCATGGAAACAAATATGAGATGGCGAAACCGGTTTTGTTTCATTTTGTTAGATTCCACTTGAAACGACGGTAATTTTTAATTTTTTCGATATTTGTAATATGAATCCCAGTAATGCAGCCTTTTCTGTATTGCTTCGGCGGAGCTACACGTTTGAGGCCCGTCGAAATACATTTTGGGGCCCTATTTCTCTAGCACAGAAGTTGTAAAACATTTATCATAAGCATTTTTGTAACTCCTACGGTTCCCTTATGGTTATGGGGCCTCTCGCGCAATCGCAACATTTGCTATATTTTAAATCCGCCACTGCACGTCAAAACATACTCGGATGCAAGTTTTAACAGGGTTTTTCTGCTCAATGTTTATTATTATTTTGAACTTTATTTTTTACGATTATTTTTTGTATTTCCGAGAACACTTGCGTGCCCCTCCTCCAAATCGAACAATTTCTGAAATTAAACTCTAGTTGTACTTCTGAGTTGTTTAAAACTAACACCATTCATAAAATTGGAGATCTTTTTTTCAAGCTTTTTCTATTGTTGTCAGAAATTGATTAAAGACGTTTTGAATGGAAACGTAATTCGGAAGCCAAAGGGACTTTTGAATTTTTTCTTCGAAAGTGCTGAAGTAGATTCAGAAACTCTTCCGAGGCGTTGGTGGCAGCGGTTCTGTACTAAAAAAATGAGGCCGAAGTTTAATGTTGTGAGTCACTCCAAAATCATAGGGTGACTTCCCCTAACCCACCCTCGTCGTTTCAAGCACTTCTTAAATATTTAGCTATTATTTATTTTGGTCAAGAAATATCATTTTGCGTATTTCTTATACTTGTTTCACCTATATTTCTTAATGCGCCATCTTTTTTGCATCATTAATAGCAATCGATTTTTTTTTCTGTTGTAAGTAACTATTTTTTTATATAAATATATAAAATAAATGAATAAGTTACTTTCGTTTTCATCATATTTTTAATAATATGTTATAGAAAAGTTTCAAGGATTTTCTATTATGCATTTTTTTAAATTTCAGAAAATTATTGTTAAATTTCAAAATTTAATTTGAACTTGTTTGTAGTGCTTCATAAAAGATTAAACAATCAAATTGTTCAATATTACGTGTGAAAACATCAGATCAAGTAGTATATGTGTTCAGTTATTAACTTGATGCAAATATTGAGTTTGTTTATTGTGGCTGCGTTTTAAGAACCTCGCTCTTTTCATGGCTATTTCTTTTTTTTCGCAAAATTTATGTCACGGTTATAGCTTTTATGAAAAATGCAAATTTTTCCTTTCATAAATTTTAAATAAGTATAAAAATATTCTTATTATGATTTAATATTATAATTTATCTGTTCCCTTTTTTGTTTAATTTGATGACTAAAAATGTCTACGTGCAATCTTTCCACTTTAATTGCGTAATTTGTTGACGGTTTCATAGTTTTATTCTTAATTTTTTTTTGAATGATTAAACAACATAATTTAATGTTTTTAACGATGTTTAGTGTACCTAAATCCTTACATTATTACAATATTACTGAAATCTTAGTTATACGTTCAATTTAAAAAAAAAAAGCCAATTGGTTATTAAACAGTCTCTTTGTTTTTCTTCCCTTATTTTTATTTTGTTTTATTATATTAATTAATTAATTTATTTATTTATTTTTGATGTTGTTTTTTCTCTTCCATCACACAGCAGTCAAAAAAGGAGAAGCACAACTACACCCTATACAGATTGTACGTAGTACGATCCAAAAGTTCGGGGGACAAGCTGTATAAAACCTTACCCAAAATAGTTCACATTACCTAAGCACATCCATCTTCAAATGGGCACCTTGAGAGACTATGTACTTCTGCCAGTTTTCATATAACTCTTGGAAACACTCCTGGAAGCCATTTTTCGCTACCTTCTGTGATGCAGCTTTATCTTCTCCTGATGGAAGAAGCGGCGTCCATGCATTTTTTTTTTTTTTTTTTTTGCTGGGAACAGGTAAAAGTCACAGGAGCTAAGTCCGACGAAACGTTATGTTATTTGTTTGTCACGTCAACGTTGGTAGAAGTGCATAGTCGTTCAAGGTGAGTATTTTGTAGATAGATGTACTTCGGTAATGTGAACTATTCAGGGTAAGGTTTTAAACAACTTGTCCTCGAACTTTTAGATGATACTACGTACGTATGAGTTTTCAACTTACTATTTCATAACGTTTTTGAGTGACGCAAGTTTACGCGCATGAAGCCATCACAAGAGAATTTGCGATAATTAACTAAGGAGGCGTTCAAAATAGATATTTCGGTCATCTATATGTTCTTAGGTACATATGCATTAGGGTGGAGCTTATTTGCACTGAAAAAATAAAGTTTTAATTTTTGTAGGTCTTACCCTCTTAATTTGTTCCTTTTGATGAAAAACCACTAAATATGAAGTTTGAATGAAAAATTTAGATATTTAGAGGTAGCTCAATGAACTTGAAGTTTGTTACATAGAGAAAATTTCGACAAAAAGTGATAGTTACACATTTATTTAAATAGCACTTGTAAATCAATTGAGACATGAAAGAAGGTGGTTTCTGGGTTATAAAATGCACCTGGCATTGTTCTGGAAACAAGTTATTGTTTTGAAACAGTCCCAGATAAAGTCACTTTCCTGCTGTCAGGGTATATTCTGCAGTGTTTCTTGATGACTTGCAGCAGAAACAGCAACTGCGTTTCATCATATGTTATCACGATTATCAGTCCACTGAACTCCTGAATGAGTGCCACTCCACGTTCAGCATGATCATTCACTACATTTAAAGCTTGAATAATTTTTTTGGCTTCTGTGTAGTCATCTCTTGTTTCCCACGATGCTGGATCAGCAGAAAAATAATCTACGGGCATTTTTAATGCCTGGAACAGTGACATAGACTTTGCTGTTACAAAATCATCCGAATTTTTGTTCTCAAATGTTTGAAGATCAATCTTCCTCTGTTTAGAATTTTCTTAAGCTGGTTTTATCATAGCACTGACCATTTTTATCTTGGTAGATGCACTGACATGACTATCAAGAAAAGCCAACAAAACTAGTTCCTTTGTTAAATACCATAAATGGTTGGAAAACTTATTTGCAGCTGCTTTCGAGATATTTGTATGAATAGCCGAATATTCAATCAAAGACTTCATTAGTAACAGGTCATTATATGGAGAACTTGCAGCTTCTGGTGCTGATATGTATGCTTTCATGTATACACATGCAATCAAAATGCATACAGCTGTTAATCCCTTCTCTTCTTTAGATGTAAGCTTGAATTGTGATCTAAACATCCAGATTTTGAGACTATAAATACATTTCGACATCCAACGATGGTGATGCATGGCTCCAGGCGACATAAATTTAACACCTCTAACAGGGGCAGTTCCAAGGAAAATAAGCACAAGTTCAACTAATTCTTTATAATCACCTCTTAGTTGGTTATAAGACTCTTCCATGTATTTTTTTGCATAAGCAATTGTATCTTTTATATCCTTTATCAGTTCATCAACTACGTCAATTGAAATTCCAGTTTCGTACTGGTCGGTGTCAATGAAGCTCCAAAATTCCTTGAAACGTTTGAATAATGGAATTTCAGGAGAAGATGTGGCTCCCTTGCACACTTGAAACACTGAACCTATAATCAGTCCCAACACATGATGCCTGCATGCAAAAGGAACACATGCACCCGAGTTACTGCCAGTGTTTGAACTGGTTGTGTCAAAACACATATCATGTATGTTGTTTGATATTCCCCAGCTTTCAATAGCTTTAAATACTGCTGTAGCCTTTGCCTCACCTCTCCCAGATGGAAGCTTGGGAACTGCAAGTAGCTGGTGAATTCTTTTCCCAGTTACTAGTACAGGCAGGCGATCCACTTTATCTTTTGCAACGAATCAGGAATTAATTTGCTGTCCCAATGGATAACTAAAGGGGCGTTAAGTTGAAACTTAGCCTTTATGTCTGCATATTTCTGAGCTTTTTCCTTCCTTCTTTGACAGCGAATTGAGTCCTTATTTAAAGAAAATTCATTGATATTGAATCCTAAGTTTTTTGCAGTTTCTGCTATGATATAGAAAGCCTTTCGGTCTGACACTTTTGTTCTGTCCAAAGCTGCAGCAAGTTGGGGAGTAGCTATAGTTTTTCTCCCTCGCTTCCTTTTCTGTCTTTTTGATGCTTGTTCTGTGATATCCATTTTCTTACCTTCTTCCGTTGAGCTTAATTTGCTATCAGTTTCAGTAGATGATTCAAGTTCCACTATGGAATCTTTTAATTCTTTAATTTTCTGTTGCTGTATTTGGACATTTGCTTTTGTTTCTCGTTCAAGAGCTTTTTTCTCTTTTATATCAAGCTTTTTATCAACTCCTAACATTGATCCACACCTACCTTTCTTCCTTTGTGCTATTAAAAAGTCTTTGTCTTCTTGTAAGACTGCTCTACCGTAAAACATCAGCATAAGCAACATGAAAAAGATCTTCCAGTTTAGAGAGAAAAGTTGATTCCTTAGCTTGCTGTGTTGATGAACATCAAGCTTTATTTTTCTTCAAAAACTGCCATTCTTTATACAGGTTTTCAAGCTTCATTTGACAATTTTGGTTGCCTTTGCCTCACATCGGAATTCTAGCTTTTTGCCAAAACTTGGCAATTTCTGTGATGGTCAGAGTTGAAGCTTGTCTTACGGTTTTCTTCAATTCAAGACGATGATGCAAAAAATGTCCCAGAGCCATACGCAAGGATGGCAATTTTCCATCTTTTAATTCTGGAACTGACCCACCAAGAAAATACAAGTCATTTTGAGATCTTGTGGCTTTTGCAGTCATTTTGCTTTCAAAACTGAAGCAAAAATAAAATACTGAAAACAAATACACATAATGGAAAAGTAAGCAATCTTTGCTTTTCGAAAAAAAAAAAAGATCCCGCAATGTTAAAATTTTTAGTTGTTGAGCTACCTCTAAATAATCTTTAAATGTGCTAATATTTGGCCTGAATTTTTTTTTCATACAAAGGAACAAAATGAGAGGGTAAGAGGTTAATATTTTCATAGTTGAAAAATAAGCTCCACCCTAATATGCATGCCGAAAAAACTTTTGAAGTTTAAATTGGGTGATCGTAAAATAAAAATTTAGGTCGAAATCTGATTTTTTCTTCTTTTTTTGTGATTACAAATCCTTATTCGTAGAAAGAAAGTAAAGTGAAATGAATCAATGATCCTTTAAATCTCTGACCATCTTATCAATTTATTTCTGATAGATTTTTTTTTGCCATCGGCCATCGGCCAACGGCATCGGCCATCGGCAATCGGCCATTTGGAGGAAAACAATCGGCCATCGGCCATCGGCCACCTTTGAACAATCGGCCAACAATCGGCATCGGCCCATCGGCCAAAAAATGCCATCGGTCGAGCCCTAATATATATATATATATATATATATATATATATATATATATATATATATATATATATATATATATATATATATATATATATATTTAAATGTATTCAAATTATGTTTTTCGCAATCACGAGTGTGTGTATGTAGGCGTGTGTGTTAGTGTGTGGGGGCTATGTGTGTTCGTGCGTAGGGGGTATGTGTATGGCTGTGTAGGCATGTGTGTTTGTGTCTGTATGCAGGCATGAGTGTGTGGGTAGTTGTGTGTATGTGAGTGTAGGTGTGTGTGTGCAGGTGTACGTATGTGTGTATGTGTTTGTGTGTGTGTACGTGCGTGTATGCATGCGAGTAAGTGTAGGATATTGACGCAACCTGGAGACGGTTTTCGCTAGAGGAGCAGCGTCGTGAGGAGACGGTCGACGGTGATGCTGCAGAGGGTGCTGGTGGGAAAATAAAATGATAGCACATCAAAACAGTCAAAAGAAAACAAAAGGCAATCATGATTGTTAAAAGAAAAAAAAACAAGCACTATCATTTGCAGTTTTAACATAATAAGTTAAAGCACAAAAGAAAAGAGAGAGAGAGATATTATGAGTTTTTAACTAACATTCTTGCTGCATCACGTGAAAATAAGAATACAAAGTTAAATTTAAGCACTGATTAGAAAAATGTTATTGAAAAGGGGGTTACTATTGGAAGTTTTGAATTTGATGCTTTCTTTAATACGATTAAAACTCTTTACAACATTCTTAATAGACATTTTACTGGGGGTTTTTCCTTGTGAAGACTGAATTCCATGTGATTTTCTCCTTGAAAGCAACAAATTTGATGTTCAATGCAAGGCATACTTAGCATATTGTTGTTATAGTCAACTAATTTCTTCCATAACCTACTGCACTGCACCAACGAGAGATCACTTCACCAGTTCTGAAATGATCAAAATATCGTTTAGTAGAGGCATAAAGTTTTCACAAAGTTTCTGTATGCTAGAAAATATTCGAAAATTTCGTATTGTGAATTGCTGTTAAATAATGTAGCATTTAATTTGGAGAAATAAAAATGAATGCTATTTGCTAACAAGATACATTTCGTGTGTTACTCGTGACAACAGATATCCAATCAAAAGATTTTTTTTCTAAATAATGAAAAAAAAACCTGACTGGTCTTTCAGGCACTTATCAGATTAACCCAAAACGAAAAATCATTGCAAACAAGCGAACTTTAACCTTAACTCCAAGACCTCTGAATTCTTAAATAAATAAGAATTGCAAAATATTGTCCAAGTTTTCTGAATTGCCTGAGGCCTAGCTAAAAATTAATTCGTAGCGCCAATACTTTACAATATTTTTGAAATTGAGTCTCAAGATTTATGTGGCAAAACGACGAAGAAAAACTCAATCCATTACGATGCTTGTAACACTGCAAGCAGTACAATGTACACTAAAAACTTAGAAGATATAAGACATAATTGTTTATTTCTTGACAAATTATTAGATGTCCAATTGTTAGAATGACAGGCCGAAGTAGGTAACGAGTTCAGGAAGAAACAAATGAACAGTGGTATAAAATATCGTGATAAAGTCTTTTCTCGATGCTTCCAAAATATTATTTGCGAAGGAATCGATATATGTATGCCATAATTTGTGCCCGTTTATTGTACTATCGGCTAGAAAGCCGATATAGATATTCAATACAAGAATACGACACAGTTACACAGTTTATTTCATTGATTTACAGATGAAACAGCTACAAAACAGTTTCACACATTTCAACTGCGAAGCTGTCATGGAATATAATATATGTTATATTTTGCAATGCATTAGTTGCTTACAAATGATTGAAAACGCTGTAAAGCGTGGGAATATATCTATTAGGTTTTCATTCGATTTCTCACAAACTCTAGGTTGAAATGTATTTATAGCCAATGGAAATTATAAAATGTCAACAGAGCAGTTCGTTTGCCATTAAACCGTCATTTCAATATCAGATGATCTTTGCTGTTTTAATGTATTTCTAACGTATCTTCTAAATGCACATGCTTCATTTTTTTGAGCTGCAATTGATGGACAATATTTTATGATGTTCAACACAGTTGTGGTTTTCTTTACTAAGTCTCTCTGTCTGTAGGATTTCTGGATCTCTGTGACGCGCATAGCGCCCAGAGCATTTGGCCGATTTTCATGAAATTTGGCACAAAATTAATTTGTAGCATGGGGGTGTGCACCTCAAAGCGATTTTTCAACAATTCGATTTTGTTCTATTTCTATTTCAATTTTAAGAACATTTTCCGGAGCAAAATTGTAATAAGATGGACGAGTAAATTACGAAATTATCATGACGTGGAATGGGAGAGCGAATGAACAAAGCCAATTCGCGAGAAATTCGTCATCCATTATTTGTAAATAAACAGGCGAACGGAATGATCTTTTAATTTTCAACTACCGGCAAAGCCGTGCCGGTACCACTAGTAGAAATAAAGCTATGCATACCCCAGTTTGTTTTTACCGCCCTCCTCTCTCACGAAAAAAAAAAAATCGTTTTTCTGACAACGCATGTCTGAAAGTCATCGAGATATGCATACAGCTTGTCTCCGTCTGATTAACATGCAAGACCTCTTTTTTTGCAACCGTTAGTCTTAGATGCATGATTTCAATTGCAATAATGATCAAAGTAAGATGTAAAGTTCATATAAAAAGTTTGATGAGTAAATGAAGAAATAAATATGAAATCTAACTTTTTATATAGTCCCTAAGTACCCCACATGGCATTTATTGATATGATCTTAGTTGAAAAATGATACCAACGCAGAATATTTAAAACATCTGTGACGAAAATGTAAGGAGATGTTCGAGTTCAAAATTATCATTGGCAAAATTATTTATATTTTTAACTGTTATTGAAAGTCAAATGCAAATATGCTGATATACGTAAAAATCCATCAAAAGCACTCGTGCAATTTTAAAACAAAACACTGTATGTATATATATATATATATATATATATATATATATATATATATATATATATATATATATATATCCCCTCAAAAGGTGTAATTGAATGGAAGTGTAAAGTGATATAAATCCCAACACGCTTCTTTTTTATATCTCGGGGAATATTGGTCGTATTATTGTCATTTTTTGTCGTTATTATTCTCTATGATTAAATTCATGCTGGAATTTTCCTAAATGTTACTAAGAGTACTTGATCTGTACAAATAGTTAGATTTCGTATTTTTTTACTATATTTTATCGCATCAAACTGTTCATACCTTATCTTAGCATTTTATTTTGGTAAATTTTGCAGTTAGATGTATTCATCTAAGACTAACGGTTACGCAAATAAAGGCAGGTTAAATGGGGACACAACTGTATCTATGTGAATACATTTTGGGATCTTGAATCAACTAAAAGTCACATTACAACCCTGAACTGTTAAAAAATTGGAAAACTTTTAAAGATGGTATACAGTCGACTCCCGCTACAACGCGATTCAACGTACGCGAAATGGTTATAACGCGAATTTTTCACGAGTAACGAATTTTTCGAGCTGACGCGAATTCCTCGTCCACAACACGATTTTTTTGGAAGGAAGTATCAGCTTCGTTATTGACTACTAAATATTGATTTCGTGAATGTTATTACATCATTGTAGCATCATTGACAGCTAAAGTTCCCTCACGAAACTAGTTTACGCATCGTGTTTTTAGTGCATCAAATAACCGCTCTGCATCTTTCTTTCTTTTTTTTTTTTCATTTTAAACATTAAAGTTGATGAACAGCAATGGCACCTTAGTGCGCTTTTTCATGTAAAGTTGGTGAAGATGAGAAATAAAAGAAATTTTCTGAGAAAAAAGGTTAAGATTCTCGATATGCTTAAACAACTACAAAACGTCGACGGTAGCACGACAATAAGTATGACCGTACGTACAGTCTTCCGTACGTACAATTAAATGTCAAAACAAAAAGATATTCGTAAGAGTTCAGAACTTAGTTTAATATTGAAGCTTGCGGAGTCTAAGCAAAGTAAATACTATGAAAATGAATGATGTATAATAAGTAGTTGAGAAATGCTTTAAAGCAGTTTGAGGGGTATTTACAAATGTCTAAAAGAATTTGGTATGTTTCTAAAAAAAAAACTGTTTGCATACATTTTTCCACTCAGCGAAATTTCAACTTACGCGAGGAGTCTAGAAACGCATCTCTCGCGTAAGTCGGGACTCGAGTGTAAATAGTTGCTATAAATCGGTCTCCATTTTTACTTCTCATCATTGTCTATGACTCCCACTAAAAAGCCAGTAAAGGTAAAAAATAATATCATTATGACGAAAACTCTCGGTCGGGATGAAAATGAAAATTAATGAAAAACTATTAATCTTGCTAAACATCATTGTGGTTAATTAATCTTTCTGGTTTTTATTCTTGACGACACCTTAATCTGCAACATTTACTCAAAACATAACTTTGGAGTACATTTTAAAATTCAAAATTATTCTTAGTGATTTTGTACTTAACAGCTAAGCGAGAAATGGCGCTAAAATAATAAATTGGAAACAATAAACACATGGAGAACAATCTTATATGATTGCTAATCTATTCTTTTTTTACAGCTAAGCTTTAAATTTATACTTCCAACTGCATTTTAAATGACCCAAACATTCCTTTTATGCAAATACAAAATATCTGATCTAAAAAAAAACATACTACTTAATGAGCTTCTTGAACCCAGAGACGAAAACGGGTTGATCTGTAGGTTATGTACTCAATGGTCCTGCCCTTGACAGAGTTAAAAGTAAAATTCTGAGAAGTCATTTAGAGCAGTTTTCTGCATGAATATCAATAAAGTAATAATTTGTGAAATTTAATTACTTGACTTAAAAACATTTAAGGATTTAAAAAAAAAAAAAAAGAAGGTAAGAAAAGAATAAGTGAAATGGGGGGGGGGGAGAAGGAAAAAAAGTAGAAAAGAAAACAGAGTAACAAATAGATTTTTCAATTGAAATTTGTAACGTTTAAAAATGGTCGTCGCATGTAGCACAACACGATATATTTGCGTTTTAATAAACCTTTTACGAGCGCGATGTTTATGTAATTAATCATAACATTATTATGCTCATCCAATTAATGTTTAGACATGAATCTCCAATTCTTATGAGTTATAAACGAATATTTAAACAGTAACTGTAGAAGAAACTTCTAAATACTTGCTTAAGCTATTGTAATTTATTGATACCTTTTTAATTGTGTCTTCTAACAGAATTGAAAAAAAATTATTTACCTTTTTTAAGTAAGACAGAAATTAAATACAGAAATTTAAGAGATTTCGAAGCATTTCAGAGCGGTTTACTGCATTAGTGATAAGTATACGTTCCATAAAATTAGAGTTAATTTGAAGCCGGTAAGATTTATTTTAAGTTTATATATAAAATGGGGGGAAAAAACCACAAATGTATTTTACCAAAGTAAGAATTTGAATTTTCAGTATATTTTTCTGCGTACCAATTGCTTTAAGTTAACTTATAAGTTCATTATTTATCTAATCATCATACTTTATTTACTTTGGCAAAGTTTAAAATCCATATTTAAATACGAATAAAATGATTGAAAGGTTCTATCTAGAATAGTGTTCAGTTCTCATTTATATCTCAACGTAGAAAGAAATCAGATGTCAATATTTTTTCGCACCATACATTAATTGTATTCCATTCTTTATCGTTTGGTGTCAGTTTATGATTTTCCCTAATGTTAGATATGGAAATTCTTTAAGAAGTATAAAAGAAATAGAGTATATTTATGAGTCGATCGATTTTATGCCACTCATTTCCTCTCTAGTTCGAGAGCAGCTGGGTGGGAAGAATAATAAAAATGTAAATTGATTCTAGAAAGAGGAAGAATAATCCTAGCTATGTTTCACTTGGTCACAAGGTTCATGTCACCAGCAATACCTCTAACACAATTTAAAAAAATAGTAACATGTATAATATGTAAAAATAATAACATGCATCATATGATGAGTAAAAGTGTGAAAAATATTTAAGAAATATCTTTTCAGAACGTATATGCGTTAATAAATTCACACCCCTTTGCAAAAAAAAAAATCCCCTGCTTTAACTTTTAACTCCATTACCGATAATTCTAATTTTTTAAATTGCTTAGTGTTACTTGAGCAGCCTAAACTGTCGGAAAGACCTTGATAGGTATGTAGTTTTTCTGGGGATAATTCAAAACAATGTAATTTATCATTTGACATACTTTGAGATTTTGTTTTTCACTCTACAGTTCTTCTTTCTGGTTGAAATTTTAAACTACATCTAACTGACAGAAGGATGTGCTGAGATAAAAAAAAGGAAAACTTTGCCTCTTTTTATATTATATTGCCTCGTTGAGTATGTATAAAACGAAATGCAAAGCAATAAATTAAATCCAATACATCACGAAAGGTAATTTTTGTAGATAATTGACAAATTCTGGGCGCATGCTTAAGGGGTTATTTTAAAATTTGGATTCACATGCTGCGGTTCCAGTTCATAGATATTTTTTTTTCTAACAGTGGTATAACTTAGAAGTTATACTTTTCTCACTTTGATATTTTCATTAATTTTTAATTATTATTTATAAATGATTTTTGATGTAAATTATAATATGTTGGTTTAACTTGTTATAGTCCCATTCTACTAAAACCTAGTAATGTTCATGCTAGATAAATTCAATTATTTTTAGGAACTTCTCAAAAAATATTTAAGAATATAAAAACATCTATTTTTCTTACTATATAATAAAATTAACTATATTTGCTTATCAATTCCAACAACATTAAAATTAAGACACATATAACAGCTTCTGACAGGTTTATCTGAAGAGCAACAAAATAAATGGGGAAAAAAAAACAATGTAAAAAACTTTTTTTTTTGCTTCATTTTTTTTATCGTTTACCAAATTCAGCATAAGCTTTATCACCAATTCAGTTTTTTACCTTTTTTTTTGTAAAATCTCCATTAATTCAGGTTTTTAAGAACTTTTTCAATGTACACTACATACATATGTAAGTTGTGTACGTGTTTGTGAGCATTAAACGGCTATACATTTCTCGCCCTTTCCATTTATTTTACCTGTTTTTGTAGCCACAATTCATTTTTATGTATTTGTTTTTATTTTTACATAATGTTATTATTATTATTTTTATTTTGTTTATTTGTTTTGCATTGTCGAGCATAAAAAATGACCTATGCACAATGCATGCATTTGTATAAGGGGAATTATTATATACAAGGCGATATAAAAAACCTCATTATCGTTTTTTTTTAATTTCATTTTATGAATTTATTTATTTATAATTATTACTATCATTATTATTATTATTATTATTATTATTTGAATTTTTTTTAATCAGATGGTTGAGTACTTTTTTTTTCGTTTATAGAAATTTTTTTTTGGTGGCTTGAAAATATTTTCAGCATTGTTACTGGGATAAATCCCCTTCTTCTAAACTGCTGAAAGCCTTTTTTTGTTCTCAAAAAATGTGCCACAATTCGTATGTAAGACGGATGCCACCACATTCTCGGAAACTCAATTTGTTTCTGAAACCAACGTAATGAGGCAGCTGCGTTACTTGATTCTTTTTCTGGCAGACGTATGTTAGCGCATGGACTTCAGTCGATGCAATGAAATGAGTTTGGCCTAAACCCAATATTATTGGTTTCTTCACAACGATTTTTCTAAAGGGAAGCCCTCCGTATCTGCGTTAAAGAGATTCGGATTGTTACTGTTTAGTTGGGAAAGTTGTGAAATAGAAGACATGCGAACAAAAAAGTACAAAATGTACAGGAAATTATATAATTTTTGAAAAAAAAAAATCAAATATTATAATTAGGATTTAAAAATTGTGTTTCATTTATTTATTTTTTTATATGATATTTTTTTTCTTTCAATTTCTATGCTGTATGGTGAATTACTAATTTTTCCGAAAAAGTTATAATTCTGTATAAATTGAAATTTAGCCTTTCAGATATTTCATAAATACAAAAAATATTTTACAAAACACCTTTCATAAAAAGTCACATTTGGAAAGTCATACCGTTATTAAAGAAGCAACAATTTATATTTAGTAGTATAAGTACTTGCAATATTTATGAAATGATATCAAGTAAAAATGCTTGTGAAGAATGCATTTTGAAGCAGATATCATGAAAATTTGAACAATATTCCTAATGACTTCTTTTAAAAAAAACCTTTAGTGTAAGTGTTTTTGAAATATATTTTCAATAGCGCAGACCTTAGAACCTGTATTACTAAGAATATGAAAGTTTTTTTTCTTTTTTTTAGTTCGCTTAACCCATTTCAGGCCGAGCATGGAAATTTTATAAAATGTGGTAATATTTTCTAAAAATTGGAATTAAAATGCATCCATTAAGACACAAAAAAAGTTTCTTGCATAAAAAAAATATTTAATTAAAAAATAAAATGGTGCGTAAACGCACCATTGACCAAATCAATGAACAAATATTTCAGTGGAACAATATTATTCTTAGTCGATTTTTTACATTTTTAAATGAAAATTTTCGAAGCATTTTGGATGTAAATGGACTGTGCATTTGAGGCACAAAGGAATCATGCGGTTTTTGCGCACTTTACATCGTCTGCGGACTTTTTTTTCCATGTTCATTTATGGTATATGCGATTTTTTTTTTAAATTACGCCCACCATCGTTCTTTCAAACATAAGGCGTCTTGCTGTCCAGTATAACAATGAAGTGTCTTCAAAGGGTGTTAGGGCCTGGAAGTCATCACAATTATGAATATCAAGAAAAGAGGAGCAACTATAAAATGCTCCCCTGTCATTGAAGAAGTCCCCTCACAGAGCACACAGAGAGGTGAATCTGCCAGTTTGATTTTATGTAAATGGGCCTGTAGATAGTCATGTCCAGTAATGGTTCGGAAAGAGGCAACTCCCAGGGCTCTGGGAAGGAGAGAAAGGCGCGTACGCTGTTCATCATCCATAATAGTCCTGGCCCCACAATGTAGTCCCGTAAAAATTTTTAGGTCCAGAGATTTTCTCTTTAGAATCTTGATCTGTAGGTATTCTAATGTGAGAATATCTTGGGTAGACATGTTGAATCCTGCGCGAAATAATTTTACAGGCCATCAAAGATAGCGGCCATTTTGGTTCACTTGCTCATTACGTTTTTCGCAACGGGCGTACCTACAAATTTATTTTTAGTTTTGAACTGCAGTTTTTGGAGTTAAGGAAGTCAATTAATGTATTAATTATGTCATAAAAGCTGCTCTAGCTGTTTCCACAATTTTACGTGGAGATATCTCCGACATTTGTTGTTGAATATTCTGGTTACTAAAAAGGTACAAAAATTAATAAATAATCCAAAATGCTCATTTTAAACTCCTGTTTGTCACATACATGTTTCTTCAACAACACAATAAACGAAAAATACAAGATTAATTACTTTTAAAAAAGGTTACGATCTGTTTTTGCATTGCATGTTATTGCACTACGACGGACGTCTGTATCATTTGATGCCGCAGTCACTCTTTTTGAGCAATTTTTATCAGCCCAGTCTATGTGTGGAAAAATTCGTAGATCTGCATCTTCTCTTGAGTTATTCTAATTAAGCTCTTCAATAATGTGTCTCAAATCTTCTATGAAAAGTATTGCAAATTGCTTCTTCATTAACTGTTAAACCAGTAGCAATAGCTGAAAGTGTAGCATTTTTTGGACATTTCTTCTATTTCCTTGCGTGCTAGTTACTGTAAATTTTCCTTATTTGATACCGAAGACCAGAATTTTTCTACCTGCATAGGTACTAGTGTTTTTCTGTCAATTACAGCAATGTTTGTTCTGCCCTTAGTTGATTCCCTTCTCATCTTTTCGGATTATTATTTCACAACATGCTGCAAATAACTATCGAACACAGGATGAAGTTCATGAAAAGAGCATACAGGAATGAATCCGTGCAGAACATTGCTGATAACTTCGCCAAAAGTTTTCTTTATTTAGCGGATTTTTGGCATGAAATATATAACGAAGGCAGTTTTTATTGGGAATACTTTGCTAAATAAAAAATGTTCTGGGAACGGATATTTCTACAATCTAGCTTGGTAGGTGAATCACCACCACCAGGGGCGTGCACAAGGGGGGGGGGAGAAGAGAAACCTGTTGGCCCGGGCCTGAGCCTGAAGGGCGGCCTATTATTTTTAAAACTAGGGATGAAATATGTGCTTAAACAATATGGAAGGGCGGCCGAAACATTTGTGGGCATTTGTAACGGGCCCCAAATTTTCTGTGAACGCCCCTGACCATCACATAATGTGTTCGTTGGAAACAAGTCATGAGCTAAAATATTTTTAATGCATTCTCCCCTTTCTTTCGCTATTTCCATGTCTTTGTACCCTTGTTAAAGTTTATTCTTTCCCATTAGCTTAGAAGTGATATTTTATGAAGAACTGTGTGCCTCAAAGCATGGTAGGTTGACTTTGGAAAGTAAATCATACAATTTTTTAAACAAAATGTATCCAGTCTAAACTGGCGGTACTGTTCTGATCAATAATTCATGATATTCATAATGCTGAGAAGGCGAATCTTGACACTACCATTCACAAGTTGTTTAGTGAGAAAGCTGTAAAGTTGCTCTGTTTCAGAAATATCATAGGGATTTACATGTTGATAGATAAAATCAACAATTCTTTTGACATTTTCATTAAAATACTGGCTACGATTGCCTATAAAAATAAGGATGCGGGACACTCTCACAGTGATCCATTAAATGAGAACTAGTAAGACCACGAAACACCTTGCATATCATTAAAACTTCATGATACTCTAAATGCCACTCGGCAACATACTTTTTCTCGTCTACCCTGCAATTTCTCCGGCACTTTTCTGTGACCGTTGAATCGTTTGTACCAATTTCATATCTGGCTTCACAGCATTGAATTTTAACAAATTTACCTTGAATGAATTTTTCTTACAGGTAGTTACACTCATTTTCTAACGCCCTTATCCTCTCTACGTATCATGTTTCATATATTAGATAAATGATGCAATCAAATACACGAAAGACTGGAAACAGTAATTCAACAGTTTGAACGTCTAATTTGTGGTTTTCTTCGCGATCAGCAATAATCAAGTGTTTTACAAATGATACCAGTGAACGAAACACTTCCCAAAACTTGCACAGTTCTGATTTGTCACTACATCCTTTAACAAAAACTCAATCTCTGTTTTCAAGCTTTCAATATTGGTGCGTAGCGATTTAATCATTATTAGACTTTTTTCCTCATCCTTTGAGCCAAGAGCATCCTGAACCGTCTTTACTCGCTTAGCAGAACTTCTCTTGTAGTTTAAAATCAACATCTTATAATGATTTTCTCAAGATTCTCAATGATTTTCTGCAGTCTTCACAGCTTCTTGTGAGCTAAAAGCAGCAGCAAGTACATTTGGAGATAAATGACTAAAAAAACCCAACAAAGGTTCATTCTTTCTTTTGGAAGCACAGAAAAGAATCCTTTCATTATACGTTGTTACGAGAAATAGTTTTGTTTCATTAATAAAAACCAATCCATTTTCATCTACATTGAGCATCAACTCTTTTATTTCTGAAAGAATAAATCCATGCCCAGCATTTAACAGAGGCTTTAATATTTCATTTGCCATTTTAAACAGTTCAAATTTTGAGGATGTTGCGCAGACTGTGTATTGGTTTCTCGCTCATATTTCGAATATAAGAACTTATACAGTTTGGATGTGCATATGAATTCGCAGCAGAAACATTCATATCGCTGGTTAAGATCTGCTACTCTGTCAAAAACTTCGTCTTGATTTCGATCTCCTTCAGTACTTTCTGATTCTTCTAAAACATTGTTTTCACTTTCAAAATAACTTGCCTGTGCATTTTTTTCTACCATTTATTTTAGCGTTTTTCCTCTAATGTATTTCTTATAGCACTAGCTGCTGCAATGACACACTATATTTTCTCGCCGCGTTTTTCAATATTGCGTCTTTGCGTATTTCAGCAGCTTCCCGAACTCGTTTTTGTCGAAGAACATAATTTTTCTCTTGATTCCTTTTGACAAACTACATATTCGTTTGATAAAACTGTCTTCAAGATGTCTTCAATTGCCTACCAAAACTTTCTGAACCCAGTTTAGAAATATCAGCCATTGTTAAAATAGTTATTGTCACAGAAAAACATGAAACAAAAAGTTTTTGGAACTGTGAAATTTTTTTAATCGAAAACAATTACTTTGATAGGAGACGATAAATAACCTTGAACAGCGTGGAGCGAGGGGGGGGGGGGGTGAAAAAATCCCTATAGCCACTGGTTTTAACATGAATGCAAATTTTAATACAGTAGCTTATGCATATGAAAGGGCTGTTTTGATCAAAAACTCCCCTTCAAAAGGCATTTTTGATCAAAAAATCCCCTTCATAAGGTATTTTTGACCAAAAAATCCCCTTCATAAGGTATTTTTGATCAAAAAAATCTCCTTCAGAAGGTATTTTCAATCAAAGAATCCCCTTCAGAAGGTATTTTTGATCGAAAAGACCCATTCAGAAGGTTTTTTCATCAAAAAACTCCCTCAAAAGGTATTTTTGACCAAAAAACCCCCTACAGAATATATTGCTGGCTGCGCTGGTGACCTTGAAAAATATTGATTTACACAAAAGGTTTTACACTTTAAAATCGTTTGGTTTCATTAAGAGTTATTAATTTTTGTACACTTTTAAGTAACCAAAATTTTTTAAACAAAAAACGTCAGAGATACCTCACGTAAAAATTGTGGAAAAAGCCAGAGCGGTTTTTATGACAAAACTATTACATTAACTGACTTTCTAAAGCCTAAAAATTTCAGTTCAAAACTAAAAATAAATTTATAGGTACGCACGTTGCGAAAAACGTAATGAGCAAGTGAACCAAAATGGCCGCTATCTTTGATGGCCTGTAAAAGTATTTCGCGCAGGATTCAACATGTCTACCCAAGATATTCACACATTAGAACACCTACAGATCAAGATTCTAAAGAGAAAATCTCTGGACCTAAAAATTTTTACGGACATACATTGTGGGGCCTGGAATATAAGGAAAGCCCAGGGCTTTCCGTCAGCTTTGTTTCTCAGGGCAGAGACTGCAGCATGTAGGATTTTGCTTGCGAGAAGTCGCTTAGCGTTTCTAAGTGGAACCGGGCGTGAAGGTGGATGCAGGGACGCTACCTCTTTAGCCAAGATGTCCGCTCGTTCATTTCCATAGATGCCACAATGGCCTGGGATCCACTGGAAGACAACCTCTCTTCCGGAACGCAAAAGAGACTCAATGGATTTTTTAGACTCAAGCTCAAGTTCTGAAGGATATAGATTGTAATCAGTAATGGTCTGAATCGCAGCCTGAGAATCAACAAAGAGAACAATATTTTGTTCAGCTGGTTCTCCAATAGATCTGATGGTCATATGCGATTCTATCAGTCCGTATTTCTTTCGGTAGAGCTGTGGATGATGGACGACCCTTGTTTGAATGTGTTATTTGTACCGTATTTTCCCCCAATGATCCATCTGATGAGGACAAACACCAAAGTTTGAATCCAAACCTTACTGGCTTTCCCTTTATGAACATTTTTGACGAATGCCTTCCAAAATAAGGCACCATCTCTTCGTCAATTGACAAATTTTGAGAAAAGATTCCAAATTGTAGATACATTTTTTATATGCAGGAAAAATGGGCGTAATTTAGTAAACTTGTTTGTTTTATCAAGGCAAGAGTTATCGGATAAATGGATATTTTGTTTTATGTTTTTAAATCTGATTCGACTCGTGCTTTTCCAAATTATCGGCAGTCCTTTATCCTCATCTAAAGACCAGTACATATCTACTTGTGGAAGAGAATGGTATCCAGAATGAATTAGTATGCCTAAAAATATTTTCAAGTCGATTGCAGAAAATTGGAAATTGTGACTATTATTGTCATTAGCATTTTTTTTTCTTTTGAAAAAAAAATAGAGAAATCTATTAGGACACATCTATTAGACAAATTGAAATCAAATAACAATTTGCAAAAAAAAAAGAAGGAAATAAAGAAAAACGTACGATTCCTTGCATAAAAACTAGGTTTTCAATTTTTGCTTATTGTTCATGCATTCGGCCAATGGTGCGTTTACGCACCATTAAATTTGAATAACGATTTATAAGATTTTTTATGACATTATTTTTATTTTTATTTTATCTATAGAATTTACAACTTTAACCCATTATAAGCACGCGTGATTAATCTCAAGTGGATTAATTATACAATTTCAAAAAGTCGAATTTGACAGTCGACGTTTCAAGGTAAAAAACAAGCATATTAAAAAATTTTCTCTATATAAAGAAAGTTCTTGCTCCAAATGAATTACTATTCTTTTATGGATGCCTTCAAAACCTTTTAAAAAAGCATAAAAATTAAATTTGTAAAAAATATACGAAACAACATTAATTAAAAATTCTTTACTGAAGTGGTGCGTATACGCACATTTGGCCGAAAATGGGTTAAACGAAGGAAGGATTTAGACAGAGGTCTTATCACTAACTCCTGACCAGTTACTTAAGTTCTGTATGGCACTGCGGCTATCTGATAAGATCCATATTTCTGCCAAAGAAGTTACAGGAATGGTGGCTTTAAGAGCCACATCAATAGCAATTAGCTCTGAATACAGAGCAGAAATCAGGATTCCTAATCCTAATTTTATTTGTAAAATCAGGATTTTGTTCATTTCTGCTGCTATTGGTATAAATGTGAATAGCAGATGCTGGAATTTCGTTGATGATCTCAAGAGCGAGTTGGCGTAGATATTCTGGCAAGCCTTTGTCTTTATTAACCTGCATTCCAAGTTCCGGTCGAAAGTGGACTCCAGGTAATCCCTCCAGGGGTTTAATGATTGACCTCAAGGAGTGCAATTCAACATCCTGATTCAAAAGGTTCATCGAGTGAATACGAGAGAAAGGGCTATCTCTCTTCAGTCTCTGCTTCTTTGTCCGGTAGCAAAAATATACAACTGCGTGGTTTAAATCATTGTAACCGAAAAGCTCGTGGAAGTATTTCGCCAGTATCATGCTTCTTCTCAGTCTTAGAGGTTGAATATCGCTTAGAGGTTGAATAAAACTAGCTCAGTGGGACAGCTGTCTCATACCAGTGATAATTCGAGCAGGGCTTGACTGAACTCGTTCAAGTTTATATAGATTAGTAGGAGATGATCTAAAATAAATTTGAGTACCATATTCTAAAATAGGTCTGGTTAAGGAGATGTAGGTTAATTTGAGATTGTTAGAATCAGCACCCCAGTCCCTATCGGTAATATATTTCAATAGGTCTAGTCTCTTTCTGCCTTTATTTACCAGTGAGTCAATATGTTTGTTGCTCAAGGATCTCTGGATCAAGAATCTAACCCAGATACTTAGAGTGTTTTTCGTAAGGTAGGGATTTTCCCTCCATTGTAATTTTGGGTTGATAGTTGTACAGCCGCCTGTTTGTTGTGAAAAAGCTGGAGACTGACTTTGATAATTAAAACACAGCTTGTGATCTTCAGCATATTTTAGAGAGTGTATTGTGTAAATAGTAGACTCAATAAGATCAATATCGGAGTTGGAATGCCAGAGGACAATATCGTCAGCGAATATGCCAACCTCACATCCTCTAGTAATGATTTTATCGATACCTGCAATGTATAGAGAAAAAGGCGGAGGGCTCAGAACAGAACCCTTTGGGATTCCTTGATTTAGTTTAAATGTTTTATTTAAAGTGTCCTTAAATCGTACTCTTCTCTGCCTATCTTTCATAAAATCAAAGATCCAACAGATGGCCCTGTCCTTTATGCCAAAAGTGTTAAAAAGCTTTATGATTAGTTTATTTCTCCAAACTCTATCAAAGGCCCTAGACAAGTCAATATAAACAGCAGTATTTTGTGATGGTTTTAGATTCTGGGAGTCCCGGACTCTTTGTCCAAAGAATAAAATTTGATCCACCGTGGAGTGTCCTTTTCTAAAGCCGTATTGTTCAGATGGGAACAAGTTGGTTGAGTTTAAGATAGTAAGTGATCCTCTCCAGGATATTTTTCTCCAAAAGCTTGAAAAGTTAGGGCAATAGGCCTGTAGCTCTCAGGAGCGTTGGCCCTCTTCCTTGGTTTTCTTGTAGGAATAATTAGAGCTTTTTTCCAATCACGTGGAAGTCTTCGAAGTCTCCAGCACAAGTTTAAAATCTCTAAAAGATGCTCTTGCCCCTATTGGCAAGTCTTAAAATCATTTGGCCATGGATATTATCAGGTCCGGGAGACTTGGATGGATCGAGGTTGTTTAAGGCAAGATTTAGTTCATGCATTGTAAAACTGTCACGAAAAATAGGAGTCCTCTGAACTGCGGCAACCATGTACCATTTTCCTAGACTTGACTTCTGCGTCTTTATTTACCTCCGTGAAGTTTAATTTATATATGTTCTGACAGTAGCGACATTAACCAAAGTTTCGTTGTCCGAAGGTATCTTACCATTCTCATCAAGGATGATATTGCTCTCATCTTGTTGCGGTTTAATTGTGCACTAGGATTTCATAAGTTTCCAAAGTTTGGTATTTGGGGTATGAGCATCAATTGAATTACACATTTCTTTCCATTTTTCTCTCTTGAAAAGAACAAAAGTTCTTTTTATTACAGCATTTATCTTATTAAGGCTTGATCTAAAAGAGGGGGTGTTTGAAGTTTTCATTTCTCGACGTATATCAGTTCTTTTCTTCAATAGAGGTTGAAGTAATGGAGATCTATGCATGTAAAAGGGGGTGAAGTGTTTGTGATTGCCCATAGGTATGGCTTGTCCTGCGGCCTTAAAAATGGCGTTTTTAAAATATAGCCACTCTGCATCTAGTTTCTCCACTAAATTGCCACTAATTTGAGGTTTGGAGAGAAGGTCAAGATGCACTAATTCCCTGAATCGCTCCCAGTCCGCTTTATTAAAGTTCCAATTTTTTTCTTATTCATCAGTATTTTTTGTTTCCACCTTACCTCCACTAAAATAGGTAAATGGTCCTTCCAATATCGTGTAAAACTGTCCATGTGCAAAAAGGGTAAATGTCCGCACTGACAATCGAAACGTCTAAGGCATCCTCTGTGTTATAGCTATAAGATTTGTGAGTAGGGTGTGTAGGGGATCCATCGTTCATAGAAAGATGAGCGCTGCCATCCATCATGTTTCGCAATTCAATTCATCGCTGATTATTAATTGCACTACCCCAATCACTGTGTTTGTCATTGAGATCGACTTATTTTCGTTAGATAAATCAAAGAGATTGTGAGGAAGGTTGTTTTGATTTGGGGGATAAGATGTTTAAATGTTTCCCCTTCCAATTTACTTTTATGAATTGCATTTATAAGTCTGAATTTAAAATTTGTGAAACATTAGCATTGAATTAATTAATGTCTCTAATGAGAAAAACCAGGCCATCTCCTCTTTTTCCCTCTCTGTCGGAACGAAGAATATTATAGCCTTTTATATTAAGCTCACATGTTCTTTTAATTTTGTCTCCTGAAGAGCAATAATCTGGACTTCTTGGGTTTCAGCAATATTTAAAATTGCACCTAGTTTGCTCATTGTAGCTAAGGTAGACAGACTGTTTATATTACATTGCAGGATTTTTATAGATCGAAAATTAAATGGAGACCGTCGTTTACTTTTCAAAGAGGGCCCTCTGCCTAGACCCCCAGCGCACCCATGATTATGCGCTGTGCGACGGGTGATGCAGCATGAGAAAATGAAGACTCTTGACTCATAAATGAAAGGAAAAGTGTTTACAACTTCTGAAAGTACAAGGCCTGGAGCACGCGAAGGCAGAAGACTGATTCGGCTCCTTCTCCTGCAAACCTTAGCTGAGCATAATGGAGTGACCTTCAGGTATTGGTGACCCTACCAGGAGTAAAAGCTCACGACGTTCTTCACCCACTCCGCCCAGAAACACACCCTCGCCACGTTTAGGCGGTCTGCAGGACTTGATGGGGACGTTTTAAGTAGTTGTTACAGGTAAGCACTTCAGAATTCGAAAACGTAAAATAAATAAATGAATATTTTAAATTACGTGCTCATTTTTATAACTATAGACTGAATTACTTTAATTAATTCCTCATTTTGAATTCAATATATGCATGTGAATAATAAATGATCTTATATAAATTGTCTAAAATACATATTAAGATAATAATCTATTTAGTTTTCAGTAGTCATATAAAATTAAAAAGTCATGCAATTTTCAAAAATTATTCTCTCTTTTCCACATACATAAAATATTTTAATAATTCAAATACTTCCCAAGAGTTCAGCAGAATAATGAGAAAAGTTCTAATGAAAACATAATTGATGTTGTCAGTTAAGAAAAGACAACTTAACTTTAAATAGCGTAAAACTATTTTTAATCTCATTTGATTTTTTTTTCCTTCCAACCTTTTCTTCAATATTTTTTCCACGTACTTCACATGACATTTTTAACAACCAAATCTAGTTATAAAACCTTTTTTTTAGATCATTAACATAGCTTTTTTTTCTGAACTCATTTTTTTTTTACTCCCCCATAAGAGTTTTACCGTTTTTGAGAAATTTACTTTTTTTACCTACCACTTTTTTATCAAACATTTTTTTCGCTAAACTTTTTTTAAAAGAATGTTTTCTATTTCTTCAAAACGAATAATTTAACAATTGAGTTTCAGTTGATCTTTTACATAAAACACCAGCAGTAATGTCGAATACGACAGCCTGAATATCAAGTTTAAGTTTGTTTTTTAAATCCAAGAAAAAAAAAGTCCTCAAATATTTTCATCTCAATTACAAATATTTAACGTATTTTATACAAGTTACTTTATTGAAATTTAAGCACGATTCTACAGTTTTAATCAAAAAAACCGTCGACGACCATGAGAAGGAACAAAACTTCTGCTATCCCTAAATAAAACATATCTAATTTTCTTTAAAAAAAATTTCCCCAAATAAAAGTTATAGCTAACAGTTTTGCGCTCATCAACGCAACATATAAAAGGGATCCCCTCAAAAAATACTGTTCAAATCTTTGCACCCTGCTGTATACCGATATTCTTTGTTAAGCACTGAGAAAATTTTTGCTCTAGCAAAAATGTTTCGTTTTCAGCTTTTACTTCCATAAGCTCCGTCCCAAAAAAGGGGTTCCCATAACTCTAAACACGCTTCCTATTTTTATTTATTTATTTATTTATTTATTTTTGTAAAGTTGTTGGTTAAAACTTTAAGCTACTAGTTAGTGAAAATTGTATCTATTTTTAAATGCGTATACTGAAATGAGAAAAATACTATAAATAACAACTGTGGAATCTTTGTTACTAGTCTCAGATAATAGGGGAATGCGGTTCAAAGGGAAATAATAAAATTAACTTACCATTTTTTAAAGGAACAAAATAAAAAAATGCTTAAAAAATGCAGTATATAAGGAGAGAATAATGTATTTAAAATTAACAATTTTTAAGATTTTTTTTATATTTGGCAGTATATTTGTACATTCAAAAATGGTTTAAATTTTTAATTTTTTTTCATAGGGAGAGGGAATAAAAAATATTTTTCGAATGGAAAATTTGCGATTTGATTATTAAAACTATTTTTGGTCAAATGAAGGAGAAAATCAAATAATGAATGCATAAATATTAAGTTTGTAAACAATAAACAAATAATTAAGTAAATTAATTATTTAACAAAATAATGCATGAGAATTAATAAATGAGGGAAGAAAGTTGAGAATGAATAAGAAAATACGATAAATAAGTGACATTTATATAAAGGAAAATAGTAACAACGAAGTAGTAATTGAATACATAAATGATTTGCTAAATGATTGAATAGGTAAGCAAAATGAGCTGTTTCACCTCGTTACATCTGCTTTGTCCACTTGTACTTGACGAGTTGGACAAAACATTTGAAACTCACTAAAAAGTACTGCACTAAATATTTGAGGTCTCAATTAATATTTACAACGTTAGTACCAAGAGCTTTATCATTTTACAAAAAGCAAAATCATTTTTGATTTACATCAAAATATTATACTATGAGTATAGTTTTTGACAATTGCTTGGTCTTAAGAGATAATTTTTTTTCTGACTGGGGTAGCCTACATATGTTACTCCATTGTTTAACTATTACCAGAAAGTTAGTGCTAAAAACAGGGAAAATATTTAACCATTTCACATTGCCCCAATATTTCACTTTGCCATTGCATTCACCTACATATTTTGTTTACCAGTATTTTCGTAAATATCCAAGAAAAAGGAAACGAAAAAAATGTGCAAGCTTGCGACATGTCTGAAGTAGAAATTTCTCTAACATGATGAATGAAGAGAAAAACATAAGGAGATGGTTCTGGAGAACAAGTTGATCTCTTTAGAATGAGTAGAGCTGTCCACATTACTCTAACGTAATCCGTATGGGAAAAGAAATCTCAAACAAGATTCAATCTCATGTAGTGAAACAAAGTGGATGTTTTGAATGCAATTTTTCAAACTAATATATTTTGTACCGTATGAGGAAAACAAAAGAAAACTGGAGCTTTTAATGTTACCTCTTGTTTGATAGTTGATCATTTGAAAGTAACAATAGAATTTAAAATAAACATTGTGTAGATGCTTTTTTTATACAATATTATGTAAGAGTATAGTGGCTGGTGCTCTCTAGTTACACACATTTAAATATCAGTAAAACATGCATGCAAACTAAAAATGCTTAAAATAAGCACTTTAAGTTTAAAAAAAAAATAAATAAATATAAAAAAAAAAAAAAAACGAGATGATGTGTGCATTACATGACTTTTTTTACTTCAATTAAATGTCATTTCTCTATTACTGGCAGTTTTAATGTGATTCAATAGTTTACTCTCTAAATATCCCCAACAGTGACCAAATTAAAACAAATTTTAAACAAATCGCCAAATTCGAAAGACTGGCGATATTTCGCCAAGTGTCCGCCAAATTATAACACCACTTGAGTTACATCGAAATTAACAATGATTTCCCCCACCCAAAAGGGACAAAAGACCCCTTTAGAAACACCCGAATGCAACCAAAAGGAGGTGCACAACTACACTCCATAAGGAATCTACGTACTAAATTTCAACTTTCTAGGACTTACCGTTCTTGAGTTATGTGACATGCATACGAACATCCGCACATACGCACATACATACATACGTACATACAGTCGTCACGAGAAAATTCGTTATAATTAAACCGGGAATCAACATTATGGATATTTCGCGTGTCCACACGTTCTTAGGCACTTATCCCCTTGTGATCGAGTCGAAAAAGAAACTCATTTCTCTTTGGGGGGTGAGTAAAATGAAAATTAAGGTCGATTTTTGAGTGAAAGTTTTTCGCGAATACAATATTTCCTTTTTTTTTTATATAAAAGGAAGTAAAATGGAGGGTGAGATATTTCACTCATCTTAAATTAGAATTTAAGAGTAGACTCCAAAGTCTAAGGATAACTTCAAAATAACTATTTAACACTCTGCCGACGGTTGTTATGGAATTAGCAAGTGTCCAGTTAAGATGAGTCTATCTGATTGAGGGGGAAAAGTAAAAATTTGATGCGCGTGCGTCACTTATTTCAATATGACTCTGCTTAATTCAAAGGCTGACACAGATATGAAAAACCTGGCATTCCCTGAAAACTAATAGATGCATCCATTAACGCCTGTAACCGGATGCTAAACGCCTGTGTATGTAACACCTGTAACCGGACAATTGCTTGGTCTTAAGAGGTAATTTTTTTTTCTGATTGGGGTAACCTACAGTGATGGCCAAATTATTAGACTAAACAGTTTTGTTTTTGTTTTTTGTACACTATTTGTACTAAAATACTATTTATTTTACTGTTAAAGTACAGTACATACCGTACACTGATTATTACGTTATTTTAACATAATTTAATGTTTGCAGGTGGCAGCACTGTTTATTTTGTTTATGTTCCTTGTTTATCTACCTACCAGGAACATAACCACAATCAGCTTAAACAGTTCACTAGTTCGATTAATTAGTGTGTTCTGTTATATTTAAAGATAGTTTTAGGTAATTAGTGAGTATGTGTATGTGAGTACATATAATATGGTGAGTATAAACAATTTTTTACCTCCTTTTTTAAAAAGTTAAGAGATGATGTAAATCTTGTGAAAAGTATGCCAAAAAGACTTAAAATGCTTATCAAGAACAGGGGAATGCATACTAAATATTAGATAATTGCTTCACTGTTCGTTAATGTGTCTATAGTCATGTAATCAATAAAGAATTTGCTTTAAAAACAGTCTTAGTCTAATAATTTGGCCAGCACTGTAATTTATTTGTTACTTGTGCGACTTTATTGACTTATTCTTACTTAAATATATGTATTTTATGTAACGTTCCCAGTTTTCGATTCCCTCATGAACTTTTATGTTCTATTAAGTTCATAATAACTTATTGGACCGTACACAGATTGTCAATTACATACAACTTGCTGTACCAAAGAAAACTCTTACATGTTGTTTATTCTTTAAAATATTTTACTATTCTTAGCTATGTTGATTTTTTTTTTTTTTTTTAATTTTACAAGTTGTTTAAACATTTCTGTTGCAATTTAGATATTTTCGTTACGCAATAGTACAATTTTAAGTCTATAGTTTGGGAAAAAATAACATGACAGTAGTGTGAAAGCTACGTAGATCTTAATCGCTGCACTTCGACGCTACTTTGTTAAGTTTGCTCCAACTATAGATGTTTTAAATTTTTTTAATAGTGTAAATTACTTTTATTGCTCCGGTCTTGTTCTTGATTTTTTTTAATTGCTACTGCAATTGTTTTTTTTTTGCAAAGCATGCAATAGTTTTAGATTTAAAAAATATGCAGATGATATTAAAAGATATTTTAAGCATATAACTTTATCTTATGCCGATGTTTTCTCTTTGTTCACAATTAAACTACATTAATTATGTCATCAAACATTTTCCATGAACGGGAATTGAATTTATTACAACTATGAGGAGGAGCGGGTGCAGTGAGACAGGGAGAACAGTAATACAACGGTACTTCATTTTCTGTTTGGATATTTTCTGCCTGATAAAGATTTCGAAAACACAGGTCGACATACTGTTAACAATAATATCGAAAAAAATATGTTGTTTTCAAGTATCATTTAAGAAAAAACCTTACGTCATAATAGTTTGAACTTATCGACGAAACATTTCTCCATTTTTTGAATGGCTCCATTGTCCCCATAAGGAACTATTTCTCCATTGTTCCTTATTAAGTTTATATTTGTCACAAGAAAACAGTGAGGTAGAAACAGTGAGACACCATTAAATCATTGCTCGTTGCTCACATGGCACTTTTATATTAAAAATAGGGCAACTATACATTAAATTAAATTAATTACATATAGCAAAATAAACAAAACAAATAATAATAAAAAAATGCCATAATGATTAAGAAATATTTGGGTTTAGTCCCCCTGTAATCGTAGCCATTAATATGGGACATAAAGAGTAATTAAATTTTTTAAACGAATAATATTTTACTTTAGATATTGCGAAATATGAATTCTTAAATTATTTTAATTCAGTCACATTTGAACGAATAGTTAGATCTTTAATTAGCTATGGAACATCCAAAAAAGTAACAAAAATATTAATAATGAAAACCAAAATTTAAAACTAAACGCTATTGTGATTCAGGTCTTAATTTTTTTATATCAAACCAAATTATTATTTTAAGAATAATTCGTTTCATAATAACGCTTGAAAGTGTTCTTATTAGAAGTTTTTATTTCATATTTTATATGAAAGCAACACTGTAATTAAAAATTAACTATTAACATATCAGTAAAGATCATAGTTTGAAAAAATATAACAAGAAGGGAATGTAGATTCAAAGGAATGAGCTTAGAATGATTTAAGAGTTATTCAACGGAGATTAGAAATCAAACATTATTCATCATATTGATTTTTTTTTCTTTCTTGAATAAAAACTATGATGTGATTCAAAAATAAATGACCAATCGGATAAAAATAACAGAAAACACTAAAAAGAGTAAAATGCTGGGAAAAATATGAATGAATAGAAAAAAATCCAGCATTAAATAATTGAGCAGATACCTCAAGGGGTTTTTTCCCCAAAAAAATATTATTTATTTCAGAAAGTATGAAAAGCTTAGTTAATTTTGTGGCTTCTGTTAGCTTTTTTTTCTTGTTATTGGCATTCATTCTTGTTAGATAGTTTTTTTTCTTTTTTTTTCATTTCTGATTTCAGTATTTTACTACCGATTTCTCATTTTCCTTTGGGGTTTGTGAACTGGTTTTTGCTTGTAGTAGTTTTTAGCATCTGTGCTACATTTTTTTTTCAATAGTTTTGCTACTTTTATAACATGCGTGGGTTAATTTCCCTGAAAAGAAAATGCTTTCCAATACTAAGACGAAGGAATATTTTTGGTTCTGCCAATGATTAGTGTAGTTTTATTTTTTCATTTAGAATTCCTGTATTGCTGCATTTGGTCCTTTGATAGCAAATAAAAAAAGTTGCGCATTGAGGCACATTTTTTCTTGAAGTTTTCTAAATAATTAGGGGAAGATGTGTTGCAAGTTGATCCGTATTTCTATTTTTATTTTTTTTTTTCCATTCAGATAATCAAAACGTTAGTTTGATTTTCTAAAGTGAGTTTCTTTTAATATTTCTCATCTTCCATTCTTTTTTGAAAATGTTCAGTTAATTAACTTGTAGCACTCCGAATATAAAATAACAGTGTAAAAATAAAACATTTTATTCAAACATTCTAAATTGCTAAACACTGATAAAAGGTTAAAATTGAAACTTGTAAAATCTAAAAGCGAGTCACAGCTTCACAATTTCATCGCAGCTGATAACTATCACCTCTCGGCCAGGTCTCTTGGAAATCTTTTTTCACCCGTGTTTAAACTTGGGTTTGCCTTATTTTCCCCGTCGCCAACTGGCGGCCGAATGATAGCAGTTCGCTGGACTTGGCTTCTTCTCGCTGCGTCCGGCGGTTGGTCGCTGCACACTCCCCCCACAGTTCCATCGAATATACCGTATCTAGACGGTTGCCGAACTGTCCTTCCAAAGCGTGTAGTCACAACATTAGACGCAGATTGTTCGCCCCTATTCTTAACTACATGTAAACAGTCTGCAGACAAAAAAGCTGGTTTCAGCCTGTCGATAGATATAGTCTGTTTCCTTCCTTTAATTTCCAGATCAAAAGTTCTCTTTTTTCGATATCACTCTATACGGTCCATCGTATGGTGCCTGCAGGGGTTTTCTTACTCCGTCGTGGCGAACAAAGGCGTGAGAACAGTCTTTTAGGTGTGGATGTACAAAGACGGACTCATGTCCTTGGCAACTCGTTGGGATAGGTCGCATGTTGTCAAAATGAGTCTTGAGTTCCTCCACCAGCTCCTTTGGGGTACCTTCAATACCCGTCTTTACGAAGAACTCTCCTGGCAGTCGGAGTGTCCTCCCATATACAAGCTCTGCTGTTGTTTCGCCCAAAAATTCCTTAAATGCAACCGCCGGACGCAGCGAGAAGAAGCCAAGTCCAGAGAACTGCTACCATTCGGCCGCCAGTTGGCGACGGGGAAAATAAGGCAAACCCAAGTTTAAACACGGGTGAAAAACGATTTCCAAGAGACCTGGCCGAGAGGTGATAGTTATCAGCTGCGATAAAATTGTGAAGCTGTGACTCGCTTTTAGATTTTACAGGTTTCAATTTTAACCTTTTATCAGTGTTTAGCAATTTAGAATGTTTGAATAAAATGTTTTATTTTTACACTGTTATTTTATATTCGGAGTGCTACAAACTGGTGACCCGGACGTGATAAATTGTGCAGGTCGGAAAAAACTATCTCGCGGAACTGCTGGGGTACAAACGGCCGAGGCGTACCGGTTGCTATATCGCAAAAAATAGGTATTTCACATTCTGGTATGGTAATTCTCTTTAATTTTAATACTCCCGATTTTTCTATCAACAGTTTTAGCTCTGGATCGCTTTGTTGTGCTTGAGCGAGTTCTGTGTAATTAATGGGGTTCGGCATGACTATAGCGTCTATCCGAGAAAATGCATCTGCAACAATATTATCAGGGCCTCTTATATGTCGTATATCTGTGGTAAACTGGGATATAACATCTAACTGCCTCGCCTGTCTTGGGCTACATTTATCCAAACTTTGCTGGAAAGCAAACGTTAACGGTTTATGATCAGTAAACAAGGAAACCTTTCTCGCCTCGACCATATGCCGAAAATGTTTTATGTTAGCATAAGCTGCCAACAGTTACCTATCATAAGCGCTATATTTTCTTTCTGCCGGTGACAGCTTCCTAGAGAAAAAAGCAAGCGGTTGTAAGTGCTTGTTTACTATTTGCGATAATGATCCCCCAATTGCGAAATCCGATGCGTCGACTTGTAATATCAACTCTGCATCCGGCTTTGGGTGTGCCAAAAGAACCGCATCTGCAATCAATTTTTTGCAATGTTGAAACTCTTCATTTGCTTTATCTGACCAATCGAGCTTAGTCTTATCGTTTTTCTTGGCCCCTCTTAAATACGCAGTTAAATACACCTGATGCCGGGCTATTTGTGGCAAGAATCTACGAAAAAAAATCAAGAATCCCAAAAATCTTTGCAGTTCCTTAACATTTCTTGGCTGTGGGTACTTTAAAATTGGCTCGACCTTATCCGGCAGGGGCCTTGTGCCACTACTCGTAATTAAGTGTCCTAAGAAAGAAATCTCTGCGACCCCAAATATACATTTTGACACATTTATAGTTAGCCCATAATCGTTTAGTCTTTCCAAAACCGCTCTTACATGAGTTTTGTGTTTTTCCTCACTATTACTAAATATCAAAATATCATCCAAATAAACATAACAAAAATCAAGGTCACCGAGAATACTGTTCATAAATCTCTGGAATGTTTGAGCAGCTCCACACAAACCAAAATTTAAAAAAGGAAACTCGAAAAGTCCGAACGGAGTGCAAATAGCAGTTTTTTGTATGTGCTCTGGGTGCACAGTTATATGAAAATAAGCTCGCACTATATCAAGATTCGAAAAAATAGTACTACCGTAAAGTGCGTTAGAAAAGTCTTGTATGTGCGGTATGGGATATCGATCTGGTATAGTTTGAACATTTAACCTCCTATAGTCTCCAACTGGTCGAATACCCCCTAAAGCCTTTGAAACAACATGAAGGGGTGATGACCAAGGAGATTTTGATGGCCGGCAGATGCCTTGATTAACCATAAGCTGAAACTCCTTTTTCACTGCCTCATGTAATTCTGGATTAAGTCTCCTAGGTTTGATATGTACTGGCGGACCGGTATTTTCAATATAATGTACCGTATCATGTTTAACCGACTTTACCCCGGGGGCCAATTTCGTAAGTTCTGGAAATTCTGCTAGGATACGTTGATACATTGAATCGTTTGAAATAAGTTTTACTGAAAAATAGTTAGCTGATTTGTAAATTATACCTGCTTGCGTATAGTGACTGGTATTATCAATGAGTTTGCGTCGTTTGAGGTCTATTAAAAG
The DNA here is from genome assembly GCF_026930045.1 of Uloborus diversus. Classification (NCBI taxonomy): domain Eukaryota; kingdom Metazoa; phylum Arthropoda; class Arachnida; order Araneae; family Uloboridae; genus Uloborus; species Uloborus diversus. The sequence goes on along the minus strand of NC_072736.1, from coordinate 20,327,007 downwards.
ATCAAAATGTCTCAAAAAATCGGCCCCTATAATAGGAACAGGAACGTTAGCAATTACAAATTTCCAAGTGAAAACTCTCTTCAGTCCCAAATCTACGTTAATTGTTCTAGATCCGTAAGTGTAAATTTTTGAATTATTAGCAGCTACTAGTTGGAGGGGATCAGGTTTGCGGATTTTTCAATTACTTGGAGGGGGCAAGCAGGATACATCGCTACCAGAATCAATAAGAAACCTATAATTGTACTTTCTATCATAGACATGCAAACGAGGCGACTGATGTCGAAATACTTCGATCGGCAGCCGCTACTGCAAGTTTCCCTGCCTGCAACCAGCATAAGAACAGAGGGGTTGGCATTTTCGTGCCCTATTTCCAAATCGCGCGTAGTACAAACAATAATTCTCATCGCTGTTATAATTCTCCCGTGACCGAACACGCCGCCTGTAAGGAACTCCTTCAGCAGAAGGGTCTCGTTTCCCCCCCCATTAGTCAGTCCTTCCATCTGTTTTCTCAAAGCCGTGACCTCATTTCGTAGCTTACAAAAATCCTCCTCCGCGGTGACACTCTGTACCACACAAGTGGCTGCAGTCGATTGCCCGACACCAAAAATACCATTGTCCGATGAGGCAGCACGCACCTCTGCAATCCTATCTGCCCTTTCAGCCAACTTGTCCAACGTCTCTGAGCTAATTGCTAAAATAGAATGCATTTCCGACGGTAGTTTTTGAAGCCACAAGTTTTTTATAAAACTATCGGTAACATTTGCACCCCCCAATTCTCGCATCTTTCGCAGCAAATAAGATGGTCTGTTATCTCCTAATTGCAGGCCTGAGACCAATTGACGAATCTGTTCCCCCTCGGACTCGGAATATTCCGCTATTAACCGAGATTTTAATGCAGCGTATTTATCTGCTGCCGGCGGTGCGAACAAAATACCTGATACGACTGATAAAGTTTCTGGATCAATAGCCGCAACAATGTAGTTATATTTAGTTGTGTCATTCGTGATTTTCGCGAGTTCAAAATTACTTTCGACCGGAATAAACCACAACTTAATTCCAGTTTTCCATATTGGTGGAATCTTCACTGCTAAATGTGATATTTGCGTCGTCACGCCGACACTATTGTTGTCTTCAACACTCATGTTAACCAATTTGTGCGACCGAACTCTATCTTAACTAAATACAATTGAAAAAGGTTTTGGGGCCTGAGGAATATCCTACAACAACACAAAACAAACAGCACCAGAACTTAAAACAACATTTGCTTAACTCCTGCATTTCCTCTAATTGTACCAAACAGGTTGACCAATCACAGAGAATCGAACAAAAAAGAATCTCAACCGCATACGTACCTCTTTAAGAAAAATTCCAAATTTATATCATATCTCTCAATTAGCTTCTGTCCGGGTCACCAGTTTGTAGCACTCCGAATATAAAATAACAGTGTAAAAATAAAACATTTTATTCAAACATTCTAAATTGCTAAACACTGATAAAAGGTTAAAATTGAAACTTGTAAAATCTAAAAGCGAGTCACAGCTTCACAATTTCATCGCAGCTGATAACTATCACCTCTCGGCCAGAGGTCTCTTGGAAATCGTTTTTCACCCGTGTTTAAACTTGGGTTTGCCTTATTTTCCCCGTCGCCAACTGGCGGCCGAATGGTAGCAGTTCGCTGGACTTGGCTTCTTCTCGCTGCGTCCGGCGGTTGGTCGCTGCAAACTTTTTTATGTTAATTTTAAACTAAACTCTGTAAAGTATTGTACGTTGGTCCGCATTAAGAAAATAATTTCTAAAACAATTTTAGTTATAAATATTATCCAACGTTGAAACTAAGTTAAATTCCTTTGTGTTTAGCATGAAAAAAAAAAAAAAAAAGATTAAAGTTCAAAGTAACATAGGGTGGTTGGGGAAAGTGGGGCTCCCTTTTTTTCGTAACATATTGAAGTGCTTTTTTGATAATACTAAATTTTAATCATTGGAACTAGCGTATTTTTGCTACTGGAGTATCTTGAACTGAGGTAAAATTTCATTAGTTACGGCTATTTATCGTAAGTTTAGCAAGACTTAACTATTTTTTTCATGTTTCATGTTCCCAAAAGTATGTTTATAAAGTACTTGCTGAAATGTTTGCCTAATTATTGTAAAGTATATTATAATCCACCATGAGTAACTATTTATAATGGGGCCACTGAAAGTTGAGTTATCCTCTCCACCATTAGGATAGGAAAACATAACTCTAAAGTTTCTAGAAAAACTGTCTTGTCAGCATGACTAGAAGATCATACTGAGTTTAAAGATTAACAGAGAGGACCATCTCGTCTAATCCCCAATAGCATTTGAGTTTGAGATTGGGCTATGAGTTTGTTTTATCCATGAGGGAGTATTTGACGAAATACACACATTTATTTCAACCGTCCTGCTGCGACGTTCTTTGAAACAAAAAGATTCCTTTGGCAGCGAAACTCGTCTATTTTAGTTATAGCTTTTCTTTCCAGAATAAAACATGCCAATTAAACAACATTTGCCACACACTGAATCTAATTTTCAATAGAAAGCCGATCACTTTTCTTTCTACTATCAGTGGCAAAAATGTATATTATGGCATATTTATAAAACTATCAAACTCTTATCCGTCAGAACAAGTATGCATAAGACATACAATAATCCACTTATGACTGCAAGATGTTTTCTCCTTGTGCCTGCTACAATCACAAATAGTTTTTTTTTTTTTTTTTTTTGTCTCATGAGTAAAATTTATCAATCTTGAAAGTTAGGCTCAATAACAATTTGTTGAAGTACCCATAGCTGCCTTAGAGATATGAAATTATCATCCTTTCAACTCAATTAACAATTGAACACATAAATTCCTTGTCTCAGATTTTCATCAATCATCAGTGAAAGTAGCATATAACTGAAGAGAAAGAGTTTAGAAATCAGGCTTAAAACAAACATCAATAATTTTATGTGTTTCTTACATATATATGACAACTATTTGTGGTTAGGTTATGTTTTCTAGACGTTGATTTTATGCATCGATATCTTTTCAAATAAGTGATCTTCTCATCAACTGAATCCCCATTGATTGTCACCGTAGTACACATGATTTATTAAAGATGATATTTGTCAGAAACTACTTGAAACTTTTTTATGAAATTACTATTAATGTTTTGAACTGGATTTTCCTACAAAAAACGAGCTACAAATTTTAACCAGATTGAAAGATTTTTTTTTTCGTACAGAGCAAAGAAAGAAAAAAGAACCAACACTTATTTTGATGCATTTGTTGAAGTTATTATTATTAGTATTACTTGTGGGATATAAATTTTATCCCAATTTTTTTAAAATAAAATTCACATTATTCCAGTACATATATTCAAAATTGATATAAATGTTAGATGTACTTGCTTTTGCATCATTTAGTCGTTTATCTATATCTTTGAATTCTCGTAATTTCACATAAAACACAAAGAAATTACTATTGTTCCGAATTGTATTTTAAGCTTAGAAATCGAAAACCAATTTCGATTTTCTTCGAGCAAATAGTGCCAATAGTGCTCTATATTCTGAATTTTCCCTCATTTAAATTTTTGTGTCTATGTGAAGGGGAAAATAATCATTTTACAAAATGTCACTAAGATTAAAACTGATTTTGAAGACAAATTATTTAAAATACAACTTCAAAAGGAAGGAATTTTCTTTATGATACTTAAAATGTTATGGGGTAATAATTTCAGCAAAGCTCCTTAAAGAATGAGATTAAAAAATAAAATTCTTAATTATAAGGAAACTGAAACATTTTCATTTTTTAAAACTCGGTTATAAGTTAACTATGATGATTTTGAAAATTTTACTCATATTAAAATAATTGCCCTGTTACATAGATTGCAACAATATATAACTTTTATGTTTTGTTTAAATAGTTAATAAAATACAAGCCTTCAAAAATGCATTATTTAGCATTTATGAGAATGCTGTTAAATTTGACCAATTTTTAATCGCATATAACTATTGAAATAAAAAATATTAAGCCAAAATATTCGCAACTCCAACGAACTATAGGGGGCACTGAAGTCACTGTCTAATGGCGGAATTGAAAACTAAAACAAACGCACATGGTAACGAAGAAAATGCTAAAAGTGTTGTGATTTTTGTTCGTACGTATGATTTTTTCGCTTTATTCTTTTTAAATTAATTTTCTTGTGGATATTCTGGCCCACGTAGAAAGAAATGAGAATTCAAGAAGCATTACTAAACGTCAAAGATTAATGCAAACTACGTAGTTCGTAGTTCTAAGCAGCTATTTCCACGATGTTGAATTCGATATTTATCAATTCTTGATAAAACTAAATAATAATTGTGGCCTGACAAGAATAACAATTAATGCTAGAAAATTCAATGTGACATTACAAATTGTTATCGAAAGAATATAATACTTTTTTGCCTTGCTTGGCTAGCGCTTATTTTTTTTTTTTTTTTCCATTTGTAGCTGAGTTATTTCTCTCGAATTCCCGAATCGGTTCATTTAAAAATTTTCTGTTTCGATTTTTCTAATTTCTGAGTTACGATTTAATTGTGTCATGTTATGCAAATCATCAACAAAATTCTCACGGATATATGGTGGTAGTTTTCTTTTTAGTTGATTGACCATTATTTCCTTTCACTTATCGAATTCTGTAATCTTACTACCATTTTATTCCACTCATGATAAAAATTAAAAATGGTTTAACTAAAAACGCGAAATTTCGCCAAGGCTACTTTGCTCGCACTATACAAAAACTATAACCCTAAACAAATTTGGCGAAACCTTTCAGCTGAGAATAAAAGGAATAAAGTAAATTCTTTCTCGGTTTTTCATTTTGTTCTACGATAATATATTCAAGAAAATATTTTGCATACTGTACATTCCAACTAAATGCTGCCGTAAAATATGGTAAGTTTAATTAATTTAAGATTAAAAAAAACCCCATATTCTTACAAATTCATACAAAACAATAAATTTTTTTACCTTGTATAACGTTATCCAAGTTTGTTAATCCAGTATTTTCGCTTTCACCAATTATTAAGGAAATAATGAAAACTAACATTATTTTGAGAAGCTCGAAAATACTACTAAGGGACGAATTAATTTCTGTAGCTGAAAGCAAACTAAGACACATCGATTGCGTTAATAAATACTCAGAACAAACTGCCTGTGTTTACGTCAACAGACACACGTTGTTACGCAACGTGGCAATGTTTTAGTTCCATCGGCAGTTTTGTAAATCACCGCAAGGTAGCGTATTCGAGCGCTGGAAATCCGAATTTTAGATATTTTAATGCAGGCATAAAAGGAACCTGTATACCAATTTTTACAAAAATTTGTTACCATGCGGCTACCATTGTTTTGTGAATTTTGCTCATTTCGTATGAATGACATATCATCCTCAGTATTTATTCCAACGTTAGCTGCACTATGTCAATAAAAAGCATTCTTTCAAATTCAACAGTATTTTTGAATTTGTTCCATCAACTTCCAATATTAGATCTATCTTAATGATTTTCTTTCATGCATGTTAAGCTTACTCGCTTTTGACTCCCTTGGTTGGGCAAAGCAGGTTTTTCAAATGTTTGTAAAGTTTGATAAAATAAATATTGGGCTTGGAATAATACAAAAGTCACTTTTTATTTTTAAGTTCAAGAACCCTGTTAGGAAATAAAACTGAAATTGTTGTGATAAAATCCAAAAACGAGCGTTTTTTGAAAACCTACCCGCTTTGGACCAACTTCCCCTATATCTAAAATCGGTTAAATATGCGAACTTTACTCCATTGTTTAAAACAATTTAAAGAATTTTTTTAGTTTTTATTTAAACGTGTTAATTAAATATACTCCTGTTTGTGAAAACTGCAACATAAAGAACGAAACGTCATAGTTGAATGAAATTTAATACACAGTTGAGTGGTATTGGTACAAATAAGTGACTACAGTTTCAAACCAAACAAACAATAAAAAGAGATAGAAATTAGTATTTTGTGAGACCACCACGTGTCGCAATAACAGCTGCTACACAACTCGGCATGGAGTGAAACAAATTTTGAATATCTGCCTGCGGAAGAGTATGCTATATTGTTTGTATGCGCAACTAAAGTTCGTCAGTCGAAGCAACAGGAAAAGAATCACGAGCGAGACGCCGCCCAACGAAATCCCACACATGTTCAATTGGTGACATATCCGGGGAATATGCAGGCCAAGGAAGAAGCTGTACCTGCTGCGAATCAAGGTAGGATTTGACAGTCCTGGCGACATGCGGACGGGCATTATCCTGCTGGAATACATCCCCTGGCAATCCTTGCAGGAAAGAAATAGCTTGGGGCAGTAAAACTTCGTTTATGTATCGGGTACTGTTCAAATTGCCCCCAATTCGTATCAATTGTGATCGTCCATGATATACTATGGTACCACAGACCATAACTCAGGGTGTTCGTCCACTGTGGCGTTCGATAATGCACTCCGGAATGTGCCGTTCACCGGCATAGCGCCTACGGAATTCGGCCATCATGGTGCCACCAATTGAAATGGGATTCGTCAGAAAAGACGACCTGCTGCCAATCAGCACGCAAGCTCCTATGCACATTTGCCCATTGTAGCCGCTGGTGGAAATGGTTTTGCGTGAGAGGAATCCTGTATACAGGAATCCTTGCGCGCAGCCCACGCTGCAGCAGACGTCTCCTAATTGATGAAGCATATAATGAAACACCTGTAGATGTGGACCACTGTGCTGCCAATTGTCCAGAAGAAGCCGTGCGGTCCGTCAGCGCCATATGCACCAGGTATCTGTCATCGCGAGCTCACATCACATTTCGGGGGCCACTCCCGGATTTCCGAGCTGTCCGACCCTCGTCCGTCCACTGCTTCCGTACACGCATGATTGTGCTGCTGTTATGCTGCACTCGAGCGGTTACTGCACGATAAGAAAATTCAGCTTCACGAAGGCCGACGATTCTACCCCGTTCAAACTCTGAAATTTGATCAAATTTCGCTTTCTTTCGTCGAAGAGGCATAGTAGAGATTCAGTTAACGTTTACTCTAGCATATAACCACCGATAATCATACACGCCTCACTACAGCCGTCTATTTATATTCGGTTTAATCCGCCGTTTTGGAGGGCATACGCATGAATTACCGGTCTGCAATTCTAATCATTTGCATATCATGCCCTACTTTCCATTTCCTGCAATTTTCAGATCAATCGCGTAAGTCCTTCGTGGTGTTGCAATTTTCAAACAGGAGTGTAGTACGTCTGGAAAAAAGTCTCTCACAGAGATTTTTATACGAGTACAGTACGAGTACGAAACGAAAATCCATGGCTCCAAAAACGTACCACCCTCTATCTCCCAATCCCTATATCTTAGTGTTGTCAATACCAAAATTTAAAAATCTTTACACAGATACTAATAAGCAGAAAATAAAGAATCAATTGAAAAAGTCAAGTAATTTAATCAGTTATTTAATGACAGCTGTTTAAAGTTTGTGTCCGATATACAGGTTGCCAGGTCTGAAGGAGTTGAGAAAAATTCCCTAATTCAAAAAATACTAAAAGTCTATTAAAGCTAGAACTAAACTTATTTTTTCAACCTATAAACTAAAAAAACTGGGTACATATTTACCCCATGGAATTTTTTCTCTTAAAATCGTTTGCAAACTGCAATCTGATTCATACTACATTAGTTTTTTTTGTTTTTTCATGCCTAGGAAATTGGTGACGAGAAAATTTTATTTTATCAAAGTTTAGTTTGAGAATATGTGATTCGAATAGCTTATAGTTTTTTTTTTTAAACCTGGTTAAAAGTGCTGAAAATCCATTTTACCTGAAGTAAATGTATCCCAGTTTCTAGGGTTAAAGAGACAAAAACGTATAGTTACATCCATTGAGAAAAGAAAAAAAAATGGAGGGAGGGAAGACATTCATTTATAAAACCAAGAACCCGTAATAAAACAAAGCATTGGAAGTAGTCAGGTTTCTTTCGCTTGTTTCAGGTAAAACTTGACAACCATTCGTCGTTTTTGAGCCACGTGTCTTGGGCTCTGTGAGTCAGATTTTGCTAAGCAAATGATTGGACTTGCTCCCTGTATTTTCATTTCTGCACTAAGGTTACATCCCCATACGTAATTGTGGGAACACGTCGACAAATTCTAGAGATATAACCCCGATGTAGAACACCTTTAACCCATAAAACCGTAAGTTTCTCATAGCAGTAAACCCATTATATCGCCAGTGTTCTAAGTACACGCTATCCGAAACTGCAAGCAATACATTACTTTTATCTGCTTTTTCTTCTGTCAAAATAATAAATAAGCAAATAAAAAAAATGAAGAGCTAAAAAACTCTTGTATAGAGAATTTTAAAAAAATCCACAACACAATAAAAAAAAGCACAGAAAAACTTATTATTCTTGTTAATACGTTAACACCATGTTCTCGAAATTAAAGTAAAAATTAGCCCGTTAAATTAATGATTGGTTTCATCAACGATCGTAATAGCTTAGTGTGAAAAATGTTGTTAATTATAAGAGATAAAAATAACCAATTTTCTTTTACTGAATGCAAGACAATCAGAAGCTTAAACTATCTCTTTAATGAAAGTTCATAATATGCTCAATTATACTGTATATCTCGGGAAAATAATGGAGAAATAGCATTTGCGTTAATACACCATCCTAATTGCCTTCGATTTAAAGAATATATCGGTGAGCTTAATTTTGTTAAAAGAGGAAACTTTCATTTACGTTCTTAATCAACAATGGTTTATATTTTATTAATGAAAACAGTTGTTTGAAACAGCGATAGAGGCATTGAGAAGCAAAGGGATGTAAGTGGACATTTTCAAGATTGAACTAAAATGAGTTTAAAGATAGCCTTCTAGGTAGTCTTTCATTACATTTTTTTCATAAATCATGCTGTACGGCAGCACCTACCAGGACTACTAACTATATAATTTACCCCAAGACAGAGGAGAGGTTCCTCTACTATTTGTACTGGTTATCTCCATTTTTTTTCTTTTGTGTCATTTACATTCCTTTGCTTCTCACTGCCTCAATCGGTATACGTATTTAGTAAACTCAGAGACTAATAGTTCTATGTTCACAAATATCTGATTTTCATTACACAATTTTCATGGTTTCGCTACCATTCCAAAGCTGTATGTGTTAAAGTAAAAAGACCTCATTAATAGTTACTTAGCCGCAGTATACTTTTATAAGTGCTCATTTTATTATTTGGTGAACAGTTTATCGTTCTTTAGTTACTTTTAATTATATTTTTAGGCCTTAAAAAGAATATTAATTTTTCCCCAATCCACTTAAGTTGGATCTTAGACTAATAGGTCGAATTAAATTTAAATTAAAAATGAGTTTATTTAAAGGGATTTTCAAAGGAGTGCTGCTTACATATTTAACACTTATTTGCTTAAATATTATATCAATGTAAAGCAAAAACTATTATTTTACATTGGTCTGAAAAACGTTTTTTTGATTCAAAATGCAATAGAACTGTTTTCAAATAGATGCTCGACTCAATTCTTGGATTCTTTTCAAATTCTTTGAATTTTGAATTTGTTTCTCTTTCACCCTTCATTCGAATCAGGAAACTAAATGTTTCGGAAATAGGACAAACAGGCACACATTAAGAACAGTAAGAATAATACAATTGTGAGAACAAAAATTTTACCCACCGATGAACAATTTGCATTCATTTCAAAGTTAGATAACTTCAATGAAAATAAATGCATTATGATTACTATTTTCGAATTCATATTTTAGGGTATATAAAAATCGCACATTTTTTTAAAAAAATTTAACTCAAAATTACCAACTTATACAAGCAGCATGTGTTCAAATTGATCACAAACACATCAATATCAATTATAATTTTGAACGAAATTGGCAACATGTAGGGAGACGTTTACAATGGATTAAAAATAATAAATATTACCTTTTTTAATTCTTCATTTTGACATTTTGACAACTAGTTATAACAATAAGAATATTAGATATCAAAAGGAAATAACAAATATTATATTTTCAGTCAATAAGATTTAATGCTGAATTCAGTAATTAAAAACTTTAGTTCCAAGCATAAAAGAGAAGATTACTGCAAACACGCTTTTTGGCGTTAAAAAGGCTGATTTTTCAATGCAAAAAATGTGTTTGCGGATAAGAAATCTTTTGTCGGGTGGCTTTTCATCCATTAGCTTACTGTTCTGCATTAAAAAACACGTTCCTTGTAACGCCGAAAAATGTGACTGTAATCTGGAATTTTGTGCAACTAAGCATTGTTATTTCTTATTTTACTTATTAAGTAGGTAGTTAGTTTTTCAACATTTTTTGGTAAGTGTTTGGATCTAGCTAATTTTATAACACTAGCTATATCTTTACTTACGCTGAAAAAAATAATAAATTTCTTTCTATTTGGTTGAGATGCTCATTTGAAAACTAAAAAATGTTTATAAACATTTTAAGCAAAAATAAAATGCAAACAAAAAAAAAAAAAAAAACTGTTATGAGTGTTATTGTGTACACTTTTAAATTCACTCTAAAATTTATAAGCAAATGTTTTAAGTAACCATGTTTCTGTGGGAACATTTTTACATATCTAGACAGAATGCTTAATATATAAATTATGTAAACTTCATTCTATTAACTATCTTCCCTGAAATTCATTAATGCACTAAAGTTCATGGTGATTTTCCGCAAAAAAAAATTAAAAATGATCAGCACGTATTTTAGTGTATTATTGTATTTTATTTTAAGTCAAAAAAAAAGAAAAGAAATGTTGGTGAAACAATGTTTAGTGATTAAAACCAAAAGCAAAAATAGAGGAGGAGGAGAGAACTAGCTGGTTGTCAAATGCGTCTTATACGGTTATATAAAACGACTTATATATATATATATATATATATATATATATATATATATATATATATATATATATATATATATATATATATATATATATATATATATACATATATATATACATATATTAAAGAGGATAATATTACAATACCATAAAACAGAAGCTCAAAGATGCTCAAAGCAGCAAAACAAATAAACCAAGTTAATATAAACATCAATAGAACAATAAACAGACAAGGTTACATCACAGATAAATGACAGAGATGAAGCCAGTACTCTTCGGCAGTGGAAGTTTCATCCTATGGTTTTAAGACCAAAAATTTCATACTAAAACAAGGAATAGGATGTGCAGTTCAAAAAAAGTCAACATTCAGGATTTCATTGGGCATAAGCACCACACACATTTTAGGTCTTTGCTCTAAAAATCTGCATTCATTTTTTACATGTGGTGTTTTTACCCAATGTAATCCTCGTAATCCTGAATGCTGACTTTTTCGGAACTGGACATCTCATTCTTAGTTTTAGTGTTAAATTTTGGGTATTTCGACCATAGGATGAAGTTTCCACTGCTGAAGAATACTGGCTTCATCTCTGTCATTTACCTTGTGCGTTACCTTGTCAGTTTATTGTTCTATTGATGTTTATATATATATATATATATATATATATATATATATATATATATATATATATATATATATATATATATATATATATATATATATATATATATATGTATATATATATATATATATATATGTATATATATATATATATATATATATATATATATATATATATATATATATATATATATATATATATATATATATATATATATATATATATATATATATATATATATATATATATATATATATATATATATATATATATATATATGTGTGTGTGTGTGTGTGTGTGTGTGTGTTAAAAAAGTGTGTAATATGTTATTAATCTGACACTTTAACAGACACGATCAGTTATTCAATAAAATAACTAGGTATTCTATAAACTAACGTATTTCCAACTTTAACTGTTTCCATATTTATTGTTTTTAACTCTTATATGTTTAGGCTTCACTAGCAGAACTCGACGCATTGAACAATGTGAAACATCTTAAAACAGAAAGATTGTTACTTCAAAAAAATGAACCATGGTTCTTGCTAGTATCTCAAACTTTCTTTTTAAGTAAAAGAGAAATTTAGCTTATTTATGTTAGGTAATTAAATACTTGTTGCAAATGATATCTTTATTCTTACTGTTTTAAGCCTAAATTTTAAGAAAGTGGGAGAAAATGTTGAAGCGTAATTGAAAGATAGAATTGACTGAGGTGGCGTTGTATTTCATGTATCCTAAGTGAAAAAAATGAAGTTAAGACTGTTCATTCTACATTAAAGAAAAATACTATTATAGTTCAGTTCGAAAGATGCTTTCTTCTGTACTTTTTCGCTATTTTATATTTTTAATGATAAATTTTAGTTAAATATATTCCTTAAAGGGTAATATTAAGAATCCGTTAAAAACAATAAATTACGTAATAAATTTTATGTTTTTTCTCACTACTATTTATCTTTATGTAAAAATGAGATGCTTGAGATATTCTAAATAATGCGTTTAAATTTTAAAACAAATTACATAGAACATATTATTTTAATTCTGAGCCGATGCAAATTACAATCTATGGTGTTCATTAAAAAGTGATTTTGGCATGCTGGAAGCTAAGCTTCTTTAGTTCTTGAGAGTCTTTTAGTTTCGATATTTCTTGATAATAAGTGCTTAACAAAGGAATGGTTAAACTGTATCTCCTGTTTCTGTATGGACACAAGTTTTTTTTTTTTTCAGTGGTAGCCATGAGCGAAAAAAATTACAAATAATGCACCAAAAAGTGTCAGAAGAAATATTTTTTAAACGTTAATGGGTGGCTTACCACTCTGATTCGTCTTTCTTCACGACTTAAGAACACTGATGCTGACTATTATACGTAATAAACAAAATTGTAGAAATCCGTTATTAATTTCTGTTAACAAGCTTACACACATGTTTAGTACTATAAACACGTTTTTTTCTTACACAACACTATAACATTAAAAAGATTTAATCTATATTTATTTTTGTAATTCTCTGATCAGTTTATTGAAATCAATTGGCAACATTAATAACTTTTTAAATGTGCGCAAAGTTAGGAATTTTTCTCTATTAGGTATTCTTACAGTGTTCTCTCGATGCGAAGGGCCAGACAACGGAACATCTTTTTTCAGCAGTTAACTGACACCGAAGCGATTCTCGAGAGAGTTTTTAAATGCGGGAAGGGAAGTTGTATGTTTTTTATTGCAAAATAATAGGACATTGCTAAATTATGTGACTTGCATGCGATTGTTGCCTGATTACGACATCAGATGATTTTGGTAGAATTTGAGAGCGAAGAAGTTTCTTTACTTTCAGTTCAGGTGGTACGTGGGAGTTTCTTAACATGCATGTTTTTGTTTTTAATGAAAATGTTAAAATTCACCCCTTCAGTCGGAACTATGAAATACTTGACCAAAAAAGTCTATATCTAGTGCACAGTGTCCAATGGTAAAGGGTACTATATACACAGAATTTGAAATTTGTTGGAGAAAAATATGGCACGTTGTGGCACGTCCAATATTAGGGTTTTAATTTTTTGCAATTCATATTTCTTAAAATAAAATATGATAAAAAACCAAACAAATCTCATTATAAACATTAAAAAACTGTTAATTGATTCGCAGCTGTTTAAAGAGTATGTCCGCTATACCGGCCGCTATGTCTCAAGGGGTTCTGCAGCAACGAAATGCGCTTGCGTTCTTGAACAGTAATGAAATTTAATCTTTAAAATTCCGCATATACGGGTACACTAAACAAGAGTGAACTGAGGGTAACAACGATAATTAGCAGTAAAAAATGCCCATATACAGTGAAACCTGTGTATAACGATACTGTCTATAACGATAACCTGTCTATAACGATATTTTTTTGTTGGCCCCAGTAAAATATCAGCATGAATAATCACACTGTCTATAACGATAACCTCTATAATATCGTCTATTACGATATTTTTTTAGGTCCCAACAGTATCGTTGTAGACAGGTTTTACTGTACCTAGAAAGACTTAAGGGACCAGTGTGGTCCACTGCATGTTTTTAGGAATAATTATTTTTTAAAACTTTCTTGAGTGAGTCCGCCTGCCCGATGTATCTTATTTTATGACTAAATGAAAATTCAGTTTATAATTTTTTTCAGTGTTTCTATATTTATATGCAAAAGGTAGAATTAGTTTTTCTTTCGAGAGAAATGGCGACTGTTTGGCTGGTAAGTCATCATTATTTGTGGCATTTTAATTCCAACTATCTGAAAAAGGAGTAAATTACAAGTGAACTACAGCAAAGAGCTTTTTTTTATGTTGCTAAAATTCAGAGACAGGAAAAATTTATCTTTTTTTAAATTGTGAAATAGCTTGGGGGCTACTATGGCCCATTCCATCTTTCATGGTCTAAGGATTAATACTCACAGTACTATGCATTGAAAGACTGGATTATTAACAAAGCACGCAAAAGAGCAAAAATGTAATAAAAAAAGTTTGACAGTTTCATTAACTTCCAGTAGATATAATTTCATATTGAACAGTAAACTACTTTAAAAGCACACCGTTCCTTTCGTGTTTCTAGTGTTAAATATAATAAAACATACTCCTTTGTCTAGTAGTTGCCGAGGATCAATTAATGTCGTACGATACAAAGTCACACTTGAAAACAGAAGTATACTAATACCATTGAAACCTACAAAATATTTATCTTTCAAGCAAAATAAATTATTAATAATTTCAAAAGTTTTATTCACAGAAGAAAAAACGAAAATTCCCTACATCAATCGAATAAAATTTGAGCATAAAGATCGGTTAAAACAAAATGTATATTATATTTTTTAATAAGCACATTAAAGACTTTTCCAAAGCTTCCCATGCAGAACGAATGGTATATTTAATAAGTATACCTAGTTAAATGCAGAGCAAGAAAAAGTGAAATAAAAATTGTCCATTAAAATGCCTAACACTTTTGAAAAAAATTCCGATTATTTTATTTCAAGTACACCCACCAAATGATGACTTTGAGCATATGTATTGGATACATTAAAAAACATAACTACTTTGAACAGATACTAGATTTTCTGTAGAAATGTATATATTTTAAATATATATTTTAATATATATATTTTAAATTGATAATGCATTTATTTGTGAGGAATATTTTTTAGGAAGAGTTACATATAAGAGTAAAAAGTTAAATTCCTCATCATATTTTTTCTCAATTTTCGTCCTTGCATAAAAAATGTTGTTAAACCTTTCACCTTGGTTATTTCCACATTACTCAGTTTCTTTTTTTAAAATTTATTTATCTATTTATTTGTTTATTTATTTATTTTTTTTTGCCATTGTTGCCTTTTTAATGCTTTAATACAAACAGTGGAAAAAAATCCCGCTAATAACATAGCTATTTTTCTTATCAGTTTTTCGTTGAGAGATGTAGACTACAAATAACATGAAATGTGCAGTCAAAAGAAGTTACTTGATATGTACGACCAGCTGTCCACGTAGCAATAGTATCAATCACGAAAGAAAGGACTTTAATGACCCTGGTCGTTTTTACAAACTACGTTACTATTTAGGAGAAATAAGGTGCTTCTTATAAATAGAATAGTTTAGGAGACCGACGATATAATCCTGTGGTGAAATTACGTGTCTAAAACTGTGAATCATTTTTTTCTGATGTTTAGTATAATACAAATATGTATTAGTTACAAAGTTTATTATTCACCAAATTTGAGGACAATTTGATTTAAAATTGCCATTTGATGTGCTTTTGATGCTACAAGAACGAATAGTAAAAAATATATTAAATACACGTAAGAACTGTAAAAATCAAATACTACAGGGGCAATGCGTAAGTAAAAAAGTTTTCAAGTAAGCTGCGTAAAATACATTAGTAGGTAAGTATGCAGTTTAAATAAATTATTGGTATCGACTTTGCTTCGCGCATGACTTATAGGTTCCTTAATTTAAGTTAGGCAAATAATGGAAAGTCCGTCCAAATCTAGATGGGAGAAACTGACAGAATATATTTCAAAATGCATGAGATCCGTTGAGAGATTTGTTGACTTCCTTTTGAATTTTCAGGGACCATATCCCAAGGAACGTTCAATTCAAATTTCCTTGGGATGTACTGCACATCTAGCACTTATTTACGATGAAAACGTTTTTTTCTTCATATTATTTTTATTTAAAATGGTCCCTCTTTGTTCAAAGGGAGAGTAGGAAGGGACGAACCACTCGGTGGGGGGGGGGGGAGGCCCACTTGGAATAATGCATGAAATAAATGTTCTTTTTTTTTCCCATAGTCAGGTATGGTTTGAAATGCAAGAGGATTATACCCATTTCTTAAAGAAAAATATATAACTAAACTTTCACACGTCATTGGAAATACACTTACAGTGCTTGGGAAATTATGGGACTCCCTTGAACTACAATCACGATTCCTTGTTTTAACAGCAGCTTTACAATCGATCTGATTGCTTTTTTTAATCAAAGGACCTACATTACTATTGTGTAAAAATAAGGTTCTTCTAATTACTACAATAGTTTAGCTGACAGGCGATAAAATCTTGTCGTAAAATTACGTGTCTCAAACAATAAATCAGTTTGAGACGCGATTTGTTTATCGTCATTGCATTTCGTTTACAAGTTTTGAGTTACTCTTTTATTAGTTGCTTATTGTTTAACTGTTTACATCAACTTTCATTCAATACTCAAATAAAATTCTGATTTTTGAAAAATGCTCTTTATTTAAAATTATTCGTTTTGCTGCGGATTACCAGAACTATCCGGATTTTATGTGCTTCAAAACGTTTTAATCCGAATAAAAGAGGCGTACTTGGAAAAACGTCAACTTCTTGAATCCCTAAATTAAAACAAAGTTAACCATTAAAAAAAATGAGAATCTTCTGAAATATTCCGATTTTTTATTCTTAAAAACGCTTTTGATCCTAGTTAGGAGGGAACGATAATGGGAAACGAGGATGTAATGTACTTATAATAAATTCTAACCCTTAATCCCTTAATTAAAAAAAATGTTAAATTAACTTTTTAAAAAAATTGAGAGGAAATTTCTCGTTTTACTCCAGATTATCCAAAACGTCCGGATTTTCGATTCTTAAAAAAAAAATTTGATCCCAAATAGTCTGGATAAAAGGAGATGCAATGTACGAACAATAAATTCAAATTTTTAAATACCTGAATTAAAAAAAAACTTACCTTGAATAAAATACAGTGGGAAGAAATAGCAAAGATTGATATATTTTGTTCCTATAAGCAAATCACTTTAACTGAAAGTATTTCTCTCAAAGCATTTATAAATGTTTCACTTTTTACTTCAGTTATCAATCCAAAATACGCTTTGAAATTATTTCAACTGCTGTAAAACAGAAGTTACTCAGTAGAAATGCTCTTTATTTCTATTATTTCCTAACAGCTACTTCCATATCCATCTGAAAGATATTTCGCTTTATGTCAAATGGATTTATTCGAAAAGAAAAGTAATTTCACGTGAATGCAACACATCAGAAGAAAATTTTAGTCGAGTATGTTCGGTTTTAGCTGAAAACGTTTCAATTAACTGAAGTATGTAAGACTATAACTTTTTAATCTAATTTAAAGAAATAAAAAATGTATAACCATAAAGTCGTCGTCCCCCTGTTTTTTTCTACTAAAAATTTATGCAGACTTGAGTTTTTCGACGTAAATATGATTGTTTTGCACCAGGATAAGTTTTTCCTCTAAAATCTTAAGAAAAGGTAAAATTTCTCAGAAATACTATTAAAAAGTGCAAGTATTTTCTACTGCATATAATATTTTCAAGTTTTATATGGAAGTAATATTTGCCAATATTAAGGAAATTCCTTTATTTTTCTTTAAATGAAAATGTCAATCTGTAGGCCAAGACTTCAAAATCAATATCGATGTTATATGTATCATTTTATAATTTTAATAGTAGTTTTTCAAAGATGCAGAAAACTGGTTAAAAAGTTGCCAGTGTATTGGGAAAAGATAATATATATATATATATATATATATATATATATATATATATATATATATATATATATGTGTGTGTGTGTGTGTGTGTGTGTGTGTGTGTCTTTTTTGAGCAATCACGACTGCTTATTGTTCTCACTTGACTGTTTTGGTGTGCTATCATTTTATTTTCCCGCCAGCACCCTCTGCTCTGCAGCATCACCGTCGACCGGCTCACAGTGTGGCATAGTGGGCAAAAATCCACCGAACTCGCTGGTTATGAGCTAGGATCTTCTATTATGGCTCAAAATGCGGCAAAATTCTTCGACTATTTCGTAGTGGTGCTACAATTTTGAATTTCTTAACCTCCTAAGCCCCGCAGAGCTCAGAATGGAGTCAAGTCGCGATTTTGAAAACTAAAAAGTATGACCATATTTTTTCCCTGATAGGTGGCTCAATGCTTAGTATAAATCGAGGAATTGGATGATAAAACACAACTTTTGATCGCTGCCGGGTGTTTAGAAATGCTTTTTTCCACTGTATAAGTCATTAAAAACATGATTTTTCAGGTTTTTTCCGTTGAAAAAATTGGTTTTAACGGTCCTCACACATCTCCCGCGCAAGAACAAATATATATTTTGATTCTAAACTACAACTTTTCAATCATTTCCCAAAGTTAAAAAGGTAAAAACCTCCCTGAAACACCGAAAAATCGCTCTAAGTCCGAATTTCAGCTCGAGATCCTACTATTGTCCACGAGAATACATCTGCAATAGCGGCAAACAGCTTATTTTATACGTATACATTTATATGGTTACATTTCGAGAATAAATCGTCTGCGTTCGAATAAAGACCTTTACATTTAAAATTTCCTAATGTTTTTGATGTTTTTAAGAAAATTTAATGTATTAAAGTAACAGTTGAGCAAATGTGTAGACGCAAAATTAGTATGTTTGTCTGTTTCCTCGAAATAATCGTAATATTCGAATTGTAACAAGGCATGTTCACTATTTTACATAAGTGTTTTTGGTTGAATTTTAACTTAAAATGTAAAAACACGTTAAAATTTTAACGGTTTTAAACTAAATAATTGATGCTCAGATGGACCCTTTTAGCCCCAGTGTTGTTTCTAGCAACATCATTTATAGGTTAAATTACAGCTAAATTAAAGGTAGGACTGAAAGAATTAATGAAATTATGATTTTACTTCACTCTAATTTAAGAACGAATATTTACAAATATATGTCCATTAGCTTTCACTTTAGAAGTATGAAAAACAGTAAAGACATCTTTTTTTACTTTATTATAAAGTTTTATTGAATTTATATTAAAATTTATGTTGTTTTGTTGGTCTTGCACGTAGAAACTAATTTCAAAAAATGTAATTCACATAATTTGTTTAAATACTTATTTATGTAACAGAGGATAAAGTTTTCTATTTTGTATACTTATGTAAAAGAGTGAACATACCTCTTACAATTCAGATATTACGATTATTCCGAGGAAACAGACAAACATACTAATTTTGCGTCTACACGTTTGCTCAACTGTTACTTTATTATATTAAATTTTCTTAAAAACATCAAAAGCAGTAGGAAATTCTAAATGTAAAGGTCTTTATTCGAACGCAGACGATTTATTCTCAAAATGTAAACACATAAATGTATACGTATAAAACAAGCTGTTTGACGCTATTGCATAGATGTATTCTCGCGAACAATAGTAGGATCTCGAGCTGAAATTCGGACTTTGAGCGATTTTTTCGGTGTTTCAGGGAGGTTTTTACCTTTTTAACTTTGGGAAATGATTAAAAAGTTGTAGTTTAGAATCAAATATATATTTGTTCTTGCGCGGGGAGATGTGTGAGAACCGTTAAAAACCAATTTTTGCAACGGAAAAACCTGAAAAATCATGTTTTTAATGACTTATACGGTGGAAAAAAGCATTTCTAAACACCCGGCAGCGATCAAAAGTTGTGTTTTATCATCCAATTCCTCGATTTATACTAAGCATTGAGCCACCTATCAGGGAAAAAATATGGTCATACTTTTTAGTTTTCAAAATCGCGACTTGACTCCACTCTGAGCTCTGCGGGGCTTAGGGAGTTAAGAAATTCAAAATTGTAGCACCACTACGAAATAGTCGAAGAATTTTGCCGCATTTTGAGCCATAATAGAAGATCCTAGCTCAAAACCCGCGAGTTCGGTGGATTTTTGCCCACTATGCCACACTGTGCGGCTCCTCACGATGCTGCTTCTCTAGCGAAAGCCATCTCCAGGTTGCCTCAATATTCTACACTTACACGCATACATACATGCATACACACACACACACACAAACACATACACACACATACGCCTACAAACACACATACACACACACAACTACCCACACACTCATGCCTGCACACAGACACAAACACATATGCCTACACACACATACACATTCCCCCCCTACCACAAACACTCATACACACAACTACCCACACACTCATACCTGCACACAGACACAAAAACACACGCCTACATACACACACACTTGTGATTGCGAAAACATAATTTGAATTCCAGATGTCGAAATTCAAATTAATTTTTTAATTTTTATCTCAATTTTTGTTTTACTTGTTCTTTTAAAAATACTTTTCATGATAGGCGCACATTCAAAAGTGGCATTATCTTCCGCTAGAACAAATATTCTGCTGAAACAACAGAACTATTTAATCAATAGTTTTGTCGCTTCATGAAGTGAATATGCTTTTACAAAAAATAAATAAGTAAATAATAGTTAAAGCTAATTTTGACAAGTTAACAAAAAAGTTGAAATTCTTTATCTGCTCTTCGGCTTTAGTCATTTATTAATTCAAACTCAAAACACCTGAATTCAAATTTGATTCAGATGTTGTCAGGGTTTTGGGAACAATTTCAATAAATAACATCCTTTTTTATAGCTATCAGACTCAACTGTATATTGTTTGACATCAACTGTTTCAAAAATATTGAGATAGTTGTATTTTGGTAATGAACACCTTGAAAAACACAAATTTCTCCTTCTAGCATTCTTCTTTGTAGGGGTTGGATGCTTTAAAATCTGTGAATTCCAATATCTACTTACTTAAAGCAAAAAAAGTGTCGCTTATGTGCCATTTGTTTCCAATCCTGGATTTATTTGCGTATACACATGCTAAACGCTTTGAAACATATCTTTCAACGATTGGTTCATGGTGCACATAGCTATACCTAACACATATATGTTTTTTACAATTAGTTTAGAATTCTCGTATGACTTTCATATTGAATTTATGGTAAGTAAAAATTAATTGAACTATTGCTACAGTTGAAACTAAGAGACTAAGAGACTAAAAAGGCACTATTAAGTTCATGCAAGCGATGTCAATGCGCATATAATTTTTCTGAACAAACGGAGGTTAAAGTATCAAAAATAGAAGTCGTGTGCTTTTTCAAATACAATGAGCTGATGTGTTCAACACATGACTTCTTTTACTCCAATTTAATGTCATTTCCCCATTACTGGCAATTTTAATGTGATTCAATAGTTTGCTCTCTAAATATCACTAACAGTGGCCAAATTGAAATCAGATTTTTTTTTTTAAAAAATCGTCAAATTTGTCGCAAAATTGGCGACAAAACGGCGAACAAAAGACTGGCGATATATCGCCAAGTGTCCGTCAAATTATAACACCACTTTTGTTTGCATCGAAATTAACAATGATTTTCCCCAAAAAAGTGGCAAAAGACCCCTTTCGAAACACCCGAATGCAACCAAAAGGGAAGGTGCACAACTAGATCCTACTAGGAGTCTACGTACCAAATTTCAACTCTCTAGGACGTACTGTTCCTGAGTTATGCGACATACACACATACGTACATACAGCCGTCGCGAGAAAACTCGTTGTAATTAACTCGGGAATCGTCAAAATAAATATTTCGCTTGTCTATACGTTCTTAGGCATTTTTCCACGTGTGTTTGAGTCAAAAAAAAAAAAAAAATCAACATTCATTCAGAGGTGAGTAAAAAGGAAATTAAAGTCGATTTTTGAGTGAAAATTTTTGTCGCAAATACAATACTTCCTTTTTTGTAAAAGGAAGTAAAAGTAAGGATACGCAGAATAGAAGTGATATAGTGTTGACTTAAAACCTATGGCTACATTAGTTTAGGTACTACCTGACAACTTTGTAAAATGGACAACCTGTTATTAACACGACTATTTTAAATTTTTGAACAGAAACAAATAAACACTGTTCAGAAGTAAAGAGAAATATTTAGGAGTTGAAATTTTAATTCATCGCATTATCAAAAAGACCTTAATTTTCGCACAAATGGTCAATTCGTTTGAAAATTGATGTCCTTTATTAACAATTAAAATTGCAGTGTGTGTGTACTAATAACATATATTTTATATCACACAAACACGCATGTATATATATATATATATATATATATATATATATATATATAAAGCAAAAAATCTTTAAGATAAAGGTTTGCAAGTTGTTAAGAGTCTCTATAAAATGTTTTATTTTGATGTATTGCCACAGAAAGCATTATACAGATTTTCCGTATATTCATAGGAACTCAACGCTAAAAGCAATTTCATTTGTGTAAGGGTTTTATTTCTTTATTTTTTGGAAAATAAGTACACCGAATATGCTACTGAAATTTTCAAGAAAAAAAACAAAAAGAATTTATAAAAAGCCATTTTTCCAGGAAGGAATATAAAATAGCCCATTATTTAGCGTGTTTTTGACGGCATAAGCATTTTATAAACTCATCTTTATTTTTTCGCACTGCACGTAAAAAAGTAAGATTGCGATGCGTAAAGATATTTTTTTCCCGAAACATATGTAATTTTCTCTTCTTTTTCGGACGGAATTGATGTATGAAATGTGTTTTATGTCACTATACTAATCAATTCATCAGAATCTGTTTATCTCCAAAACTCCTTCAATCTTGTAAAATTCAATGTATATGGAAGTCCTGTTACACGTATTTTGTCTTTTAAAAGGGTATTTTTCAAACTAATATTTCAGAAACAAACATTAGTTAATGGACCTTGGAGTTTTAGAAAACACAGTTTGTATGTATATAACTCAGATGCGTTTTATTGGTGTATACTTTATGTTAAAGTTTATTTGGACTGTTTATTTCTTTCTTCAACTAAATATAGTAAACGCGTTGCAATAGTAAGTGTCATAGTATATGTATGAAAGTTTTATTTTTAAAACTTGTTTCTCTTTTTGACTTCCTTTTATAAAAAAGGAAGTATTGTATTCGCGAAAAAAATTTCACTCAAAAATCGGACTTAATTTCCATTTTGCTCACCCTTGAATGAATGTTGAGATTATTTTTCAACACGACCACACGTGGATATATGCCTAGGAACGTACAGATACCCGAAATATCCATTTCGACGATCTTCGAGATAATTACAAGGAGTTTTCCCGTGACGTCGGAATGTACGTATGTATGTGCGTATGTGTGTATGTATGTCGCATAACGCAATAATAGAATGTCCTAAAAAGTTGAAATTTGGTACGTAGACTCCTAGTCGGGTCTAGTTGTGCACCTATCCTTTTGGTTGCATTCGGATGTCTCTAAAGGGGTCTTTTGCCCCTTTTTGGGGGGAAATCATTGTTTATTTTGATGTAAACTCAAGTGGTGTTATAATTTGGCGGACACATGGCGATATATCTTTTGGTCGCCAAGTTTTGTCGCCAACTCGAGTTTTTTGGCCGATTTTTTTTTCCAACCTTATCCTCACATAGATAATAGCGAATTCACTAAACAAGTAACACTCCTGAGGTCTTCAACTCCCGCCAGTAAATTAGTTGTTATTCAGTAAATAAGTTGATATAATAATATTTTTTGAAAATGCTTGACATGCAGGGAAATGCTATATTTTGACAAGGCTGAACTGGATCCCACAACTGTTTTACTGGTAAGACTGTCATTCTAGGAGAGTAAAGAGAAGAAAAAGTGGTCGGCAATGAACGCTGTCTGCTGGAGTTTAGGGTTAATCCACTGGAGTTAGACCTGAAATTTTTACTATCACAATATCACCAAGCAGGCAGTTTTTTTGTTCAAATGTATAAGCAATTTTTACCCTTCATACCTTGACGGGCGATTTTCTAGTTTAATAATATGTTTTGAAACTGCTTAATTTTACAGTACGACGAACTAAAAACAAGAAAAATATTGTTATCGTTATTTATTTATTTATCTTTTTAAGTTTTTCTTTTCATCCTAGATTTAGACAAATAAGTTCTAACTGATAAGTTCATGTTTTTTCGCAACGTGAAATTGTAACGAAACCCGTACTGTAACTGAAAGGAATCATACGCATGCGTGTTTAAGAGTTGGCGGTTTTTTCGCGCAAGTCACTGACTCTAGTACAATATACGCTAGAGTTATATACGATGGACTAAATTGCTCAAATCGTAAAATTAATCAATCATAAGTAGCTTTTCTATTTTTAAAGTAACTTTTAAGTTTAACATAGTTAATTAAATTACGTATGAGCATATTAATGTTTGTTATGAGACTCATTGTTTTTTACAATTTTAGTTTTTGCACTATTTATAAGCACGGATTTTTTTTTCATAAATAGAAATGTGTTCTGAATTTTTAAAATGATTAAAACTTGAAGGTCATAATGATTTTCGTCAGTGTCAAATGACAAGATTAAAAGTAAAGAGATGCATTTTGTTTAAAATAAGCTTAAATATATAGTAGTGTTTTGGCTTCATGAAGAACGTTTTTGAGATAAGTTAAAAAACAAAGAAATAGGGAGATAAACTTAGTACAGTTAGTGTTCGAGGTTTGACTACAAGCGATACTAGTTTTGATAATTGTGAGTATACAGTGCTGGCCAAATTATTAGACTAAGACTTTTAAAAGCAAATTCTTTATTAATTACTTAACTATAGACACATTAACGAACTGTGAAATAATTATCTAATATTTAGTATGCATTCCCCTTGTTCTTGATGAGCATTTTAAGTCTTTTTTTGGCATACTTTTCACAAGGTTTACACCATTTCTTAACTTTTTAAAGAAGGAGGTACAAAATTGCTTATACTCACTATTATATATACTCAAATACAAATACTCACTAATTACCTAAAACTAACTTTAAATATAACAGAACTCACTAATAAAACAACTAGTGAACTGTTTAAGCTGATTGTGGTTATGTTCCTGGTAGGTAGATAAACAAAGAACATAAACAAAGCAGACAGTGCTGCCACCTGCAAATATTAAACTATGCTAAAATAACGTAATAATAAGTGTACAGTATGTACTGTACTTTAATAGTAAAATAAATTGTATTTTAGTACAAATAGTGTACAAAAAAACAAAAAAAAAACTATTTAGTCTAATAATTTGGGCACCACTGTAAAATATCAGTAATACCATAAATTGTACTTATATCAAATAATTGTTTTGACAAAGCATATGGCAACAGATTAGTATTATATAGCATATTCAAACACTGTGCTTTTCTTCATTTCTTCTTCTTCATTTTTTTAGATCTTTATAACATCATTGGGAATTTATCACAGAATGTTTGACTTATCAGTAAAATATATGTACTGTACTGTTTATGATCCATCGTTTCCCACCGAAACTGATGCAATGTCGTCTCAACCGGTTTGTCCATGTGGGTGCATTGGCACCTTTGGACAACATACCAGGCTTTTTTGCCTTAACGGCATGTCTAAGGTTCTGTAAAGTAGCTTGATAACAGAAGACACTGATGGTAATTCCCCGTTGTAGGAACTCGACAAGCAGTGGGCCCTTGTGGACAAGTTCAAACAATGTCGTGTTCCGTAATCAAACAACGACATGTTCCGTAGTGGACGATAACTTGTGTGACCATCTTCTCTTCGTTGTGAAACCGCACTGTCGCTGTGCAACGTCAAACGTTGTGCATGCGTCAGTCTGTCTCCATACGCGCAGTTAGGTGATACCCTCTAACGTTCTACGTAAAGTTAGTCACACTGATCGGGTTTCATTTGAATGCATCCTACTCGTATATAAAGAAATAGTGTAAAATCAGTATCTTCTTTCCCTTTTAAATTTTTGTACTTTAAATTTTAATCAAATTTTTAATTATTTTCTTTTATTGGAAGTATTTGGTTTTGTGTACTTTTTCAGATTATGTTATTATACTACTTCAGTTTTGAAGTCTAGATATTCTAATTACTTCTTTAGAACCTGAGTGAATCGTTTAAGCAAAGTTATAACTATTTAAAACAGTACCTGAAGTATAATATGAAGCATATTTTTTTATAATTATTTTTTGATGCATGATTTACCAATAGTACAGACTAAATAACTTCACAAGCCGTCATTAATGAGGACCTATGTTTCTTTTTAGCTGAGTTTTTTCTGAGTATTTTGATATTCAACTAAAGCAATGAATTTAGATGATATATTATTAGTCATTAAAATATCCCAAAATGTAATTAAATGAAGACAGAATTTTTTTCCGTGCTGCATAATTTGGCTGTAAATAAACAATAAGTAGTTTTTAAAGGAGGCTCAGTAGTTAAGAAGTTAAAAAAAAAAAAAACAAGAGGATGAATTACCCTCTCATTTTAAAGCGAGGAATGAAATATCTATTACTTCCTTCTCCGTTTAATTATCGTCTCTTAAGCAGTTTTTAAAACGTTATTTGTAAGCTACAATCCAGATTTCCTCTAAACGAAGAAAAATATTACTGATAACTTTAAAAAGAAGTTTTAAGTCAAACTTTGCGCTAGAAATGAGATCAGGAATGTTTTAAAAGATTTGCATAATAATGCATTTTACCCCATAAGTAGCCCTATTATGTAAAATTTGGAAACTTTAACGACGTTAATCGCTGTTTAAAAGTAATCAAGTCAAAAACTAAAAGCCATTTTCCATAATCGTAGATTTCAATCTGTTTCTTATAACAATTATTATCAACACTACTGAAACCGCTTTGCTTACATTCTTTGTTGTGTCTAATTAGTTTTCTAATTTTGCGAAGATTATCAAGACCGAGGAGGAAAAAGGAGGTTTTTCAGGGAATATATTTTTAATTACTCTATTTTCCCCTTTTAGCTAGAATAAATTAAAATATTCAAATATTTTTAATTGTTGTATTTTGATGAAAGTAGGGTGAGAGGTAAATAGGATATTTTTGCAAAACAACTTCTTATAGAAATGATTCCTTTTAACTTTCATTTCATACATCTTTAAAAATATTTACATTCCCTTACGGATTTTCGTTTGAGTAAGAGCAGTACAGTTTCGTAAAAATATTAAAAAAGCGATGTTTTTATCTAAGTTTATGCAGTGCAGTATTTATTATTTTAAAATTACATTCGTAATTAAGAAACAAGCACTAGAAAGATCTTTTTAAAAATACAAGTCTATTTCATTACTTTACCAACCGTGAACCATATCACAAGTAGGATGGGTTTTTTTTGTTTAAATGGGGTTTATTTATATCACTCCGAACATTATGTTTATTTTACACTTCAAAATCTGCATAAGAAAGTATGGAAAATTTCCTATGCAGTTTTCATTATTTATTTATACAAATACGATTAAAACAGCACCGCAAATGTATAAACATAGATTCATAAATTCATGCAGGTTAAAACAAAAAAAAAAAAATATTTGTAGATATTGAGCTTTAAGGAAAAAGTTTTAAATGGTGAAACATTTTTTTACTTTGGTGAGTTAAGATTTATTACACCTAAAACCATAAAATAACTGTTAAATAAAAACCAAAATTCATAAGATTACTTCAGCATGACCGTATTAGGCAACGCAGTGTGATACAATCAATAAGAACTCAATTCTTTCACAAAAATACATTTTTAATAAGAACTACACGAACACTTACAGAGCCAAAATATCTTCACAATACAACTTTTTTTTCAAATAAACACTAATTTTCTTTAAATTTTGAAAAGTGTTCAGAAGATTTCTCGAGCATCTGAACACTTTATATCTTCACTTCATTTTTCCAACAATAGCTAACTGCTTTAATCGCTCATGTGCTTTCATACTTTAATATTCGACACTTGGTATTGTGCTTAAAAAAATGAAGGTGGACCCTTAGTGGAACGTGGAAAGGTTAAAAACCATTTTATAATTTAAATTTGCATGTGCTGTAAGACATCCCACTTTGCCAGTTAGGGGTTGCATCAGACATGCAATAAAATTTCACAAAATTGTAGTTTCAAAGTAACATAATAAAAATAATATTAAGAGTTTTCTTAAAACCCCATCCAAACAAAATGCGCTTCTTAAAATCCACAAAAGTTCCTTTCCAAATTGAGATAGAAGTGGCAGTATTTCCAAACAAACAAAGCTATCAAGTTTTATACTGTCTTATAGGCATATGCCATTGCTTAAACTTTTGTTTGATTTACCTCTGTAAGCAGTTCAAAATCCCAAAGTAATCATTTTCTCTGCCAATGTAATACAAAAGGCAAACTGAAACTCAAGACAAGTAATTACGTCAGCTCCCGCTTGGAATCTGAAATTTAATTAATTGATATGATAGTGTCCTAAGGATATTCTTGATACTTTTGAAATTTGATTCCTACTCAAAATTTATTGAGTCATTGAATTATTTAAATCGAAGTAATGCTGAGGAGTGTTTTCAGTGCAAACAAGCTGTTTAAAACTTTATTAAATAAAAAGTAGAGTGAATAAAGTTTTTGCCGGGAAAGTATTTTATCTTCACGATAAAATTTAATGTTTAATGTATTTTAATGATTCTAAACTAATGAATCTTAACTTCACAAAATATCTGGCGGATTAAAAAATGTTTTATGAAATCACTAATTGCTTATTGATTTCACTTGACCGTTGAACGACTGCCGCGTCTTTTGGTTTTAAAATACTATGCTTATAATGCAGGCGTCCATGTATCTTGAAATTGAATTAATTATAAACGACCTTTTCGACTTTACACAATCCTTTTTAAGCGAAAACGGTGTCCAGCACACAACATCCAGCACGTAACATCCAGTATCCAGCCCCTAGCATTCATTTGAATTTTGACGTCTTGAATTCACATAATGGTTGCGGAAGAAGTTATTAGTAGAAACAAGAAATCCAATTTGTTAAGTCCTATTGCAATTTGTGATTCCTAAAAAACTTATTTGAATTAAAGGTCTCAAAATTCAAGCATTTTTTTAAGCAATCACGTTTGCTTATTGTTCTCACTTGACAGTCCTTGAAGTTGTGGCTCCTTTTTCAGCTTGGACCAGGGGCCTCTGCAGCACCACCGCCCACCGGCGGCGGAGCGGTTCCTCTGGTCCTGAACACTGTTCTCCCGAATACACTTCTGCTGGGTGGTGGCGTCTATGTCCTACACACGCATGCTCATACACACTCGCCTACGTGCGCGCCGTTACACACATGCACGCGTCTACGTCCACACACGTCAGCCTACACACACACACGTAACCATCCAGGAGGAGGGACATGCTTGGGGGGGGGAGCCATTTCTAGAAACAATTACTCAAATCAGTAGAGTCTTGTCGCAACTCGTGATTGCGAAAAACATAATTTGAATTCAAAGTTTCAGAATTCAAATTAGAGTGGACTTGGGGAAGTGGAGCTCACAGGTCTTTTTTTTTTTTAATTTCAAGAGAAATAGCAGATTTATCGTCCGTGATATAATGGTTATGCAGTTAGTTTACACTCCCCAGTAAAAACTCAACAGCACATGCGTTTTTGGGACTAATGACAGTTGAAGATAAAAAAGGTTTTTAGAACAATCTCTTCGTTGGTAAGTAATACTGCAAAATTTTACAAATCAGTACACTTGCTACATAACATTATGCAGAGGACAGGTAAACCTTTAATAAAGCATAGTTCATTTGTACAGAAGCAAACATATAGTAAAATAATCAAACTTGAACAGACAATGAGAATAAACAATTTTTATACTACTAGCTGACCCGGCAAACTTTGTTCTGCCACATAAATTATTTCTAGTAAATATTTTGAATAATAATTAAAAAATAATGAATGTATTGCAAGTGAGTGGGGATGGGATCTATTACGGAAAGAGGAATAAAGCGCCGTAGAAGAAAATGATCACTTATTAAAATAAAGAACACAAACCATTCATTTTCTCGATACAATGAATTTCATTAACGTAACGAACAAATTCATTGTTTGATCTCTAAAAAGAAAAACGCAGTGTTAAAAGAGTAACATACTTTTTACCCTAAAGTGGTGCACCAGTATTGCTAGTCCCCAGTAATTGGCACATGTGCTTATAGTCCCTAATGTGTAGTGAAATGTGTCATTAGTTTGATTTCTGATACTTTTGTAGCAACAATATTATATTGGTTCCACTATTGATTTGAATCCTCTGGAATCTACTGTTAAATTTTTAAAAGAAACAATAAAAAACAAATATGTTTAGCAATCACAGTCAGATATTGCGACTGTAGAGAAGAACTACTCCATTTTTTATGGTTCCTTTGAATCATCGGGTTAATGTTCCTTTTAATGTGAAAACAGCTATAATTCGTAAAATCAAAACTGCATGCAGACTGATGAAGCAGCAATAATCTCGATATTTTTTCCATGTAACATTCCCTGTGAAATACATTTTTAACGCCAAGTTGTATGATTTAACATTAATTTATGTGAAATTACCTGCTTTAAATTAATATTAATTAGGTTTCCTATGATGATGAACTGTGTATGTAATCTAAAAGTGAAAAATGAAGTTATTTCCCAGTTCTATCAACCTGTGCCAATTACTGGATCACTGGGGTATCAGGTGCCAATTACTGGTGATTTTGGTAACTTTTTAAACATATATTTTTATAAAAATATTTATTCAAATATTTTTGCGTTCAGTGAACTAAATTGATGCGCAGATGTGCATTCTTTGATACAAAAATATTTGCAAGTGAATACATTTTTCTAAGTAATGAAAGCAAAGGTAAGTTTAAGGACGAATCCTTAAAGTGCAAAATTACTGGGGTCGTTACCCTATAAATACTTTTATTTTCTTTTTAGCTTCAAAGCGCTTGCCAATTCGTAATGTTTCAAACACAACCAAGATGTTATTAATATTTAAAACATGTCTTAAGTTAAAAGATTTTTATTTATTTTCTTCCATCTAAAACTATAACATTAATAAATCCCGCTAAAAGCTAAATTGGGGGAAAATGTGGAAGGAATTGCCTTAACAGTTTTTTTTTTTTTTTTTTTTTTTTAAATCTTTCTAAGCCTAACAGGCAACTGACGCACATAAAAACAAAAAACCCATCTGAATTTTTGTCATTTTCCCATAAGACAAAGTGCCCGTTCATATTATAGAGATTACAGCTCTTTGGAAATCCATTTCTTTTAATGCACTTCTATATTGTATTTCCCACAGGCACTGAAGAACACCAAAATCCATTTACTTAATAAGTTTCGTTATGATCTGCCGATGAAATGTTTTTTTTTTCTCTTTTCAATATTACATGAAAATTGACAGCTGAATTTAACAGCATATCTTTTCAAAAATAATCTCAGATTATATTTCCGCTCCATATTTTATGAAAAGAATCTTTCATTTCTTTAAAACCTTTCAAATATTACATGGCAGTTTTTTTATCGTTACAAACTGGTTAGGGAAACCTTTCTCTAATATATTTCAAAGCTTTTTGCATACACCTAGGGGAGGGGGAATCTTGATTTAAAGGAGCAGACAGACGTCGCGCATGCATTGTGTTCCAGGTGTTGGTAACGTGACGGTTTTTCGGTGTTGTAAAATTAATGGTTTTTCCTTTCCCCACCTTGAAAGTGATCAACGCACCTAAAAAAGTTTTCACTTAAAAAAAAAATCGTTTCTCATTTAATTGCAGCAATAGTGTATTAAATTGCTGCAATTAAATCCGCTCGATTACGCTACTTTGCGGATATTTACAAAACTGCAGAAAAAACTAAAACATTGCGTTCCACGTGTTCATTTTGGGCAAAACAAACAGTTTGTCATGTGTATTTTTTTTATTTGCGTAATTCATCATTTGGAATCGTCATCCGCAACATCAAAAATATCTGATATAAACTGTGAGTACACATTTAATTTATCTTGTTCTGAGTGAATTTGAATAAATATCAGTTTTCCAATTCGATGAAAAAAAGCGGACTTAACAGCATTGACTGAACACTAGGGTCATGCTGAAAATTACTCTTTTCCTTAACCTAATTCCACATAAATGATTTAAATAACCTTTGTTACTACAGCATCCAACTGGAATGGACAGTATGCAAATAAATTTTCTTGAAAATATTTATCGCAGAACAGACTGAAAAATCCAGAAAGAACGTTAAGAATTTGAACAATAAAAAATAAAAGTTTGGAATTTTTATCGCTAAAATATCGCGCCAACTTTACTTTATTGCTCTGCAAAAGCTGTCATTATCGGTGGAAGAGTTTCGCCAAAAATCTGTTTATAGGGATATGGTTTTAAAATTGTGTGAAAGAATAATGTATCTTGATAAGATTTCGCATATCAGTTAAATCATTTCCATGACGAATGAATTGAATGCATGATGATTTCTTTTGATATCCAATCATATAGTCATAGAAATAAATTATCTAGTGTTAAATGTTACTCTTGACAGTCTGCCACGCATGTGCACTATGTGACACAAATGTCGACAAATGCCGGAAATGTCACGAAACTGGACATAATATGTACTAATGTATAGAGAAAACGGTACAAAATGAAAATGCTATTCGAAGCAAACCAAAAATTTATGAATTCCGAATTTAACATCGTGAAAATGGCTATTTCAAAACAACTTACTGTGTGTTCTGCATTAATTTTTTACTTTCGTAATACTTCTTGATTTCTAATCTCTTTCTACATGTGTCAGAATAACCAAACGACTTTGAAAAATCTTTTCAAATGAATAAAGAATAAAAAATCATACATGTGAATAAAAATTTCTGTCATTTTAGAAGCAATTTATACGTTAAGTTTAGAAGCAATTTATACGTTACAGCGTGAGTTTGTTTTAGTTTTTTCATCCGCCATTAGACAGTGACCTCAGCGCCCCCTATAGTTTGTTGGAGTTGCGAATAATAAAATTTGAAATTCTTATTTTTAAAAACGATACTTTTACACATTGAGAAAGTGCTCAGCAGCTTTGTGACCTAAATCTTTTAGGAGCTAATTTAGTTCTTAAACTTGCAGTGCAGTGTACTGTTAGCAAAGGCTGGCTATTTTGGGGTAAAGGGGTCCAAGTCGGATTATTTTTGGGGTAAAGGAGTTGAAGTCAGAGTTTCGTGTCTAAGGTTAAAACTTTCAAGAATCGGAGTCGGTCATTTTGTCTCTGACTCTGCAGCCTGCGCGGAAAATTCAATATATTCCACGTAATCTTTAGTAATAATAAAGATGAATGTCCCTCTGTCTGTCAGGATCCCTTTGACGCACATAGCGCCTAGACCGTTCGCCTGATTTTCATGAAATTTGGTACAAAGTTAGTTTGTAGCGCGGGGATGTGGACCTCGAAGCGATTTTTCGAAAATTCGATGTGGTTCTTTTTCTATTCCAATTTTAAGAAAATTTTTTTCATAAGATGAACGAGTAAATTACGAAATTATCATAACGTGGAACCGTTAGGAACCGAACATGGGCACAAGCCAATTGGCGAGATACGAAATTATCATAAAGTGGAACCGTAACATGGGTACAAGCAAATTGCGAGAAAATTCACCATACATTATTTGTAAATAGACAAGAGAAGCAAAAGACCTTTTAATTTTTCTATTATGGACAAAACCGTGCGGGTACCACTAGTCTATAATAAAAGAGAGCCATTGTTACACAAAGATGTGCTGATTCTATAGTTTTCCACTTATGTCTATTATGCAGTTTGAAATCAACGTAACAAGATTTATTTTCATTTACAGTATATCATTACTCTAAATGTTCATGTAATTATTTCACTTGTGGTGAAATGAGATTAAATCATCGTAATATCTGCTTGAAATGGATGGTCATTAGGAAACGAAAAAGTTTTTAATCTTTAATTATTCCGTTCCACTTTCTTTAAACTTAATTATTGGGTTCTTTGTTAAGTTTCCTCCTGATAACATTTTAGTAGTAGATATAGTTGCTGGCATTTAAATCCGAAAATGAAGTATATCTAATGCCCTGAAATAAGCTACTTTTTCATAGCCTTAAATTTCCGATTACTTTAAAGAAAAGACATCTGATTGCATTACCATTACCGTTAGTTCTTTACGAAAATCAGTGAGTGTGTGATTTGATTTTTTTAAATTTTTTTCCCTGCATGTTTAATTCGACTTTTAGAAATATGTTACTTCAAAGAAAGCTTTTTTAGAAGAAAATTAAAATTCGTGTCCATTACTTTTAAGTTGCTCTTCATGTTTTTTGCCCAAACGTATGACGTAAGAGGAAAAAACATTATGTTCCATAAAACGTTTCTTCCATGACTAATAAAAAAAACATCGGGAATACTTACTGTGCTTTGAGTATTAAAAATGAAAAGATTTTCAATCTATGATTTTTGAGTTTAAAAAAAAGATATTTGCAGCTCAGATTATATTTTTAAAGATGAGAGAAATAATTATTAAAGACTATCAGAAAAATAAATTTAGAGCACCCTGTCACGGTAGGGAGAAAATATTTTGCTTTATTTACAGTTAAATATTTCTTGTGGATATATATATATATATATATATATATATATATATATATATATATATATATATATATATATATATATATATATATATATATATATATATATATATATATATATATATATATATATATATATATATATATATATATATATATATAATATATATATATATATATATATATATATATATATATATATATATATATATATATATATATATATATATATATATATATATATATATATATATATATATATATATATATATATATATATATATATATATATATATATATATATATACATATATATATATATATATATATATATATATATATATATATATATATTTATATATTAACGATACAAATAATATTTTATCTTAAAAAAGATAACATTTGCTCTATCTTTCTGGGATTTAAGAATATTTTTCCCTGTAGTAAAGAAGATATTTCCCATACCCCCCTATGAGGATGCATTAAAATTTGTTTTTGGAAAATATCTGAAGGTTAGTGATATTTCCTCTTATTTTTTTCTCTCTCGTTATAGTTCTACAATATCGGCTGCACAGTGTTTCATTGCAGGGTTTGTTCTTTTAGGTTGCTTTAAGAATAAGACCATTTTGAAGTTTGTCTCTTCAGAAATGTAGCCTTCAAAGCAAATAAGAGCAACATCATCTTTTGACAAGAAGATGCCAAATAAAATAACTTAAAGAAACAGTTGACATTTTGACATTTTCCTTCTCGTAAGCAAAAATGGTTTTCAACAGTATAAGACCAAATCTTGATACAAATTTTAATCTAAATTCTTGTTCTGCAGGACAAGTCGAAGATCATTTAGTTACAATACAGAGTAAAGCAACTGCACATTAACAAAAGTTGATTCATATTCTTTATTAATTTCTTTCTTTCATTTTTTTTTCTTTTCGTTCTGTTTCCTTTTTAAATACAGATATATTTATTATTTATCGGTTTTGCCTTTTCAAATTTGGTTTTCGTTCTATCAGAAATAATTTCTCTTCTATAATTGAAATCTCGCGTAAAGTATCACCAGCAAGAGCAATGTTAAACAAATAATATAATTATAGTTACCATTAATTTTTTTCTAATTACTAAAATAGAATTCTTTTGTTTCTTTTTGAGTCTTTAACTAACAACTTGTGTTTCTTTGAGTTACTAACTAATAGTTTGTTAAAAGGTTGAGAGTTGATTGTAGCTATAGTGAATTAACATAATTTATTTTAGTATAAAATAAATACAAGGTCAATAACAATCTATTTTATCAGTAATTAAAATTAAGGACAAAAAATGTTGCACAAATAAATATCATAACAATCGTTGCATAAAAAATAAGTAAACTTTCAAATTTTGGAGCAATGGTAGCAATCTCTAAATATTATTCACATTTTAACCGACGAAAAAACGGAGGAGGTTCTCAATTCGACACGTATATATATATATATATATTTTTTTTAATGTATGACCACGCATAACTTTTTACAGAACAGTCTGATTTTGATAATTCTTTTTTTATTGGAAAGGGTATACCCCGAAGGTGGTCCCATAAAAATTTTGAAAAAAAATTTCTACCCTAAGGGTGGGAAAAGGGGGTTGATTTGTTGTTCACTCACAGATTTTTAATGTATGACCACACATAACTTTTTACAAAATAGTCCGATTTTGATAATTCTTTTTTTATTGGAAAGGTTATACCCTGAAGTTGATCTCATATAAATTTGGAGAAAAAATTCCTACCCTAAGGGTGGGAAAAGGGGGAGATTTGTTGTTCACTCACAGATTTTTTTATATATGACCACACACAACTTTTTACAGTATAGTCCGATTTAGAATATTCTTTTTTTTATTGGAAAGGATATAGCCTGAAGTTGTTCCTATATAAATTTGGGAAAAAATCCTACCCTAAGGGTGGGGAAAGGGGGGCGATTAGTAGTTCACTCTAAGATTTTTGATGCTGAATTGGGTATAACAAAAAAAAAAAAAAAAAAAAAAAAACCTCACGATGAATGGGATGCAGACTTGTATGTCTCTCGTGTGTACTGTCTTGAGCACGTAAACGACAGTATCTGCAGAAATGAGTTTTCGAGATATTTGAAGAATTGTGCGCTGGTTTCAGTACTATCAACTGGGAAATGTTGGAATTATATTTTTTTTTAGCGGAAACCAATTAAGATAGTTTGTACAACAAAGCTAATGTACAAACAATGATGACAAAATGCAAAAAAAAAAAGGATAAAATTGCAGTTATAGCCCTTTACCTGCACACGGCAGTGTAGACCTCTCAATCTCTGGTACTCGTGATTAGGGTTAGTTTTCAGTGCCAGTCGTCAAACATTTTTTATATTCAGGATTTGTATGAAAAAATAGGGCGAAGTTTAGTGATGGTGACATACTAGTTTTAACCGACGAAAAAACAGAGGAGGTTCTCAAGTCGACACGTATACATATATATATATTTTTTTTAATGTATGACCACACATAACTTTTTACAGAATAGTCCGATTTTGAATATTCTTTTTTTATTAGAAAGGGTATAGCCTGAAGTAATTCCCCTATAAATTTGAGGGAAAAATTCCTACCCTAAGAGGGGGAGAGGGGGTTATTAGTTGTTCACTCCAAGATTTTTTGATTCTGAGTTGGGTATTACAAAAAAAAAAAGCTCACAATGAATGAGCTTCAGACCTGTATGTCTCTCGTGTGTACTGCCGTGGGCAGGTAAGCGGCAGTATCTGCAGAAATGAGTTTTCGAGATATTTGAGGAAATGTGTGTTGGATTCAGTAGTACTAACAATAAGAAAATGTTGGAGTTATATATTTTTTTCAGCGGAAACCAAATAAGTTAGTTTGTACAACAAAGCTAACGTACAATAGATGACAAAATGAAAAAAAAAAAAGAAAGAAATGCAAAAAAAAAAAAATGCAGTTACTGCCTCTGACCTGCCCACGGCAGTGTAGACCTCTCAATCTCTGGTATTTGTAATTGTTGCAGCCAAAGAATCTATGTGTGCTTCTTCAGGATTGGGGTTAACCCGAGCCGCAATACAGTCTCTATAATACTTATCTCCTACCAGTAACATATAATCTATGTCACTTTTGCACCAATCATTAGGATTGATCAAAGAAAATGCCACAATAGCAACAGTTGCAATCCCTGTGCATTGTCGACCACGTGACTGTGGACTAAATCGTTCATTGCCCTGATGAAACGACCCATGTAGTATAGATACATTGTTTTGCAAGACAGTATAGTTATTTTTATTAACAGTTGACCGTTCAACAATTGGTTCTTCACTGTCATGAACATGTGCGGGTTCGTCAGCAATTTGTGTTATCGTAGAAATATCGATCACAGTAGGAAAATGCACACGAACATCTTTATACAGTGCATTATTCTTTAGGAGCCACTGCAATGCCACTTGAAGTTTACCTATATCAATTTGAAACTCCCTAGAATGTTCTAAATTTTCACGACTTTCTACTACAAGCACTAATCCAGTTTGATTAGGTTCAAGCGGAAGTTGTTCCGCCAGCTCGAATTCTGAGCAAAAAGGATTGCCTGCCCTTTGCACCAGTCTTGGCTCAAACGATTTTGAACTTTTATTATTTTAAGAGAAATGGCACTACTCTGCAAATAAAACGTTTCTCAATTTCCGATAACTCATCAATTTCTGTAGGTATTGCAGCTACCGACATTTTGTTCCAATAGGCCTGGGGTGGAGTTTTATGTTTTTTAATACTGTTTGAGCATCGTGAACAAGTAATTATATTACCTAAAGCTACCAGTTCGTTAGGCAAAATAGAGCCTAAATTTTTAGTTTGCAATTTCCTACGTTGCTGAGACTACAATTTTTTTTTGCATATTGAACACGACAAGTCAGCATAAACAGTAACGACGAGCGCGCTGCTTATCACCTTCTTGCAATAACCTATCGTATTGTAGCTTCTCATTCTCGACAGTTTCCTCGCGCTGACCTAAACTCTCCTGTGAACGTGTTAATGTAATTCTCTTTCTGTTTGCTTCCAACCTTTTTTATTTCTCATTAATAGATTCTTCTAAACATCTTTTCCTCATCCGAGCAGCATTTTTTGTAGGCCTAACCATGTTAGTATATAAAGCCTACTTTTTTAAAATTATTTATGTAACACAACAGATAATTATTAAAATACGATTATATATATATATATACATATATATATATATATATATATATATATATATATATATATATATATATATATATATATATATATATATATATATATATATATATATATATATATATATATATATATATATATATATATATATATATGTTAATAGCTAAAGTAAGGTAGGTAGCTATTTTAAAAGTAATCAAAAATATAAGCATACAGATTATAGCCACATTAGTAGCTTATAGCCACAAAAAATTATAAAATAAAAACTTTTTAACAAAAAAATTGAACCGCCAAAAAAACTGAAAAGCAAAAATTAATAAACCATTTTAATTAAACCTTAATAACTAAGTTCTTAAACTGATGTAAGTATACCTAAGTAGTTTTGAGTCGGTGCCAAACAATAAATAAACAAAGATCCCTAAATTACCTAAATTTAAAGAAATAACCAAATAAAATTAGCAATGTAATGTGAAATGTCCGGCGATAAACATAAATGTTTCAAAAAATGCTCCCTCCACACGCCATCATTAAATCATGAATACTAGTAGATCGTATACAACAAAAAGTACCTCTCGTTGGAGCTTTGAAATCTTTGGGACCTCGCATGAGAGAGGCAAACAACCAGTGAGAAAAATATTCAGGATCATGTATGCAATTAACGGCTACAGTTGTTATGCCATACTTACGCTGAATAATACTCTGACCCACAAAACCATTTATTTGAGCTTTTAACAAGATGAGAAATCCTTTTTCAGTATGATGAACAATGATATAAACATTTTGACTGTTGTATATGAGGCAAAAGCTCAGTAGCAGCCAAATACTCGACACGTGCTTCTTCGAGAGCACTCGACGACGTTCGGGTTTAACTTCGTGAACGCTCGGCATTTTCCGGCGAAGGGGCGTGTCGCCATACGCTACCGCTGCGCCTCACGCTTTACAAAAATAATTCATTTGCTTGTTTGGCACCGACTCAAAATTACTTAGGTATACTTACATTAATTTAAGAACTGAGTTATTAAGGTTAATTAAAAACTCTAAATTATTACAAAAATATATACTTAGGTATACTTACGTCAGTTTAAGAACTTAGTTATTAAGGTTTAATAAAAATGGTTTATTATTTTTTGCTTTTCAGTTTTTTCGGCGGTTCAATTTTTTTGTTAAAAAGTTTTTATTATTTTTATGATATGTTTTTTTTTCATTCAAAGGAACAAAACGAGATGGAGCCTCATAAAAAAATAACTCCTTTAAGAACAAAACGTACACAAATATACGTTTATATTAATTGTAATTGTAATTACTTATTCAAAAGTAACTAAAATAAATTGTTTCTTTGTTGATCTAAGTAAGAATTAACTTACATTTTAGATTTAAAAAAAATATATATATGTTACTTTTTATTAATTGCATTGCTCTTCTGAGGGGTTCGTTTTCTAGGAGACCAACGAAAGTCACTGTGGCAGAGGAAACAAATTTGTGTGGTGTTGAAAATTAGTAAAAATAGCCTAAAACTTTTTTTACGTATTATATTATTATTTGTTTTGAAATGAAAAGCATTGAAACATGAACTTATAATTTGGTTACCAAAAAAAAAAAAAAAAAAATAGTTTCTTCACTAACAGTGAGAGCACCTGAAGGACTGATATTTTGCTACATAGGACTTACATAAATATATTTTAAAATAAACTATAAAAATGTTACATTTATTATAGTGTTAAAGCATATTGGAAATGTATTCAAACTCTTAACGTATGTATCAATCATTAAAATTGTTAATTATAATGAGGACATGAAAATTTTCCTTCTGTGAGAATGAACCAAATACGTTCCGTTTTGAGTCCAAAAATAAATTAATAAATGATGTAAACATTTTATTGCGTTTGAAACAAAATTTCAAGAAATATCATTTTTCGAATACTTTTTCGGAAGTTTTTTAATAGCAGCGCTTCCCTAAAACTTGCCATTTAGCAAAAACCTCAAATCCAGCAATCGTACATATACAGTTTTTACAATAAAATATTTGTTTTTGAGATAGAGAGTTGATTTTTTTTCCATTTTGAATGGCATTGTATTGTACAGTCAAATTTATAATTAGATTTACGATTTAAATAAATTAAAATAGCTAAAACAGTTTTGAACCACAAAATTGAGTTCAATTTCAGACATTGACTTGTGCTTAGAAAGTGATAAGTAGCTTTTTTAGCCCTCCAAAACTTCCAAAGCCCAATATATTCCCAAAAGCTATATTAAAAAATGGTACAAACATATGAATAAAATTAGTGGGGCTTTGAGTTTTAATCAAGTTAGAGGTGATCAAAATTGTACTTTTGAAACGTATAAAAATCAGCCAAAGGATACCCTAATAAATAAATTCAGGCTTTCAGTAATACTAGGCATGCTTATCAGATAAACTAAATTAAAGAAAAACATTAATATTAATACAAGCTTTTTTTTTTTTTTTTGATAATATTTAGATAGACAGCTGAAGTTGAGAACCATATACTTCTAAGGTTAGGCTATTTTATCATTCATCGGATACACAAGACAATAGCCAGCTTTTAGGAGAAGCGGATGCATTTATAAGCTTCTAGAGATGCCAGCTCCATCTTCAGATGCTTTAATCACGCTTTAAATTAAATTCTTACAATTATTTCGCAATGGTTCTTGTGAGTCACAACTACTTCGTATTGTTGCAACTATGTAAAAAATTTTATGTAACCTTACTCCATAAAATCGGTAGCAACTTAGCCGCATCCACTGCTCTGGAGTAACTTAACTGATATAACTGATGTTAAGGTAAACATAGCTTGTGGAAGGTTACACCATGGAAATTGAACCATAGTGTAACGTTTCACACATTTCTGTGTATATTTACGCTAGAATTTTCTGTATGCTTACAGATAAATTGCTTGAAAGGTTACACATTACCAAATATGAAGCTTTTATCTGATTTTCTTGAAAGGTTTATCAAGTTCATGCTTTTTAACAACCAATATTCACCAATTATTTTAACATACAACATTTGTTTATTTTAATATTCAAACAAGACATTTTTATTGGACTAAGAGAGCAAATAACCTTAGTCAGGACCGAACCCAGATCTCGAATTTTACAGACTCGCAAAGCAAGAGCTTTTGCCCCTCGGCTACCGAGGTAGGTTTACCAAACGTCCCGCTAATAAAAGTTTACCTGCTCTGCTCTGATTTTTAGCATGCGCAAGTAAGCTAAAAATAAGCTTTCAGTAGAAGTCAAAGCATGCGCTTTGACTTATACTTAACCATAGAGCAAAGTTCCTCCAACGATTTGAGTTTTTAAAACAATAATGCTACACACTTCATAATTCGTATAACGTTACACCCATTAATACTGGTAACCTAACACATTTTTGTTTACAATGAATCATGGCCAAAGCAAATTTCAAGTATGTACCAAGAGTCACACTTGCCTGCAAGTCCAGCGAAGCTGCGGAATCCAAACATGTCCTCGCTCCTTTTGGGAGCTTGGTTAGTCTGGACGAGCCGTAATCGTGCTGATGCCAATAAACTTAATAATTACGCTCAGTTAATCTTTAAACTGCTAGCGAAATATATTTTTCGTAACAGAGAGATGTCTGCATTCGTGCAACTTGTAGTAATTGAAAAACCTGCTCGACAAAGACACTTAATTTTACCTGGAAATTGGTGCAACTGTGTGAAATCCCAGAACGTTCCATGGAAATAATCAGGTACTTTTCGGAATAGTTTAACAGTGCGAATGCACACGAAAAATACAAAAGACAAGACTAAAAAGGACAAATTCCCGATATGGATACTTGTGAACAAATTCAGAGGTGCCGTTAAGTAGAAAAAGGAAAACACAGTTTAAAGCAGTTTTGAAATTTACTAACTTCTGAAAGTGGTCTAACGTACAGAAATAATCTACCCTAGAAAATTCAGAGACGTTCCAGGAAAACAATAGGAAGATAATGTGCCTAAGTTATGCGAGTAACATACAACACAAACAGGTAATTTTCAGACAAAAGTCAATCCCTTCCAGAAATTAACCTGGAATCTCTAAAAAATCCAAATACCTTCTCAAAATAATCCTGTTACCTTTTTTGAAGTGAAACAGGAACCTTTCAAGAACACTTGTATGTTTTTAGAAATAGTTTGGCAATATCCTGTTTTGTTAGGAAAGCTCCTAAGGCATTTTAGCAAATGTGGTCAGAACTATTTCAGAGCTGCAAACACACATCTAGGAGCTCATTTCTTGCACTTTTAGCAAAGCTACAGTATCCAGAGACTGCATTTCGGCCACGTTTGGGGATTAGTCATGCTGGTAAGCCGTTAATGGAGTTGATAGTGAAACACTAAATAAAAACGCTGAGTATATCTCAAAACTGGCAGCTAAGCATACTTTTCACATCACTAAAAAATCTGCATTCGTGTAAATTCCAGCAATTTAGCAAACGTTTTGGTAAATATACGTGTTTGACACAGGAAACTGTTGGATACCTGTGAAATCTCAAAGCGTTATATAGAAATATTGTGTAGCGTGTTTTTACAATGTTAGATGGGTCCCTCAAAAACCGTAATGCTGTCTAATAACACCATTACCCAGCCAAAATCGTGGTTTCGTCGTCGCAGAAAACCTGATTATAAATTGCTATCAACAGACAAAAGTGTAGGAAATGTTTTTACAGGAACTTGTTGTCGAAATTTCCTGTCCTTATTTTGGAGGAAATCGTGTTTTCTAAAATGTAAATTGCTGTATAATAGTGAAAAAAAAAAGATGATTGTTTAGAAAGCCTGATTTATGTTGTTGACGAGTTCAAAAAGAAAATGGCATTGTGTGCTGTCAATTTATCCTGTGATTTGATAGGCCTAATGAAGTATATCATTAGGCCTATCCAATCATTAGGCCATCACAATAAGGCTTTGATTGGCCTTATTAGGACACCGGTGGTCTTATAAATATATGGTGGAGTAAACTTTTTGTGGTACATCTGCTGCACAAAGATGCGTGAACTGTTAGCAGGAGTTACCACAAGGGAAAAAAAACAGAAAATCACGACTTATTTGTTCTCCTTTGTATTAAAGTGAATACTGAGTTTTTAATAATGTTTCTGAGTTTATTAAAGTTGCTTCACTATGTTTTTATTACGCCAATAAAGAATGTTTCAGCTTTTTTTTTGTACCTTTGACGTTTTTTCAACACTAAACGTCCCTGGAAAAATAGTAGGCTGCTTATGTGACCAAATTCTGCCAGTAACATAGCGTGCAAAACCAGGAACGTTTTCCGCTAAAAGTCAATAATATATCTGAAAATTTCTGAAGAATTCCCCCGTTAAAGCCCAGTCATATATCTCAGAAATCTTCTAGAAAAATTAAGTAGGTTTAATGCAATTGGTTAGAGCGTTCCTAATTTACCAAGAACGCTATCCAGTGACTTATTTGCTCTCATTGGGGGCATAGTCAACCTTGACGGAACGTAATTGAGTTTAAGCCGATACACTTCATAAACACGCTCATTCCATCTCTAAAGCTAAATATATTTTTCACAAAAGTGAAAATTCTGCTTTCGTAATGCTTGTAGCGATTCATGAAACTTTTTCGCGAAGATACGTGATCTTA
Organism: Uloborus diversus; assembly: GCF_026930045.1. Taxonomy (NCBI): domain Eukaryota; kingdom Metazoa; phylum Arthropoda; class Arachnida; order Araneae; family Uloboridae; genus Uloborus; species Uloborus diversus. The sequence continues at coordinate 20,282,534 of NC_072736.1, read as the reverse complement.
CGGTAAATTAGATGAAAGCCTGTGAAATCCTGAAACGTTCAATGGAAATAACCAATAGCGTTTTTGATTCTTTTTACAGTGAGAGTTAGACTTGACGGGAATCTTTGTTCCTAATTTCGCCAAATAGCCTTTCTTTGCGAAAATTGCAATTAGAACATAATTTTTCACACAAGATAGTTTCCCAATTTTTTGAGGGTAGAACCAATAAAATCATAAATGAGAGAAAAACTAGACATATCCTTTATTTGGTGCATTTAAGTTACCAAACCCCTGAATTTCGATTTGCCATTAATGTTCTTTCGCCATTTAGATGCTACGAAATAAACAATGATATTTAATTAAGCTAATTTGAATAAAACATTAATCATGCCAAGATTTTTTGAAGATAAAGAAAACAAAAGTTTCTTCGAAACATAACAACTAATCATTTTCTGCGTAACCACAAAAAAAAACGAAGAAACAATACGTGAAAACGCAATTATATAAGCATCAAGATAATAATTTTCTGCTCTTAACAGCTGTTGTTTTCAAGAAGCATATGCAACGAAAAAAAAGAGTCATGAATATGACTCCGTGGAGAGCGTTCAACAGCTTAACAACTTAGTTAAATGGGAAGTTACACTTTACTTAATTATAGGCAAATAGCTCTCAAAGGGAGAAATAAGAAAGTAATTTTCTTCCGTTTGACTAATTAATCTAATGAATGCATTGTTACATTTTTTTAATAATACAAATTAAAGCTTAAAAAATATGATTTAAAATTTTTATGCGGTGCAGTGTAACATCAAGATACACAATGAAAAGTAAATTTTCTAATCTTTAAATTGAAAAGTTTCGAAAGCAGTACAGAAACATTTTTAAAATGTACCAAAAAATAAAAGAATAACATCTGCTTTATTACGGTGTAAATCAACAATTAAGACTACAGAAGAATAGTACTTGAAAAAATTATACCAGCAGCGATGACTAATTAAACAATGATTATTTTTACTGTAAATCTCGGTATTATTATAATATATTTTTTTTTTCAAATTTTCCGTTAAGAATAACCGATGAAGGAACAAAAATGGTTCTAATCAGGGGAAAAATTATTTAAAGGTTCCACTCTTTCATTAATTAAGATCTTTTAAGCATGATTTCGCATGTATAAAATGTTGTGTTCAAATGCGATCACCTTTCTTTAAATCGGCAAATTATTTTTTTTTTCTTTTTGGAAAATCATTTGTTATATTGTCCTTTTTAAGAAACTTGTAATTAAAATTTTTATTATCTTGTAGACATTTGTAATGGTCATGTCCTTCATATTAAGACGTTTAAAGAACTAGTACTAGGAAAATTCATTATTTAACGACACAAAATAGTATTTTCGATAAATCTAAAATGGGACACATTTTTTACAAATGCTTTTTGAAGTAAAACAAAGACTTATTATATATTTTTGCTTATAAAAAGCTGAAATAAAGTAATAACATATTAAATTATTTCATCTAAATTTCGGTGACTGAAAGATACTTGAAAAAGTACCATAGTATTTATTATATTTTCAGTGATATATCTTGATGTTTAAAAAAAAATGAAATTCGTTACCTGGATTGGGTTGAATGCTATGAATATTTTAAGAATTATAAAAATATTAATGGACAGAACTGCAAATAATTCATTCAATTTACGACAACACTTTATTTTCTGTCCTTACTTCAGGACTCTACTTATTAAATTAAGCTGAAAAAATTGATATGGTGATTATCTTTGTTAAATACACTTGTTCGCAAAAATACCATTTTAAGTAATTTAGAGGCTTGTAAATGCTTTTTATGCCCTTAACTCGTACCTGATACTGGAATACCATTTGTTTTTAACCCTTTGTTTTTTAGCTTATCATTACAGTACAACGTCATTAATCCGGCCTATCTGACACCAAAGGTAATAAGGATAATATGAATATCTTTATAATCCGACTAATAAGGATAATAAGCAAAGCAAATCAATGTGGCTGAGTTGCCATTTATTACTATAAAAAGGCACGTTTCATTGCAAAACTAGAAAGAATTCTTTGCAAGATCTTCAAAAAATTTAATTAAATTTTTCAGTTCATTTCTTATCAAAGAAAGGGTCGACTGCTTACTTTTTCAAATATGTGTGGTTTTTGAATAAAACGTGATCGCGAAAAAGCTTCATCTCTATAAATAAAACAGAAAATATATATTTATGTGTATGTATATCAAATCCACAGTTTACGTCGGATATCGATCAAATTTGGCAGGGAGGCACTTGGGCACTAGGGAAGGAACACACGGGGGTTTTAAACACCAAAAAAGAACCGAACCGAACGAATTTCAATTTTAGGACAAGAAAATGGCATTAAATGGATCTTTCTACCTGAAAGAGTTATCCGATAGTTCAGATTTAAGTATCATTTGCAAGTCCGCGAAAAATACCCCTAAAGTGGATTTACTTCTTTCAGATTTCAAGACCACCAGGGCTGTAAAATCACCAGGAGAAAAGTTTTAAACACGTTCAATATTAAATCGGAAATTTACTGTCCACTGCGAGCTCAGTTTTAATTAGCATGAAAAAATTATCGACAAGAAAAATCGTGTACCATTTTTTCTCGACTGTGGGCACATAAAATTATTGCTTTTGTTTTAAGGCTTTCTCTTTGATCAAAGGGCGAGTGGAATTCATTCTTTTTATTTATTTTCCCGCGATCTGTAGGGAAATTTCAGTTTTTTTTTTTTTACTTATTTTATTTTATTTTATTTTTTGATTTAAGTCTGATTGTTTAACACACGTCACTTGACAGATTTTTTTTATTATTATTTTGAGTAAGATTGTGCAAAACCGGGCAACGCTGCAATTAATAAATAAATAAAGCTTTAAAGAAAGAATAGTGTATTTAAAGTTGCGCTCATGCTATCATAATAAAATCCCTGGTGGAAATCATTTTACAACAAACAAATAGTTGATGGCGATCCAAATTCCTCACAGAAAGTAAGGAGTAGGTGCTTTTTAAGCAACCCTACCTTACAAAACTACCAAAATAAGTTAAAATTGTTTTTATCACACAAAAAAGTGAACAGTTTTTAAGGAATAACTAAACCTAAAGCATCCTCCTACAATTTGTTATGGGTTTAATTGTATTAACAGTAAATATCTGGCACTGCTTAGAGTCTATCATCCCATCTAAGTATAATAGCTGCTTTTAAATTAACAATTAAAACATTTTTAACTGAAATTTTTTTTCATTTAATGCCGAACAATATTTTGCTCACATTAATTTTTTTTTTTTTTTTCGAGAAACGATCAAAACAAATCACGTTGCACTTTCCGCCAATTTCATAAGAATTAGGAAATCAACAGCAAAATCTGAAAGTAAGAATAAACTGAACTTTATTCTTTGAAACACGTTTGCTGCCACAAATGCCCAATTTAATTTATCTGCGCAAATATGATTGCAGAGTTGGCACTTGGACACTTTGACACACGCACGTGGCACGTGGACACACTTCAGAGAATTAAAATTTCATTGCTTTTTTTACTTATTTTTCATTTTTAAAGCAATCTACTAACTACTCTTACTTGACCTCACTTGATGTTTCTTTAATTTTTGGATCCGGGTCTCCGCGAGCACCACTGTCCGTCTGCCCCTGCAGTAGCAGAACCAATCCTCTGGTTCTTAGAGTCTCCACCAGCAGCAATGTCCACCAGCTTTCGCTCCTCCAGGACGAGATTCCATGTCCGTTACACACACTCCCACATTGCTTAAAACATTATTTGAATTCAAGACGTCAAAACTTAGATTCATATATTTTTGATTGTACGTTTTTATTGGTTTTCTTTATTAAAAATTGTAACAGTAAGTTACTTCTATAGCAATTGTAAAAGAAGATGACTATAGTTGGGGCAAACCTAATCTGGCGGCATTGTGAAGGCTACGAAAATCCAAATCACACCATTACGACGGTGACAGGGTATATTTGCCTCAACTCTAGAAATTGAAGCAACCTACCTTGTTTTAATTATTAAGTAAAATTTTGTAAAACTATTTTTTGCAAAACTTTAACAGTGATTTCGCGCCAATATTCATTTATTTCCTTTACTTGAATACCAAAGAGTTGAGAATGATAATCCTATGTTCATCTTGTTTCCGTGTTCCACTTAATCTTAGAATTAACAAAATAGTCAAAGGGCTTACGAAAGAATCGGAGCACTAAGATGACTGCTGACGTGATGGAACTACTGTTTCTGGATAAGAGTAACCGAATAAATATCTCGGATTTAACTTCATTTGGCTGTAGGCCATGGAACAAATGCAGCTTCCTTCGAAGTTTATTACGAATCACGATCCCAGAGGCTAACTACTTTGAGCTGAAAGGTGAATAAAAGACCTTAAGTTGCGTCGAAGCGGGGAATTTTCTTTGGGGAATGATTTTAACTTCCGGAAAAAAAGAGAGTTGTGTTATGTGTCTGTATGCTTCTTCATTTATCGTATTATGCATTGTTAGAAATTCATTCACATAAGTACGTCATGTTTTCTTTTCCATCACATTGCCACTTTACGCATATAGTCATAAAAAGTTTGCGTTTGAGCAGGAAGAAAACAATACATACAAAGAACGTGAATGGAAATAGTTTTACAAATGTGCGTTTTAATACTGTTTTCTTTTATTTACCAACTGCGTCGCCCTGCTTTGCACGGTGTACGTCGCAAATTAAAGTAATGTGAAACGACGAGTGTTCAAGGCAGGCTTGAACAAAAAAAAAAAAAAACAACTTCGAAATTTCCTTTCAAATCGCGGAAAAAAAATCCAGAAAAAGAAAAAAGTTTAAATCAACCGATTTCAGGAGAAGCCTCAAAACAAAAGCAAAAATTTGATTTGTTCACAGTCGATAAACAAAATGTCAACAGATCTTTCGTTTCAATGATTCTATGCAATGACAATTAAAATTGAGCGCCACACTTAAAAATTTTCCGGAAAAGTTACGGTAATTGTTACTGGCATCCATGTTGCTAGTAACTATTACCGTAAAAATCAAATGTTACTGTAAAATTTTACGGTATCCTCGGTAGGCCGCAGCAACCAATTGGCGCTGGGATCGCTTATTTCTCCGGTATAAATTACCGTAAAAATCAGCTATGCGTTAGTCCGTCATTTTACAGTAACAATTACCAGAAAATCTTCCTGAATTTTTAACAGTGCAGGCAGATGAATTCGGATTTAATACGGAGGTTATTTGATTTAAAAATGCTTATGACTTTTTCCTGGTCATTTTACAGACTTTTTTTTTTTTGAAATTTAAAGAAAGTAAATACATTTCATGAGTATTTCAATGATATTTTTCACGAGCTTTCAAATGAGACCTAAATGAAGAGAATCGACTTATTATTTTGGAGTCATTATAATGAGTCATTTAATGCCATTTTTAGGTCCTAAAATAAAATTCTAACGATTCGGCTCTTTTTTGGAGTTTAAAAATCACCCTACGTGCCTTCTCGGGTGAACAAAAACTTCCCTGCCAAGTTCGGTCGAGATCCGACGTAAACTGAATTAGTACAGGGAACATATACATACCTACGCACACACATATATAAATTATCTGTGTTAATTATCTTTACTTTTAGTTAGTACATTTTTTTTCTAACATAAAGTCGAACAAGCTTTTTGGAATATCAGTTTAAAGAATATCCCGCTTAATCCAACAATTGAACTTATTGGTTTTTAAAAATTGCGAAATCAAAATTGGTACCACTACCTCTACATACAGCCTGAGTAAACACTTTAAGGCCAGTATAATTTTCTTTGAAAAAAGGAAAATGAAATTAAAGGGATTTTAATATTATTGTATTATTAATTATTAATGTTGATTGGTAAGAAATAACGCAACAGACAGGATTTGTAAAGCATAAAATAACCAGAAAAGCAGTGATTTATTCAAAGTTAGCATTTCAGCTTGAGTAAAAACTTTAAGGCCACTAGTATTTTTAAAAAACTGCAAGTACTTATACTGTAATAAATCTCACCTCAGTTAACAAGATTGTGAAAACCTTTCAACTTGCAGTTTTGTGATTAATTTCTTCAAAGTTTTTGTCCTACTTGTGACAATATCGTAAGGTGAAAAGTTAACTGTTCAAGAAAGAGGGCAGATTGAAGCTTTTTCTTCAACAACGATAAGTAGGCGTACTATTGCGAAAAAATAGGAAGATCGAAGACTGAAGTCAACATTTTTGTTTGATTTAAACACAATTAGGGTAAAAAAAAAAAACCCGGGAAAACTCAAAGCTTTGTCCTTGTGTCATGGAAAAAGAGTTTGGAAATTATTACATTGCCTGAAAAGTACTCAACCAGGAAACTCATTCAGATGATAGGTTTAAATGTTCGTCAAAAACGATATATAACACAATTAGAAGGTGTGGACATTTTATTAATGCTGCAAAATTGCTTAAATCTCATTTATTGAAAATGCACAATAAAGAGCGTTTCAATTTTAGCTAGGAAATCATGACCTGGGATAACCAATGAATAAAAATAATTTTTTCTAACGAATGGAAGTGGAGTTTGGATGGACCAAACGGAAAGAAGTACTATTGGCATGATTTACGAAAAGAAAAAGAAATATTCTACAAGCACCAATTAGATGGAGGCTCTGTCAGAGCTTGAGAATGCTTTGCTTACAATGGTGTGTGCTCAGTTACGTTTGTTTCAGGTAAAATGAACTCACAAGCATATCAAAATGTCTTCCCAAGTCATCTTTTACCAAATGCTGAATTTATTGATGGAGAAAATTGAAAAAATCAGCAAAACAATGCATCTATCCATCCAAGTAACAGTGCAAAAAATAGGCTCCAAGTAAACAATGTTGAAACTTTGAAAGGACCAACTAAGTCTCCAGATCTTAACCCACTAAAGAACTTATTGGGTGACTTAGCAAGAAAAGTTTATGCAAAGGAGAGACATTTTTCTTCATCAATAGAGCTGAAATCTACCATCGAAGATGAATGGTAAAAAATACATCCCGAATTTTGTCAAAAACTAGTTTCATTCGTGAAAACAAGAATATTTGAAGTAATTTGAAGGAATGGCTCCCACACAAGCTTATATAAATATTTGAATTTTTGTCCTCATATGCTTTTTTCTATGTTGGCCTTAAAGATTTTACTCAGGTTCAAATATTGATCTGTAATATTTTCTGATAATGAAACACTTACAATTAATTTTTTTTGTCTTTTTTAATTGCTATTAAGGTTAATAATTATCACTCATATGACTTTTTGATCCTAAGATTAAGGTGTGTCCAATTTCTCAAAAAAGTGCACTGGACTTAAAGTTTTTACTCAGACTGTACATTTTTATGTATTTCAAGTAAAATTTTTACACCCAATTTCTTATAATTGCTACTAAATGTTCAATAATCATTAAACGAATAAAATTATCCAAACTATTTATTAATATGAACATACTTGGTTACGAAACTAAGGTAGCATAAACGAACATATACTCTTCACACTGTAATTGCTCATTCCATTTATTCTATATAGGCATAATATTTAGATCATAGTTAATAAATTTAGCTCATCAGGACTAAAACGTGATTTGCAAATTTAAATCTTAGATAAGGCAGATGAGCCAAAGGTGGTCAATGTTCCTTGGGTAGACGCCTTAAAAAGTTTGAAGTAACGCGATCGTTATTGACTATTGGCATTAGAGATGTCACTTTTAGCGAGAAGTACACTGTAAAAAAAAAAAAAAAAAAATCAGAAACGTTCCTGGGATATAATGGGCAGTTGATGCTCCCAATGTCTGTCAGTAACATACAGGTAGTTATCAAAATAATGGAAACACCTGTGAGTAAAAGTGACAATTTTTAATGTGCTTCGTAAGTAATAAAGAATGAAACTAGATATCTGTTTTTGTTTCATGAATAGGAATATACATATTCTGGTAGTACAGGATGGTTCAATTAAAGTTCTGGAACTCTTCAGTTTTTTTCAAGCGCGTGAAATGTCGGACCTCTCAAATTTTAAAAGAGGCCAAATTGTTGGAGCGCGTCTAGTTGGAGCAAGTGTAACTGAAACATCTGAACTTTTTTGCGTTTCTAGATGTACATTATCTAAAGGTATGGCTGCATACATAGAGCGCGGTAAGACAAGTTCGGCAAAGCAAAATAATGGGCGAATGAGAAGCTCAGTGAAAGAGACCGACGGATATTGAAGCGGATTGTAAGGTTCAAAAAGTGAACAGCAGCAAAAGTGACCACAGACTCAATCAACATCTGGATTTACCAGTGTGAGGGATAAAAGTCCGAAGGGACCTTTATTAACAGAACATTTACGGCAGAGTAGCGATTCCCAACTCACTTGTCGCAGAGTGTTTCCATTATTTTGATAACTACCTATATCTTGCAAGCACCAGGAGCGTTTTGATATCAAATACACTAACCTTTCAGACATTATCTTTGGGTTTTTCTGAAAAATTGAAAAGTATCCACTTCTTGGGTCTCTGATAATATCAGAGAGAACTGAGGAAGGTTTCAAGTAACAGGGCGGCACCTTCCTGATTTACCAAGAAAGCTCCAAAAACAGTTTGACAACCATGGCCAAAACTCAGACAGAAGTGCATGTAAGAACCAAGAATCTCCCTTACCTGTAAAGCTATGGAACCGAGAGACTTATTCGTGCCCATTGAGAGCGAGAGTCATTTTGGAATATCCGTAATCTCAAAGAATCTGATACACTTAATAAATACGCTCAGTTAATCTTTAAACTGATATCTAAAAATATTTTTCACATCAGTGAGAATCCTTCATTTTTACAACTTGTAGCAATTCAGGAAAATTTTCACAGGAAATAGATAAAAACATGTGAAATCCCTAGACGTTCCACGGAAATATTCAGTGATGTCTCGAAATTGTTTTATAGTGTAGTGCCGTAAACTTAAATATTTGGGACTGCAGAAATACTCAATTTGTCGAATGGAGCTAAAAATTTTTGAAAATGCTGATAATTTTGCCACCTTTTGAACACTAAGGTTCAAATGTGCCCCGATAATTGTTTTGTATGTTAAAAGTATAGAAATATTATTTCACAAAAAAAGAAATGGATTTGATATCTGTACAGATAAGTGTAAAACGTAAAAGATAAGTGTACAGATAAGTGTAAGTAAAACATAAAAACTTTCAGCCAAATATACACATACCAGAAAATTATGAAAACACATCAAAGTTTAAACAAGACACATTTGGGTCCCTTACCATGCTTTATAATTGTACTTAAAAAAATATTGTTACAAGTTCTGTAAATAGTAATTATTGTTATGATTAATTTATTGTAATCTAGCTAAATTTAGCGTTTATTCCATTATCTTTCATCTAAAACTATCTTACTAACGTAACCTGTAAATAGTTTCTTGTTATGTACATGCAACCCCCTAACATTCGAATGAAGTATATGGTCCCTCTATTTCTGCACGCTAAGATTTGCGAATGGAATAAAAAAAAGATATGAGAAATTTGTAGAACGTTGTAGGATATTTTCTAAATATTTCTTTGCTCGGTATAAAACGCCTAGCGTCTTGTGAATGGGGGAGTTGGTTTACTTTCTAACAGTTGAGTTTCGTTTCTCTTTGCGCTTCGCGCTGTGTTATTGAGTAATTTTATGTAAATACGTGTTTTACCGTTGAGTTTACGGTGTTAGTTGATATTTTCATAATTGCTATGGTTAATTTAGCAGTTGTTAACGATATTTCTTGTACATAATTGTAAATAAATCTCCTGTGTTTTCTCAAGTACTGTGTCGTCATTTAAAGAAAGTTTGAAGTAGCACGGAACTGGCAACAATATGTAACACAGTGGACATTGAACTTGATGCACAACGGAAAACATATGCGTTATGTTTAAAAGTGACTCCGAAATGCTTCAAACTCAGTTTTCTTTACTTTTTCTTCTCTTTCTACGAAATAAAATGGGAAGCTTCGAGCGAATCAACAGAAAAAGTTACGTCTGATTGTCCAAATAATATTAAGATTTTTAGTTAATTTTCTAAAATAAGAAACAAAAGTCAAAAGAAAAAAAAAAAAAAACTCGCAATGGTACATTTGCTCCACCATGCGTTTTTCATTGTCACTTAAAATTGGCTTAAGAAGCAAATTTTTTATAATCATATTTGTAAATTTACGATTGTTTTGCAGCAAAATTCAAAATTCAAGCACGTAAAATGTGTGATAAATATCTATAGAAATTCATTTTCACTAATAGCGATAGACATACAGCTTTTTATTTTGTAAATAATATACTTTATAGTTACTAAAATATGTTCGTCTTTAGGTTGACGAACCCACTTTCAACATTGATTTTCTGTCAGCAGCTCTTCCTTCACTATCTCTTTTTCGATTACCAACAGATGTTTTTCTCAAAAGTTAATTGGAAGGCACAGAACGGCAGTCATGAATGTTCCCACCTTAACACCCGATTTTCAAGTTTTTATGTTATATTATTTTTTATTAAATATTTATGCATTTATGCTCGTTATGTTCTACGTTCTTACTTTAATGACTTTGTGCCTTTTACTCTTTTTTTATTAATATTTCTTTTTGTTTACGACAAAGGCTGCTATAAAAAATGTAAAGAAACCGAAATAGATGTTACAACATAAGATTTTTTTTCGTCCCTGACTGTAATCAGTTCATTAAATTCAGTCTGCGCGAAAGAACAGCGTCCTAGTCATAATTTAAATTGCAGAGAGAACGTCTCTCTTTACCCTCTTCACTTAAATTTTAAGCAAATGTGAAAACTCTCATTTACGGGAAAGTAAATGCTACAGAAATGTTCGTAAGCCTTTTAATATTTAAGCTTGAGAAATGCTTAATCCACTTTCCCCGTTAGTTGTTGAAATGATTCCAGACAAGGAAAGATCTTGTAATGGGCTCAGCAGACGTTTTTCCACTTCAGAATTAAATAATTCAAATCAAGTTGAGTGGGTTTTTTTCTATGTCTGATTAAGCTGGTTAAAATATGTAGTTTATTTCGAGTATCATAACTAATACTCATTAAAAGTTATGAGTGTGGAAAAGTTGAAAAAAAAAAAAAAAAAACACATATTTCCATCCGAAAATTTGTGTCTTAGTTGAAAAAAAAAAAACCTCTTATTTCCATTAGCACTCAATTACAAAACACTTCATAAAATTGCAGGTGTTCAATATAGTAAATTTTTCCCCTATGTGATTTTACTGTATAGCAAAGCAGGATTTTGCTGCAAAAAATCAAAACGTACATTTTGTTTATTGATGGCTTTTTTTCTTTTTTTGCGATATTTATACCTCTGATAATCACATTGCAATAATCATTTTGAAAGCAATAAAAGCCATAAACTTTAAAATAATGTATCAAACTAATAAATATAATACCGAAAAAATTTATTAAGCTATTCAATATAATAAAATAATAATGGCGCCCCACGCGGGGCGCAAATTTGTTACGAGTCCAACCACTTCAAAAAATGCTTTAAATGACTACAGAGTTTTTGAAAAATTATTTACAACTATGAGATTTATTTACAACTATTGAGATTTATTTACAACTATGTACAAGAAATATCGTTAGCAACTGCTAAATTAACCATAGCAATTAGGCAAACATCTTTTAACACCGTAAACTCAACGGTCACACACGTATTTACATCGAAACACGCAAAAACACATCGCAAAGGCAAATCAATACTTTCCAGCCCACGACTCAGACCAGTCTGATTTTGAACACACGGCATGGCTATTTATAAACCTCGAAAGAAAGCTCTCAAATATTCCAGGTGATCCCCAAAAATTTATTTCATTTTCTTTTTTTTTCATTCACAAATCTTATCATTCAGAAATGGAGGAACCATATACTTCATTCAAATGTAAGGGGGTTTTACATTCATTGCAAGAAACTATTTACAGGTTACGTTACTAAGACAATTTTAGATGAAAGATAATGGAATAAACGCCAAATTTAACTAGCTTAAAACAAATTAATTATAAAAATAATTATTATTTACAGAATTTGAAACAATATGATGTGCCCCAAATGACATTTAAACAATTCAGCTAATTTAATATTGCATTGACGTTCTCTATCTAGACGTACCTTAAAAATCTAAACTTTCAGTCTCACAGATTTTCAAAATAAAATTTTTGTAAAATAATTTTGTCTGCAGCTTTTTTTTCAATGCTTTATTAAACTGTTTACGGGTACTAAACTTGAGTCATTAAACTGGTACCATAAATGATCGCAAAAATAGTTGACGGGTCCTAGGACTCGACCGATGCATCGGCCAGGCCGATGGTTCAAAAATTTAGCCATCGGCATCGGCATCGGCGGCCGATGCTAACTTGCAGGAAACATCGGCCCATCGGCCTTAAAAAACATCGAAAAGCCGATGGAATTGGCCGATGTTTTTGAAAAAAAAAGGGACTTTTGTTGTTTTACTTTTTAATACAAAGTAAAGGGAGTTATTGTTTTCATATAAAATTGTTTACTTAAATTCAGTATGAATTTCTATTTTAGTCACCCCTGAAAGAGTTTTTTATACAGCACTCAGGTACCAATTAAGTTAATTGTTGCGTTGTTTCTTGCGGCTGGATGTACGTATGTATCTCTCATAATTCATAACTCAAAAATGGTAAACTGTAGAAGGCTAAATTTTCGCATGTGGGGTGTGCGTAAGTTCCAGTTGTGCACTTCACTTTTTGTTTTCGATCGGGTGTTCTAAAAAGCCTATTAACTCATTTTTTGTGACTATTATAGACTTATTTCAATGCAAAACTAATATAGCGTCTCAGACTGACGATCATTCCGTGATATATTGCCGAATTGGAGACCATGGAAACAAATATGAGATGGCGAAACCGGTTTTGTTTCATTTTGTTAGATTCCAGTTGAAACGTCGGTAATTTTTAATTTTTCTTTATTTGTAATATGAATCACAGTAATGCAGTTTTTTCTGTGTTGCTTCGGCGGAGCTATACGTTTGAGGCCTGTCGAAATACATTTTGGGGCCCTATTTCTGTAGCACAGAAGTTGCAAAACATTTATCATAAGCACTTTCGTAACTCCTACGGTTCCCCTATGGTTATGGGGCCTCTCGCACAATTGCAACATTTGCTATATTTTAAATCTACCATTGCACATAAAAACAAACTCGGGTGCAAGTTTTAAAAGGGTTTTTCTGATCAATGTTTATTATTATTTTGAACTATATTTTTTTACGATTATTTTTTGTATTTCCGAGAACACTTGCGTGCCCCTCCTCCAAATCGAACAATTTCTGAAATTAAACTCTAGTTGTACTTCTGAGTTGTTTAAAACTAACACCATTCATAAAATTAGAGGTTTTTTTTTCAAGCTTAATCTATTGTTGTCAGAAATTGATTTAAGACGTTTTGAATGGGAACATAATTCGGAAACCAAAGGGACTTTTGAATTTTTTCTTCGAAAGTGCTGAAGTAGATTCAGAAACTCTTCCGAGGCGTTGGTGGTAGCGGTTCTGTACTAAAAAAATGAGGCCGAAGTTTAATGTTGTGAGTCACTCCAAAATCAGTGGGTGACCCCCCTAACTCACCCTCGTCGTTTCAAGCACTTCTTAAATATTTAGCGATTATTTATTTTGGTCAAGAAATATCATTTTGCGCTTTTCTTATACTTGTTTCACCTATATTTCGTAATGCGCCATCTTTTTTGCATCATTAATAGCGATCGATTTTTTTTTCTGTTGGGTCATTCCATGCGAAATGAGCAAAATTCGCAAAAAAGTGGTGGCCGCATGGTAACAGATTTTTATGAAATTTGGTATACAGGATCCTTTTATGTCTATATAAAAATATCTAAAATTTTTTTGTTTAAAATTTTTTATTTGAATAGTAACATGCGATTGAAAATTTGTCAAATTGAACAGCATTCTCATAAATGCTAAATGTTGCACTTTTGAAGGCTTGTATCTTATTAACTATTTAATGAAAACATAAAAGTTATATGTTGTTGCAGTCTATGGAGTAGGGTAATTAATCTGATATCAGTAAATTTTTCAAAGTTATTATAGTTAACTTTTAACCGAGTTTCAAAAACTGAAAATATTTCAATTTTTTCATAATTAAGCATTTTATTTTTTAATCTCAAACTTTAAAGAATGCATTAGCTTTGAGGAAATTATTATCAATAATGTGCTAAGTATCATAAAAGAAATATCTTACTTTTGAAGTTGTATTTTAACTCCTTTGTCTTCAAAATCAGTTTTAAACTTAGTGACATTTTGTAAAATGATGATTTTCCCCTTCACATACACACAAAAATTCAAATGAAGGAAAATTCGGACAACTTTAAAATTTTACAAGAATATAGAGCTGTGTTTCTACTATTTGCTTGAAGAAACTCGAAATTGGTTTTTGATTTCCAAACGTAAAATAAAATTCAGAAAAATAGTATTTTTTTTTTTTTTTTTTTAATGGGTCATTCCATCCAGGTTCGACGGATGGGTGCGCTCGACCATTTTTAATTATTTTTTGAAATTCCTATTCCTAAAAGCTGCACATAAAAGATGTTTAAAACCACTTTTATTTTTTCTTTCAACTGAACTTTTGATTTTTTAGAGGTCATCAAAAGTGATTTTCGTAGTCAAAAATGAGACCTTTGCATTTTGGCCAAAATGTATTTAAATTGCATTTATGACAGTTAATTTAACGTTTTGATGTTAAAGTGCATAAGTTGATAGTCTTACATGCTGAGTTACGTAGCTGTACATTAATAATTAAAATAATGGCAACAGGTTAAAGTTCAAGACCAAATGTAAAAATTTTACTCATTTCAAAGGGGGGATTACTCACGTAGGGGACGGAAACACAAAATGAAATACGGCAAAAACTAATCACTGGAACCATGCTAAAAAGAATATGTAACTGTTGCTGTGTGTTTGTGTAGCCTTTATAGATTACAGCCCCTCAAAATTCGGAAAAATGACAAAAATGACATTTTTAGACCCCTATAAACCAAAAGGGGATTGAATTAAAAATAAAATTTCCTGGCCAATTGAATATTCCACTCAAGTACTATACATGTTATACATATTGCTTTTTGTATTTGGTTTGTAAAAAAGATACAGGTCTTTGAAATTAATCAATTTCGCTAGTCAATTCACACACAAAACAGAAATAAAAAGTGTAAAAACTTCATGGCACCTTCTTAAATTACGTATATTGTGCCCTATATAATACATTATACTGAAAAAACATATTGTAATTTTCAAAATAATTATTTTAATTTGATAACTTAGAAATATTTGGACGTGAATGAATAGTTTATACTGTGTGGAACCTGCATGGATTGACCCTTATGTGAAATTATGAGAATTCAAAGAACTAGATAAACGACTAAATGATACAAAAGCAAGTAAAATTGACATTTATTTCAATTTGAAAAAATGTACATTTCAGCATGTCCTTCATAAACATGCTTTTGAGAAAAAGAAACATGAAAGAAATGGTTAGTTTTGCTAAACTTACAAAATAAAAAGAAGTAACTAATGAAATTTTATCTCAGTTCAAGTTACTCTAGTAACAAAAATGCGCTGATACAAAGATTAAAATTTAGTAGCATCTAAAAGACACTTCAATATATTATGTAAAAAAAATTGAGTAAATTTAGAGCATTCACTCATTTTCAAAAAAACATCTAAAATAGAGGAAAAAATGAAATTTTTGGAAATTTTCGATTTTTTTAAGTACAATTTCGTCATCAAGAAATTCATAATCAGTTACTAAATTAGAGCAGATAGTTTGTTATAGATAGTTTTTCAATCTGAATCATTTTTACTGTTATTTTTTCATTAAAAGAGCTAGAAGAGTGATTTAAAATCTGAAGTAAATTCGCAAAATTTCAATCTTTGTCAATATCTCAAATTCAAAAAAAGACCCGAAGAAATTTTACTTTGTTCTTTCTCAATAGAATTTTTTTTATAGAATACGGAAATATTTATTTTTTAAGTGTACGTTTATAACTTATGGAGTTATTGAGTCACAAACTGGCAGCAATGAACTCTGAAAATTCAGGCTTAGCGTAAGAATCAACTTCTAATTTCAATAACAAAGCAACCTACAGTTTTTAAACTTTCATACTTTGCATTTCCTCATAGATATGCATAGTTTACCTAAATAAAAATTTTCATTGAAATCTGTGACATGTCAGCCACAGCTGATTTGCTCATTTCGCATGGAATGACCCTGTTGTAAGTAACTATTTTATATATTTATATATATATATATATATATATATATATATATATATATATATATATATATATATATATATATATATATATATATATATATATATATATATATATATATATATATATATATATATATATATATATATATATATATATATATATATATATATATATATATATATATATATATATATATATATATATATATATATATATATATATATATATATATATATATATATATATAAATAAATGAATAAGTTATTTTCGTTTTCATCATATTTTTAATAATATGTTATAGAAAAGTTTCAAGGATTTTCTGTTATGCAATTTTTTAAATTTCGGAAAATTATTGTTAAATTTCAAAATTTAATTTGAACTTGTTTGTAATGCTTCATAAAAGATTAAACAATCAAATTGTCCAATATTACGTGTGAAAACATCAGATCAAGTAGTATATGTATTCAGTTATTAACTTGATGTAAATATTGAATTTGTTTTTTGTGGCTGCGTTTTAAGAAACTCGCTTTTTTCATGGCTATTTCTTTTTTTTCGCAAAATTTATGTCACGGTTATAACTTTTATGAAAAATGCAAACTTTTCCTTTCATAAATTTTAAATAAGTATAAAAATATTCCTATTATGATTTAATATTGTAATTTATCTGTTCCCTTTTTTGTTTAATTTGATGACTAAAAAATATCTACGTGCAATCTTTCCACTTCAATTGCGTAATTTGTTGACGGTTTTATAGTTTAATTCTTAATTTTTTTTAAATGATTAAACAACATAATTTAATGTTTTTTAACGATGTTTAGTGTACCTAAATCCATACATTATTACAATAATACTGAAATCTTAGTTATATGTTCAATTAAAAATAAAGTCAATTGGTTATTAAACAGTCTCTTTGTTTTTCTTCCTTTATTTTTATTTTATTTCATTTTTTTTTTTTTTTTTTGCTGTTGTTCTTTCTCTTAAATCATACAGCAGTCAAAAAAGGAGAAGCATAACTACACCCTATACAGATTGTACGTAGTACGATCCAAAAGTTCGGGGGGCAAGCTGTATAAAACCTTACCCAAAATAGTTCACATTACCTAAGCACATCCACCTTCAAAAGGGCACCTTGAGAGACTATGTACTTCTGCCAGTTTTCATATAACTCTTGGAAACACTCCTGGAAGCCATTTTTCGCTACCTTCTGTGGTGCAGCTTCATCTTCTCCTGACGGAAGAAAGCGGCGTCCATGCAAATGTTTTTTTTTTTTTTTTTTGCTGGGAACAGGTAAAAGTCACACGGAGCTAAGTCCGACGAAACGTTATATTATTTGTTTGTCACATCAACATTGGCAGAAGTGCATAGTCGTTCAAAGTGAGTATTTTGTAGATAGATGTACTTCGGCAATGTGAACTATTCAGGGTAAGGTTTTAAACAACTTGTCCTCGAACTTTTAGATGATACTACGTACGTATGAATTTTCAACTTACCATTTCATAACGTTTTTGAGTGACGCAAGTTTACGCTCATGAAGCCATCACAAGAGAATTTGCGATAATTAACTAAGGAGGCGTTCAAAATAGATATTTCGGTCATCTATATGTTCTTAGGTACATATGCATGTACAGGTGTGCCGAAAAAAACTTGTGAAGTTTAAATTGGGTGATCGTAAAACTAAAATTTATGTCGAAATCTGATTTTTTTTTTTTTTTTTTTTGTGATTTCAATTCCTTATTCGTAGAAAGGAAGTAAAGTGAAATGAATCAATGATCCTTTAAATCCCTGACAATCTTATGAATTTATTTCTGTTAGATTTTTTTTTTTTGCCATCGGCCAACGGCATCGGCCATCGGCCATCGGCAATCGGCCATTTGGAGGAAAACAATCGGCCATCGGCCATCGGCCATCTTTGAACAATCGGCCAACAATCGGCATCGGCCCATCGGCCAAAAAATGCCATCGGTCGAGCCCTAACGGGTCCTCACATTTTTGGCTCGCCCATGTTAAAA
Organism: Uloborus diversus; assembly: GCF_026930045.1. Lineage (NCBI taxonomy): Eukaryota > Metazoa > Arthropoda > Arachnida > Araneae > Uloboridae > Uloborus > Uloborus diversus. The sequence goes on along the minus strand of NC_072736.1, from coordinate 20,264,276 downwards.
ATATGTCATTACTCTAAAGGGAAAAAAAGTAAGATAAAGAAAACCAGTAATAATAATATAATTTACGACATTTTTTACGCGAAGTTTGTGATTAGTTTTCATCGTATTCTTTGCTTTTTCACAAATATTAACTACTCAGGAATGAATAGTAAGATTTCAACTCATGTTAACTTTTAATTATTTTCTTGACATGTGTTCAATATTGAGTAATAGTTTCTTTCTGCTGTTAATATTTCATTTTTTATTATTATTGCTTTGTAAAAAAGAAAAAAAAACCTTCAGCATCCCGCATTTTTTACAAGTTTATTTGTTGACCCCATGTCGAATTTTTTAATGAGAAACAAATTCACCGAACAAATTTTTTCATGTTTTTTAACTGTCAGCAAATGAAAGGTTTCTTTTGTTGCAAAAACAAAAAGGAAAACAGAAAAGAAAAAAAAATCTTACCGGTCCGCGAATTTTTTTCAGCAGCATTTGCCAATCCGTGGTTCCCAAAAGTTTGAAAAACGATGATCTAAATAAAGAGCCCAAAATAATTCAAATTTTGAAATTGTTTTGATTCTAACGATATTCATAAGGATTGCCACAATGTTCTGATGTGGAGGGTTTTACTTCACAAAACTAATTGCATGCATAAATATTACTACACAAGGATAAGTAATGTCACTTAAAACCAAATATTCTCAAGGGTTGCCATAAAATTCACATGAGTTAACTAGAACCCCTATAACTGGAGAGGCCGACGCATCCGCCATTTTGGAGCAAGCGTACAACAGGGAAAGCTACCTTTATTGGCAATCCTTCGCCAAATAGGGAACGAGAGAGTCGGAGAGTGAAGGTAAACATTGGCGAAATTTTGGAAACAGTTGGCGTGGTTTCCAGGCTGTCAGTCACTTCGCGGGCTATAATTTATCCATTTATTTTTTCTTTCTGCATCTACTGGAAATCTGAAGGGCTGAAATCCTTTTTTGGAGCTGTTTACACAATTAACAGCCGAACAACCACCCATTCGACTCAATTTAACACATGCTACAGAAATGTAAACATCAGCAGCAATGCTATCGCTACAAAGCACTGGATCAAGTTTGCTCGAAAATGGCGGATGCGTCGACTCCTCAACTATAGGGGCCTTAGGGTTAACATACACTCTCATTGCGACGCTGTCAAGGGTTCTTACGTTGATTATGCATTGTGGGGATGTGATTGTTACATCACATAATGTGCTTCATTTAATACCAATATTGAAGTTGAAATTAATTATAATGACTCATTTCTAGATTAATAAGCTGCAAAATCCGGGGTACTGTTCAAGAACAATTCTATGCACTTAACAGTAACTCTGTACTACGGAGGTAATCCCATGTAAGATTCAGTGCTAATTAACGGATATGTTATGCAACAAGATTAAGTGCACTGATAAATTGCGAAGTGATTCACTCTAGGGTCGGTTCATTTACCTTTTCTATTATCTCAAAAGAGAAGTTCACAATGAGAATTATTTTGAAAAACATTGAATATGTGCTTTAAACTTGATAGAAAATCAACAAAATAGCGTCATAACAAAGTGTCATAAAATACTTTCTGATTTAGAAATAACTTGTTGATAAAAATTAACCACTTTATTTCAATCATTAATTCAAGTGATTACTCCCAATCATGCGCTAATTTTTAGTTGAATAATCTTTACTAATAATAAAGCTGAGAGTCTTTATGTCTGGATATCTGTTACATGCATACCGCCTAGATCGTTTGGCCAATTTTTATGAAATTTTTCACAAAATGAGTTCTTAGAACAGGGGGGAGCACCTCAAAGCGATTTTTAAAAAATTGGATTTTGTTCCTATTCTATTCCATTATTAAGAATATTTTACCCAGCAAATTATCATAACGTGGACGAGTTAATTATCAAATTATCATAACCTTGAACTATAACATGGGCGAGCAAATGAACATCGTAAATTGGCGAGAAATTTATCATCCATTATTTGTAAATATACAGGCGAACCAAATGACCTTTTAATTTTCTACTACGGGCAAAACCGTGCGGGAACAGCTAGTACAAAATAAAAAGAAACAAATCCTAAATGTGTAAGCCTTTACACACATAATTAAATTTAATTTTTATCTCTTTTCTTGTTATTATAAACACATGTTTGCTTAAGGTTTATTAAAAAAACGAATATTTTATTAAATAAACTAGCTGCATTGCCCGACTTTGCGCGGTCTACCTCGAAAAAAAAAAGTTATGTTAAGTGACGCGTGTTCAACAATCAGACTTTAAATAGAGAAAAAAAATACTGTAAAATTTACGGTCAAAATAATCAATCTCAAAGAAAGAAAACTGCAAATCAAAAATTCACAAATAATAAAAAGAGATAGTTTGCCAAATAATAATCAAAACGGGAAATTTTACCTCGAAGCAAAAACGAAGTTTTATTTAGTCACAGTCGAGGAAAAAAATGGCAACCTTCTGAATGGTTTTTTTCACGCTGATTTAAAATGAGATCGCGCAAACGATTATTTTCTGATATGAAATTCTGTTCCATTAGGATTAAAAATACTTTAAATTTTATAGCCTTGTTTTTTTTTTTTTTTTGAAATTAAGAAGAAATTAGTTTAATTTCATGGCATTTTTCGCGGGAATTCGAATGGTGCTAATTTTGAACTGAGAAAGAGCCATTTAATGCCACTTTCGGATCCTAACATTAAAATTCGAACGGTTCGGTACTTTTTTGGCGTTTGAAAACCCTCCTGCGTTCCTTTTCGGGTGCCCAAGCACATCCCTGCCAAATTTAGTAGAGATCCGACATAAACTGTGGATTTGTATATGGAACATAAACACGCATAAATACAGGGTGTATCAGTACAGCGTTTACATATTTTCAGGGCAGATAGAGTACACTTAGACGATGGTAAACCACATAGCAATGCATTGTCGGAAACGCTTTCCTGGCGACACAAATCATCAAAAAGACAACCGAATACTAGAAGAAAACCTGTGTTTATCCTAAGTACAGCAAAAACTAAGAAAAAAGAACATTAAGGAGCCAATGATCGTCATCAAAGTAAGAGTTTGAAATAACTACCATGCCACACATCTCCGCCGCATTGAAGACGGAACGTTAGCGAAAATACGGGGCGTGTGTGTCCAGGACTTTCCGATGTAACAAAAACCGCGTGTGCGCATGCACTGTCATCTAATGCTTCGGTTTACGTAGCAACATCTATCGTGTACACCAGACAAACACTAACCAGTATTTTTGCTGTATTAAAAATAATAAACATGTTTTCTCCTCTTATTCGTGTCTTGTCTTTCTTGTGCTTGGTGTTATCACTATTGCTTCAGGAAAGCGTTTCCGACCATGCATTGGTATCTGCCCTAAAAGTCTGTAAAAGCTGTACTGATATGCCCTGTATAATATACGGATATTCCGTTTTAACCTGCAAGACCTTTATTTTCCGACCGTTAGTCTGACGTATACTACCAATTGAAAAAATGTTCAAAATCAGATGCACAGTTAAGATATTGAAAGTTGGAAGCAAAAATAACAATGAGTCCATAAATGAAAAAAAAAACTTTTTTTGCGGGCCTTAGGTCCTCTTACTAATATTCACAGAAATATTTTCCATTGAAAACTATTACTGACAAAAAAAAAAAAAAAAACTTGACATTTGTGCGACCAAAACTCAAGGAGATATTCCATTTCAAAGTTTTAAGGGACTATACAGAAGATGAGTTTGGAACTTATCGCCCTTTCAGAAGAATGACAGGTCGTCTAAGTAAAAAAAAAAAAAAAAAAAAACAAGGTATTTATATTTTTCGTTGCTATTAAAAATAAAAATAAATGCACAAGTTATGCCGTGATACGTAAAAGCACACAACAAAACCTCGAACAATTTGCAAAAATACACTCTATTTACACATATCATTTTAAACACTTGTTAACTGCTATATTTCCCCCCCCCCCCCCCGAAAGGTGCTATTGACGGCGAGAGAAAAGTGGTCTAAATCACAAAACTCTGCGTTTCATATCTCGGTGAATATTGGTCGTACTAATATCAAACTTTTTGTGTTGGAATTATTTTTCAATGGATATTATTTCATTTAATATCAGTTAGGGGACCTGGGGCCCGTATAAAAAGTTAAATATTGTACTATTTGACTTATTGAGCAATCACGATTGCTTATTGTTCTCGCTTGACTGTTTTTTTCGTGCTATGATTTTATTTTCCCGCCAGCACCCTCTGCCAGCACCGCCGTCGACCGGTCTCATGATGCTGCTCCTCTAGCGAAAACCACCTCCAGGTTGCGCCCATATCCTACACGCATATATACACACATGCATGCTTGCACACACACACACATACACACATACCCACTCACACACAGACCCACACACTCATGCCTGACCACAGACACAAACACACGCCTACACACACGCCTACACACACACATACACACACGCCTGCACACAGACACAAACACACACCTACACACACACACGCTCACACACATATCCACACAAACACACACAGACCAACACACACAGACACATGCCTGCACACACGCAAAAAATACACGTTATTGGGAAAAATATAATTTGAATTCAAGATGTCAAAATTCAAATTATTTTTTTTTTAAATTTTTACTTCAAACTTTCAATATCTTAACCCAGCATCTGATTTTGAAGATTTTTGCAAATGGAAGTGTACATCTAGGACTAACGGCTGCGAAAATAAAAGTCTTGCAGGTTAAAACGGAACACCCTGTATATGTATACCATACATATATACCTACATACACGTATATTCTTTGTTGCATTTATAAAGATTAATTTAATTATAAATATGTTATCCCTTTCAGTGTTAACAAATAATGCTAAAATATGACTGATCTGCATTTTTATACCATAACACGGAAAAATATACTGAGAAAAATAGAATTCAAGCTCCCAGAGGGAATCATATTTATTTGAGATAGGTTAAAATGAGAATTTTCATCAGTAATTACAAAACACTTTCCCATCAAATTATAAAATTCACTGCAGAGCCTATTACAGGACTTCCCAATGTCACGGAATTATTTCTGAGTTTAAGCAAAGTAGAAATGAGATTAAATATTTCTCACACTTCAAGTTTAGAGGGTTTTAGAAAGTGCTCTGTAATGCTGCAAATCCTTTTCCTTAAATAAGCTATTCCAGCATTGTTCAGACTTTAATTTTGAATAAAAGAATGGGATGAGTTCTTCGTAATTAAAATTAGAATAAAGATGCTTGTAATTAGCAACGAGTGGATTCAGAAGAATATTTTCGTTTTCCAGGCTTTTTTCGCATTTCTAAGAAAATTTACACATGATTGCTTTTTGATTGCACTCGGTTCGAGTTTTAAAAAACCTTTTTCTATTCAAGTTAAAATCTAAAATCCTAAGATGAATACATTTTCAAATGGACAAGATGAATATTTTACATAATATTTAAGAAAATCTTTAGCTTGAGTAGATTAATAATAGTTTGAAAAAAACTTTCATAACTTTAACACACTAGTTTGTTTGTTTTTTTTTTTAATATAAGTTCTGCAGATGAAGAAGGTTAAGAATAGTTTCAAGTATGGTTGTTTATCTAAATCATAATAAATTTAATTAAAGTTTAAAAAAAAATCAAACATGTTTTTTTTCTTAAAATCACGAGAAATAGCACATCAATCATCCATGATGGAATAGATTAGCAGTTAGCTTATATTCCCCAGTAAAAACTCAACAACACAAGCATTTATGAGACTAACTAGCTGCGTTGCCCGACTTTGCTCGGTCTACTTTGAAAAAAAAACATATTTCAAGCGACATATATTTAACAATCAGGCTTGAATAAAAGAAAAAAAAATCATGCAGAATTTCCCCTCCAAACAATGATGAGAGATATTAAAATACTTTTAAGACATTTAAATGAGGAAGATGGATTTAAAAAGCGTAAACATGAAAACACAAAGTAAAATAAGTTTAAGAATTGAAAATGAGGAAGATGGAAATAAACAATCGATTCAAAAAGCGTTACCGTGGAAATGGAAAATAAAATGGTTAAAAACTTGTATGGAGAACGGATTTTTGAACTTCATTTCATTCGCTTGTATTTTTTTTTCTAATGGAGTAGAGGGTTAAACTTTCGACCCTAGGTCGAGTTAGATCTGGATAAAAAAAGCCGCTCTTTTCAGTTTTGTGAAAAAGAAAACTGTGGGACAATCCCTTCACTTTTTATTGATAGATTTAATGAAGAAAGTAGTGCCTAAACAAATTCGAGCTAAAAATGCAAATAACTCCCATCGTACATAAGTTAGATCATTAAAACAAATTGCGTAGAACGCGGAAAGTTCTATTCTTTCCATTGATATATAATATTAATATATGCAAGTAATTTTTCATCCCCAAATTTGGAAATGTATGAGAAAATTGGGCCTAAATTGGAATAAAAAAAAAACAATTCATCGAATTTTTTTCGAACTGGTCTGCAAACCTTTTCAGGACTTAAAGGAACAAACTGTGAAAATTTCATTGAAATCGGCCGGAAATTTCTCGAATTTTGCGAGTTCAAACACACAGACGCTATTTGGGGAACTTCCTTTTATACTATGTAAAGATTACAGATTGAGGATAAAAAGTTTTTTTTGACAGGATTATAGGTAAAATCTGCAGATTTACAAATAAGTATACTTGCTACGTAAAATTTTGCAGTAGACAGATGAACCGCAGAACCATCAAAAATAAATTTTTGAGAACGTGTTTTGATTCCCCCAACATCCTAATAAAATGTTGGAATACGACGTTCTTTATGTGCTTTATTCTTCACAAAAACCAAATAAGCAAGTGGAAACTATAAAGCTAAAGTAAAATAAGATAAGAATGTAAAAAAAATAAATAAAGAAGAACTTGAATATACATGCTGTTTACATGCGGAGCGTAGAATTATTCCGCGGATATTCCTAAAGTAACCACTTATATTAACGAATTTAAATCACTTCTTTCAAAACATATTCGGATACTTTTAGTGACCAAAAAATGAAGCTAAAAATACTCATCCGAAATATTCCCAAACTAAATAGTAAATCTTGGCAATGGGGTTCTGTTAAAAGAACCTATTACTTTTATTCACTGAAATTGATAGAATGAGCAAAAAAAAAGGGGGGGGGGGGAGGTGTCAGAAGAAAACAGGTATTTTTTCCAACAAGTATTTTTTTTTTAAATATCTGATTTTGGAAATAAGTCATGATCTTTATGACGTCAAAAGTTATGTACTTTGGCACGCTTAACAATTAACTTTGTAAATATCCATGATTTGCAGTCAACCGTGTTGCCAGGACATGATAATTTGTGCTGTGTACTAATGGCATCAATGAATGGCGTTTCATCACTTGTGATGTCATGTGCTGAAGCGTAAAAAAGGAATTTATTTCAGCGCATAGAATAAAATAACATAACGTTAGAACATAAAACAATGTCAAAATATTTTTTTATAGTTAAATTCTAAGCTTTTAAGCATGCTCTTTCGGAAGAAAATACAGTAGAACCTCCATTAAGGGACACCTCCGAATAAGGGACACCTCTATTTAAGGGACATTTTTCCTGGTCCCAGTCCCTTTGAATAGGGACTTCCATGTATTTATCTCTAATTAAGGGACACGCTATTTAAGGGACAGTCACAAAGCCAAAAAAAATGCAAAAAATAATGTATAAGCGCATAAGAAATAATGAATTTACTAGAATTCAAGTTTCACTTTTCCTCCAAAAATATATTTGAGTTAAGTTTGACTTAAACATAGGTATGTAAAGAAAATAAGTAATGTATTGTAAAAAAAAAAAAATTGCTGAAATTAACATGCATGCTTTGCCAGCTCAACAACTTATTTAAGTAGGTTCAGGGCCGACGGAGAGTTCACAGCAACTAATTAACTTTGGATATAAAACTCAAAATTTGAACATTAATTTTAATTCACATAATATTACATTGTAATTTACATAACATAAAGCGTATGTATATGCAACGAAAGTATATGTAACGAATTACTTCAACGAATGTATATGTAACGTGGGGGGGGGAGGGGTATGTAACGAATTATTTCAAAATTATTTCTGTATGCTACAAAACTTTGCCATTACAAAATTTTTCATTAAATTTTAATTAATAAAATAAAATAAATTTATAAATTTAAATTATTGTGAGTTTTATTTAGCATGTATGAATTATTTTCAGTATTTAATCGTAAGTGCTAATAGTTAATGTTTATTGTGATATTATACTACTATGTACACGGAAAGCATCAATTCATCCGCCTCCGAATAAGGGACACCTCAATTTAAGGGACAAAATCTCTGGTCCCCTTAGTGTCCCTTATTGAGAGGTTCTACTCTACTTTTCAAATTTGGGAAGCAACCCAATTGTTTAAAAACGTGCAAAAAGACAAATTATTGGAAGTTCTTGGGCTGTTCTTGGTTAAGGATTTGCCTCATTTAGTTGGCAGATTATTTTACATGTTAACAATATGTTTTAAAGAATCTTTTAATGGCTATATTTTGTTACATCGTGAAAGCCAAAAAATAATTTCAACATAAATACTCTTTGGTTTGAAAAACCGTGAGAAAATTGCAAACTGCGTCTGCTATTGAAAGCGTTCTGTAAAAAGTTTGGCGATTTTCCTTGTAGATTGGATAATGAGTAAGTGTCCAATTAGCCCAAATAAGCAAAAAAGCCATTAAATTGCATAAAAGTTAAATTAAAATGGAAAATAATCAACTAAATCCGTTTATTATTTGCCAGTCTCGTAGAAAAAAAATGTTATTTTAAGATTTGACTGGAGAAGAGCCTTGAACCGTCAGACGAAAAAAAAAAAAAATGATGTACGCAGTTCAAGTTATCGACAGGAAGTTGAGATGATACCCAAAAAACTGAATTGAATTGATGAAAGTCTTCGAACATTTAACTAAAAAGCTTATACCTCGCTTCTTATTAAACTTAGAAATTTAAAACAAATGCCAACTTCAGCATAAACTAGTATGTTGTGGCCATCACGAAACTTTCTTCTATATTTTTCCTTTTTCTGATCCCTCCCCATGCTTGACGAGGAAGCAATATTCCTAACAAAAACAAAATTACACATGCAAAAACTTGACGACCATCCCAATGTCTGAATTATTGTAAAAACAAAACAAAGAGCGAAAATTCGGAACTCCAGCGCTCGAATACGCTACCTTGCGGTGATTTATAAAACTGCGAATGCAACTAAAACATTGCCACGTTGCGCTCCACGTGTATCTGTTGACGTAAATGCGGTCAGTTTGTTCTGAGTAACGCATTCAACATGTCTAAGAACGCCTTCAACAACAGAAATTAATTCGTCCCTTAGTAGTATTCTCGAGCTTCTCTAAATAATGTTAGTTTTCCTTATTTCTTTCAAAAAAGTATTAAATGGTGGAAGCGTAAACAAGAAAACTCTGGATTAACAAAATTGGATAACGTTATACCAGGTAAATTTTTTTATTGTTTTGTATGAATTTGTAAGAATATGAGTTTTTTTTAATCTTAAATTAATTTAACTAATCATATTTTACAGCAGCATTTAGTTGGAATGGACAGTATGCAAAATATTTTCTTGAATTTATTATCGTAGAACAAAATGAAAAATGTTTAACCGAGAAAGAATTTACTTTATTCCTTTTATTCTCAGCTGAAAGGTTTCGCCAAATTTGTTTAGGGTTATAGTTTTGGATATGTGCGAGCAAAGTAGCCTTGGCGAGATTTCGCGTTTTTAGTTAAACCATTTTTAATTTTTATCATGAGTGGAATAAAATGATAGTAAGATTACAGAATTCGATAAGTAAAAAGAAATAATGGTCAATCAACTGAAAAGAAAACTACCACCATATATAAACTGCGAGTACACATTTTATTTATTTTGTTCTGAGTGAATTTGAATAAATATCAGTTTTTCAATTCGATGAAGAAAAAAAAAACGAACTTAACAACATTGACTGGACACTTTTCCTTAACCTAATTCCACATAAATGATTTAAATAACCTTTGTTACTACAGTATCCTACTGAAATAGAAAGTATGCAAATAAATTTTCTTGAAAATATTTATCGCAGAACAGATTGAAAAATCCAGAAAGAACGTTAAGAATTTGAATAATAAAAAATAAAAGTTCGCCAAAAATCTGTTTATAAGGTTATGGTTTTAAAATTGTGTGAAAGAATAATGTATCTTGACAAGATTTCGCATATCAGGTAAATCATTTCCATGACGAATGAATTAAATGCATGATTTCTTTAGATATCCAATCATATTGTCATAGAAATAAATTATCTAGTGTTAAACGTTACTCTTGACAGTCTGCCACGTATGTGCACTATGTGACTAAAATGTCAACAAATGCCGGAAATGTCACGAAACTGAACTTAATATGTACTAATGTATAGAAAAAACGGTACAAAATGAAAATGCCGTTCGAAGCGAACCAAAAATTTATGAATTCCGAATTCAACATCGTGCAAATGGCTGCTTCAGAACAACTTACTGTGTGTTCTGCATTAATTGTTTACTTTCGTAATACATTTTGGTTTCTAATCTCTTTCTATATGGGTCAGAATAACCAAAAGACTTTGAAAAATCTTTTCAAATGAATAAAGCGAAAAAATCATACATAACAACAAAAATCACAACACTTTTAGCATTTTCTTCGTTACCACATGCGTTTGTTTTAGTTTTTAATTCCGCCATTAGACAGTGACTGCAGTGCCCCCTATAGTTCGTTGGAGTTGCGAATTGAAAGTTACTTTAAAAGTCTTACTTGAATTAATTACAAATATTTTATTTATTAACAAACATAAGATGGCAACAGTTAAAAATTTTAAATCATCGAGATAATATTTCCGATCATTTCCATACAATTAAAATCACGAGAAATACGCAGACGACAATCTATTACGATTTATCTTTCTTATTGTCGCATTAATAAAGCTATTTTTATTCGCAAAGAAAAAAAAAATCAACACTTCTTGGAGCGATTGGAGCCAAATTGAACCAAAGCCTGTTTACGTATGGATTCACATATATTCCAAATTTCAACCAGAACGTAGCATTACTTCTTGAGATAGGGCACTCACAATGGAAAAATAGAGAGCGGGCGATTGCGCTACCCCCTTTTTAGCTGTTGACACCAAAATAAAATCAGCTCTTATACCCACTAAGGGCTACTTGTCAAAAAAATTTTGTTTGATTCCGTTCGTTATTTCTTGAGATACAGCAGTCACAATTGACGACAAAAAACGTTCTATAACTCAACCCCCAGTTGAGCTATTGACACCAAAATTGAATCAGCACCTGCTCCTATTAGGGGCAACATATGGACCAAATTTTGTTTGATTCCGCCGGTTACTTCCTGAGGAATAGCAAGCACGCGTAACTCAAAAAACGTCCCATTGCTCCACCCCCTTGGAGAAATTCACGCCAAAAACCAATGGGCACAAGTTCACATAGGGGCACATATGTGTACCAAATTTCGTTCAATTTCATGCGGTAGTTTTTGCTGTTGAGCGGCCACAAAAAACTGGTCACACACAGACGTGACACACATACACACACACACACACACACACACACACACATACACACACATACACACACACACCCACATACACACACACTCACACACACACACACACACACACACACACACGCACAGACAGACAGACATTTTCCAAAAACAGTCGAAATGGACTCAGCACACCTCAAAACGTTCGAATCCTTCGAAATTCGAAAATTCGCACGAATCCAATACTTTCTTCTATATATTAGATATAGAAGAAAGTAAAAACAGCGCTGTTGATGGACATGTAATGTCAGTAATGTCATTGTGCAAGTATTTTTTCACCCCATATTAGAGAATTATCTTACGTTGGAATAAAAAGAATTAGTTGTGTTTTGAACCGGTCTATAAACCTTCTTAGCCCTAATAAAAACAAACTGAATTTTCCACCCAAATTAAACCGGTTGTTTCAGATTTTAGCTGCAACATCCATTTATATACATATAGAGTAATCAATGTTTTACTATCACATTAGTTCTTAAAACAACTGAGAACTGTTATAATCTTATGCAACTGAAATTTTAAACTCAAGGCTAAAAATTCACGTTGAAGAAATAACTTGACTTTCGTTTCTGCTTCTTTATTGCTGTGAGAGGAATAATTATAGAAAAAACACTACTTTTGACGTTATGAATAAAAATATTATCATAAAAATAACTTGTAGTTATATTAGCTATTGCAGCTCTGATCTATAGCTAGCAGTTATATTTTTTGTCGAACCCATAATTTGAGGTTTAGATGTCGAAATTCAAATGAATGCTGACGGCTGGATGATGAACGTTGTGTGATGAATACTGTTTCTAAAATTCGACTCCAAAGCACATGGATGCCTGCATTATAAACCTACATAAATAAAATCAAAGAACGTCGGCGTCAATCAACGGTCAAAGTGAAAACAATGAACAATTCGTTATTGCTAAAAAAAGAAAAAAAAACACTTTTTAATGCGCCTAGATATTTTAAGAATTTAAACCTTATTAGTTTAGTTCCATCAAAACATATTAAACATTAATTTTATTGCAAGAAATGGAACGTAAAATAACTTCCTGACGAAGGAATCAACTTTCATTCAAGAACGTTTTACACTACCTTTTTGCACTGAAAACACTCCTGAGCATTATTTCGATTTAATCAATTCAAAGACTCAATGAATTCTGAGTAGTTAATAAAATTCAAAAGTATCAAGAATATCCTTAGGGTACTATCGCATCACTTTAATTAAATTTCAGATTCCAGCCAGAAGCTGATGTGATTACTTGTCTTGGGTTTCACTTTGCCTTTTGCATTATATTGGCAGCGAAAATGATTACTCCGGAACTTTGAACTGCTTACAGAGGTAAATCAAACAAAAGTTTAAGTAATGGCATATGCCTATAAGACAGCCTAAAATTTGTTTGCTTTGTTCGGAAATTCTGCCACCTCTGTCTCAGTTTGAAAGAGAACTTTTGTAGATTTTGGGGAACGTATTTTGTTTGGATGGATTTTTTTTGTCTTACTTTGAAATTACAACTTTGCGAAGTTTTATTTCATGTCTGATGTACATTGGTGCTAGTTTAACCCTTAACTGGCATAGTGGGGTGTCTCCCAGCACATAAAAATGTAAGTTCTAAAATATTATTTAACTTTTCCAAAATACACTTTGGTTCCACCTACATGTTTTTTAAGCAAACCATCAAGTGACCGTACGTTAAAGAATAAAAGTATTTAAGCGTTAAATGCAGTTAGTTATTGGTGGTTTAGGGTGTAATAATTTCCACCTCACCAAAACAGAAAATTACAGTGCTGACCAAATTATTAGACTAAAGAGGTTTTTTTTCTGGTTTTTGTACACTATTTGTACTAAAACACTATTTATTTTGCTGTTAAAGTACAGTACATACTGTACATTGATTATTACGTTATTTTAGCATAATTTAATGTTTGCAGGTGACAGCACTATCTGCTTTGTTTATGTTCTTTGTTTATCTAGCTCCAGAAACATAACCTCAATCAGCTTAAACAGTTCACTAGTTCTTTTTATTAGTGTGTTCTGTTATATTTAAAGTTAGTTTTAGGTAATTAGTGAGTATGTGTATGTAAGTATACAATATATAATACTGAGTATAAACAATTTTTTACCTCCTTTTTTAAAAAGTTAAGAAATGGTGTAAGCCTTGTGAAAAGTATGCCAAAAAGACTTAAAATGCTCATCAAGAACAAGGGAATGCATACTAAATATTATATAATTATTTCACTCTTCGATAATGCGTCTATAGTTATGTAATCAATAAAGAATTTGCTTTTAAAACAGTCTTAGTCTAATAACTTGCCTAATGCTGTTTTCTTTATAGATATTTTTTGTAGTTGCTGTCGTGTTGCATTTAAATCAGTTAATTTCCCTAGATATGAAGTCAGTTAATTTAGAATTTCGTATTCAAATAATTTTACAATAGAAATTTCCAAACCTCAATGTCTAGAAACAAAAGTTTTGTAATTTTTAGATCTATGGATTTTTGTGTATATGTTTTTTCATTTATGGTGCTGTTTTAACCGTATTTTGGTGTTGTGGTAACATACATAAACAACATTTAAACACGAAGAAAAAAAAATTTTTGTTTAGTTTTGCATATTTTGTGAGTAAATTTTGGTAAAACTTTGAAACTACAAAACATAAATTTGAAAGTAAGTAAACTAGTAAAAGTAAGTTTACAATAGTAAGTAAAATTATAAAAGTAAGTTTATAATAGTAAGTAAAATTATAAAAGTAAGTTTATAATAGTAAGTAAAATTATAATAGTAAGTAAAATTATAAAAGTAAGTTTAGAAAAGTAATTAATTTTCTAAAAGTAAATAAAATTATTCAGTTGAAAAAACGTCTGACGATAGTTATATTTCTTTCTTCCTTTACATGTACCACAGACTCACTGCACAAACGTACACAGAGCAATTCCATGTCAGATCAATCACTTTCTTGACCTGACCATTCCGATTTTAGTAAAATTTGCAGAGCATTAACGCATCCATGATCACTTGCGTGATTTCCATGATAGAATATTCCTTCACTAACATATCAGAAGGATCATTTTTACTGTCTAAGAAGGACTCAAAATGTTCAATGTGAACGTTTTTGGTTGTGCGTCACCGACTTTGGTATCCTCTTTGGCCTCATTTCTCACTGCTAAAAGTTCTTCTTCCAGTGAGTCCTGATCTGTGTGAGTTTAATAACTTTACTTCTGGAAAGAGCTCTGGAACCAATTCTCATAAAATGTCTCCAGTGGCCCAAGTTCGATTATTGCGCCAAAATGCAGTTGATCACGTGTTATCTGCAATCTTTAGGCGTTCGGATTTTGAAAGAGGGAAAAATTGTATCTGTTTGCATTGCCGCATCCGCGTAAAACCGAAACTCATCTGCGCAAAATAAAATAAAGGTGTCGAATCTTAACCCGCGTACAATAGAAACCGCGTGAAATAAACCCGCGTAAAACAAGTTTCTACTGAATAACAAGTTTTATACATTTTTAAGAATTTTCAAAATAGAAATCTAAAAACAGGATTAATTTAACACCTTGTCTCAAAGCTCACGTTTTTGGCCCGATGAGACATAAAATTTCTCATCTACGCATTTCCTGTTTTTTATTTATTTATTTTTTTTTTTTTTTTTGCAATGGAAAATGGTGAGGTCAAAAACTTTCTTTTTTTATTGATTGGCCTTGGAATTGCTACATAGACAATGTAAATAATTATACTAACAAAATGCTGTTGAATATTTATACATATCATGTGCTACATTAAATAAAATTAAAAACAAAGAAAAAAATCTGAAAAATATGGAATACTTATCAAAGGAAAAAGTTATCGTACAATTTAAGTTCGGTCAATAAGATTTATGACCCCACTAAGTTCAAAACATAACAAAGATTCCAAAGAAATGCTGTTATTGATGTTCTTCAGAGAAACAATACCATTGTTAATGAAGAACAACGTGAACTGTATTTTGAGCTTACTCCTAAAACTAGTCATGATATTTTCTTAGTTTCTTCAACTAGTGACGTGTCCAGAATAAGAAAATAATACAAATATTTTTACGATACTGTAAAGAAATCGATTTGTAGGCAATGATGCTATCGTTTGTCTTGTTATTATTTTTTAAAGTTTAACCAAAAATAATTCCAAAACTGCTGCAGAAAATCAGTTACGTATCAAGCGCTAGTTACATACTGAAGATTTATTCTTGTTTTAAACAATTTCAGCTTATGTTAAAAATATGTGTTTTTTATTTTTTTGGAAATGCTAATGGTAGTTTCCTGCGCTTGTGAACAACTATATATTGCTTATTTCTTAGAAAAATAGCTTAAAACTCCAAGTATTTAATTTGAACTTTCGAACTTAAATCAAATTAATGTTATTCCCAACCAGATGCCTCGCTTAAATTTCACACCCTCAAATTAATTCCATCTAGTGTTAGGAGTTTTTCTTAAAGGCAAAGTGTATTTTCGAAACTATAATTTACATTAAAATATTATCAGTTTTTGTACTCACGATTACAATTTTGTTTATTTACTGTCCAACCACGGTTTGCATGGAATTTTCAAACGTTCAGATAACACGAATCTATGTGAATAAGGGGGAAAAGTAAAATTTTGATGCGCGTATTTCGCTCATTTGAATAAGACTCTGCTTCTGAAAAAGCTGGACTCGGTAAAAAGTAAGAGATTCGTCCATTTCCGTCTGTAAAACGGATGTTTGTCTTTCCATACAATCGGTGGTCAGACACTATGTAACTATTTTTTAATGTGTATGCTAATTGAAGACATAAGGAATTCGTATTTGTTCGGTACATAACTATCTTCAAGGCGAGACCTAGTAATTTTAACCCGAAGTAAATAGTGCAGGAGGTAATACAGTCGCTTGCCAAAGTCTAAGACCAGTAGTCATTTTCCTGTATTTTAAGAGATTACATCATTTTCAGGCGTGATTGCGTCATCTCATGCGTTGATTGCATCAGACACTCTCTACTGCTATAAATAAGCGTTTATGAGTAGCTCATTATTGACTTTTTGCATGTACAGTGTTGTTGTTTAATGGAGTCGTTTCCAAAATTTTAAAAGTATTTTTTTCTGAAAGAGCATGCTTAAAAACATAGGATCTGACCATTTTTTAAGTAATTTATTTAAGTTTAATATTTTTTAAAAATTACTTAAATCGGTGCGCTTTCATTGTTTACACTTCTGTAGTGCGACATCACAAATGATGAAATGCCATTCAATGTTGCCATTCTCAGAACAAAATATTTAATTCGCATCTTTACTCACGTGCATTGGCAACGATATGTTTGATAGCAAGCGTAGAGCGCAATTTAAATTCGCTGCTTGATTTTCATA